>NC_044321.2:119191365-119509614 GCF_007474595.2 Lynx canadensis | reverse complement strand
TTCTTCTCAGATCCATCAGAAGTCAGGAAGGTTCTGCTGCCATCACCACCATGAAGAGAAACAACAAAAATGATGGAGCTCTCTGGAAAGCAGGGTACTGGCCCCCAAAGATACCTATGTCCTGAATCTAGAACCTGTCAATATGTTACCTTGTATGGCTAAAGGGTCAAGAATCCTTCAAAGCAGAGAAACTTTCCTGACTATAGTCAGAAAAATATGCCATGGTGGAAGAAGGGTCAGAGACATGCCACACTGTTGACTTTGAAGATGGAGGAAGACCATAAGCCAAGGAATGCAGATAGTCTCTAGAAGCCAGAAAGCACAAAGAAACCAATTCTCCCCTAGGTCTTCTAGAAAGGAATTCAGTCCTGTTAACACCTTGGTCTTTAGCACAGTGAGGCCCATGTGTGACTTCTGACCTTTGGAACTAGAAGATAATGAATTTGTGTCCTTTGAAGCCACTACCTTGTTGTCATTTGTTACAGCAGCAATACAAGCTCAGATATTGATCGATACATGTGTGGTCAGGAAGGTTATTTTCTCCATTCGAGGACAATAATACAACCTTGTCTGTGCCTCTCTAACCAATAGAAATACATTCTCGAATGAGCAAAATGGGGTTCGGTCTAGCAACCAGGATTCTGTCGTTGGGATCATGCCTAAGAAGTGCTGTGAATAAACAGGCCCACATCCAGTTGGTTGTTTTGGCACAGGACCGTTAGAACCAGCACAACTTTCCAAGGCTCCCTGGTCCCTCGCCCGTGCGGTTTCTGAGGCGGATATAGGAACGAGAAGGAAAATTGAGAGAGAGCAGGAGAGGGAGAGGAAGCAGAAGTAAGAGTATGCTGCCAAATGTTTTTGGCTAAATTCAGGATATTTGAGCTTGAAACGCTGTTCCAACATACATTTTAGAGTTTTAATGGCTTAATCTTACGGAATAGTCTTATACATCGTTTACTCCTTCAGAACGTCTTCTAATGCCTTAGTTGCAAATTGCTGTCCAAAGCGGTTGATGTATATACATGCGTACGTGCACGCACACACACGCCTAAATGCCAAATTGGGTAAAAATGATCTTTAGCTTCCTTCTGAAAAAAAAAAAAAAACAAAAACCAGAATATTCATATAAAGAGTCACCTAGAGCGTGGGCTTAATGGACTCTGTCATTTTCTCCAATTTTGCCCAAATGAGGTTTCCTTTTTTTATTTTTTAAATCACATTAGAAGCTCTTTCCTACAATGTTTGTATGTGTAGTTGGACTATTCATTCTCTACTCAGAGAGCCATCGTAATCTAATATGTAACAAGAGTCTAAAAGCTAATCAATAATGGAACACAGATCTGTCTATGGAAGTACCCGCGCCTCCTTGGAGAGGAAGCTGCACAAGAGAGCGAGCCTCCAAGGGCAGTTCCAACTTTATATTTATTCTATGATGATTCAACTCCATGTGTAATTCTTTGTATTGTCACTTCCAATTATTTTCGGAACAAAAACACCAGGGAAATGAGTTACTCATTTCAAAAAGCGCATTCATATTTGATAAATAGCTTACAGATTAGAGAGAAGATGTTTACTGAAACCAGGATTCAAAGCATTGCCCGGCTCATCTAAAGCTAATAGTGCAGGGCTGGGCCCAGTTCCCCGTGAAGGTGCTTACCCTGGAAATAGCGTGAAGACGAGCCTTTCACTGGGGTTCTGACCAGATGGAAGACCCTGGGAGGCCTGCATCCATCAACTAACTTCCTGTTTAGTAGCCCAGAGGACAGAGTCTGGGTCCCACAAAGCATAAGTGAAAAGTGTCTTCTTACCTCTCTGCTTTTCCTTGTTTCTTCAGCTATTGGATTGTCTTGGTCCCTCCAGGCTGCTATCACTAATTGCCACGGAAAGGGTGGCTTGTAAACAGCAGACATTTCTTTCTCATGGTTCTGGAGGCTGGAAGTCCAAGCTCAGGGTGCCGGTGCAGTCACGCTCTGCTGAGAGTCCACTTCTGGGCTACAGACAACAGACTTTTTGTTATATCCCCCTACGGTGGAAGGGGTGAGGGATCTCTGTAGAGCCCTTTTATAAGAACACTGCTCCCATTCATGATGGCTCCACCCTCATGACCTAAGCACCTTCCAGAGGCCCTACCTCCTCCTAATGCCACCACACTGGGAGTTGGGACTTCAACCTAAAAATCTGGGGAGGAAACAAACATGCAGACCATAGCAAGCATCATTTAACATAAACCTTTGCTGAAAAAAATCAATGGGCGTCATTCACTCATTCATTCATTCATTCATTCACGTATGCCACACATCCTATCTCAGTATTATACTGTATTCTAGGACGTACCCCACGTGCTAGGCCTTCAGACCATTTCCATAACTCATTTCTTCTTTTTAATGTTTACTTTTATTGAGAGAGAGTGCGTGCGCACGAGCCCGAGGAGGGAGGCGCAGAGAGAAAGGGAGACACCGACTCCGCAGCAGGCTCCAGGCTCTGAGCTGTCAGCACAGAGCCCCACGTGGGGCTCAAACTCACAAACAGTGAGATCATGACCTGAGCCAAAGTTAGACGCTCAACCGACTGAGCCACCCAGGCGCCCCTATAACTCATTTCAAAAGTAATGCTTCTCGTGATTCTTTGTACTCTAATGTCGTCTGCCCTTGGTTCACCTTGCAGAGGGCACATTGTTTGGACTGGGAAGATGACTTCACACCAGAATCTCCTGCATCAGCGTTGTTGGGCCCCTTTGAGGAGCTAAGCAGCTGGAAGACCCGACGTGTTTGAATATCTCGTTCATAGGGTTTTTTGTGGGCATTAAATAAGCAAATAGGTATAAAGTGCTTAGAACTATGTCTGGCAAATGATAAATGCTTTCAGAATGAAAGATAGGAGTGAAAGATTATTGGAAATAAGTAAGACTTGGTTTATTCCGGGTGTAGCCTGGAGCCTGTGTCAGTCAGTGGGTGTGCTGGTTGCCCTCAAACAACCACCCACATGGGTCTGGGGAAGCCCTGATAATTCTTTGAGGAAGGACTAAACTCTAGCAGGTAAGGAAGGCATGCCTTCTTTGGTGGTCTGGCCAGTCAAGGCCAGAGCACTGGATCTATGAGGGAGGAGACCTTGACTTTCAGGTCTTTCTTCTATTGGCTCCAAGCCAAGCAACTTGGCCAACGCCGTGGTGGTGGTGAGGAGGGATAGTGATTTGAGGGTTCAACTGATGCAGCAGAAATCTATGTTCTGAGCCACGGAAGTGCTTGCTCAGACATCTCCTTTCGGCCACATTTACAGAGGCCTACTAAGTGCAGGGCCACGTGGCTAATGGGAAGATGAAGGGGCAGAATCAGCAATGTTCCTGGGCAATACTGGGCTTGAGTCCCCAGGATCTACTTGACTGACTGAACCATGTCCAAGTGCAGTGATTACTGAAGACACTCACTCTTCCCTTTCCAGGAAATCTAAGCTGCAGAATGTGTCAGGAAGGCCATTGAGCATTCCCTTGTTTGAAGCACCACCCTAAAATGGCAATAGCAGTAAGATATTATGGATGTAATGAACTCCGGATATGGTGCTAAGAGCTTTACATACATTATCCCATTTGTTGTCACAACTCTGTGAGCCCACTACCGTTATTCTCTTATTTTATAGATGAGATTCAGAGGAAAATGACCTTTCTGATGTCACATTATCAGTAGCGGAAGGGCTGGAATTTGAATCCAGGACCTCAGACTCCAGAAACCATACTCTCAAACACTGTGTATTCCGCCCTTGTGGAGAATGGGAGCTCCATCTGAGTTCCTCTGAGGACTCCACTGCAGTGAGTACATGGAAGGCTAGAAGGGACCCTGACTCTGCTGAGTACTGCAGAAACCCCCTCCCCAGCCCCATTCACCCCAGAGACCCCTTAACTAGACCCTGGTAGGGATTGAGGCTTGCTGTAGCCAAGCACAGGGGGGCCCCAGTCATCATTCGATGAGGCCATAATTTGCCTTTCAAGGGCTTTTATTGTTTAACATGCAGCACAGATCTCACAGATCATAGACTCCTCTTTTCTATTTAAATGGGAAGACAATAGTTTCCATGTTTGAGGCCTTTTACAAGACTCTGATGATCTTTATCTCGTGCAGAATAAATACCGTTATGGTTATTGAACACATCGATCATTATGCTGTGGTTATGTTTTCCCAATTAAGCAGTTGGCATGTTTGTTGCTAATAATGTGCTAATATGGTGGCGGGGGGGGGGAAGCTTTTAGCAACAGAAAGGGCAAAGTGGGATTCATTCATGGATTCCAGGTGCATCTGGCTGTCATTTCATGTTATGCTTAGAAATCAAGGTAGCATCAGTGTGAAGAAAGGACTGTTAGGAATCAACGGACATTACTTCAAAATGGCGGTTTTGTATTTGATTGAGATTGTAACACAACTGCCATAGTTTATACGTTTGCTTTTTAAAAACTGTGGTAAGAAATGCAGAACATAAAATTTACCATCTGAACAGCTTCAATTTATATACTTGAGTAATGTTAAGAATATTCATAGTGTTGGGGCGCCTGGGTGACTCAGTCGGTTAAGCATCCGACTTCGGCTCAGGTCATGATCTTGCAGTTCATCAGTTCAAGCCCCACATCAGACTCACTGCTATCAGCTCAGAGCCTGGAGCTGCTTCAGATTGTCTCCCTCTCTCTGCCCCTCTCCTGCTCACGTCCTCTCTCTCTCTCTCTCTCTCTCTCAAAAATAAACATTAAAAAAAAGAAGAATATTCACCTTGTTTTCAATGGATCTCCAGAACTCTTTCATCATGCAAAGCTGAAACTCTGTTCCCATCATATGTCAACTCCCTATTTCCCTTCTCCGCAGTCCCTGGAACCATCCTTCTTTTTGTGTCCATGAACCTGACTGCTCTAAGTGCCTCATATAAGTGGAATCCTACAATATTGTCCTTTTGTGACTAGCTTATTCACATAGTGTAATGTCCTTGAGACTCATCCACGTTGTGCCATGTGACAAAATGTCCTTTTTAAAGGCTGAACAATGTTACACTGTATGTACAGACCACATTTTGTTAATGCATTCGTCCTTGTTGGTGCACACTTGGGTTCCTTCTACCTCTGGGTGTTGTAAATAATGCTGCGATGAACATAGATGTGCAAGCATCTCTTTGAGATCTTGATTCAATTCCTTTGAGATCTCGATTCAATTCCTTTGAGATCTTGATTAAATTCCTTTGATACAATGCCTCTGGGTATTGTAAATAATGGTGTGATGAACATAGATGTGCAAGCATCTCTTTGAGATCTTGATTCAATTCCTTTGAGATCTTGATTCAGTTCCTTTGATACAATGCCTCTGGGTATTGTAAATAATGCTTGATCAACATAGATGTGCAAGCATCTCTTTGAGATCTTGATTCAGTTCCTTTGGAAATACACCCAGAAGTGTCACTGCTGGATCATAGGGTAATTCCATGTTCAGTTTTTTGAGTAACTGCCATACTGTTTTCCATGGTGGCTGCACCATTTTACATTCCCACCAAGAGGGATTTCAGTTTCTCCACGTCCTCGATGACACTTGTTATTTTCTGTTTTCTGTAGTGGCCATCCTGTGTGAGAGGATATTCATGTATTTTAAAATTTCATCTTTGCTCTGCAGTAATTTCTTAACATATGAAATGTCTTTTTTACATTTCAAATGTGGCCTACCTTATAGAATTTCACCAAAGTGATGAAGAACAATACACTCTCCTCACGCATGGCAAGAGTGCACCCGGGGAGACTTGGTGGGCTGCTCTGGATGAAAGCCCTAGTAGTTGCTTGTTTTAAGGTTTAAATCTAATGCAAGTCTCCTCATCTTTGGTGTCTTCCATAAACCCTCCAGGAGGAGGCAGTAACTATCCCCTCTGTGCTCGATGGCATTATACTGTTGTTTGTCTACCGGTCTGAGGACTGGTCTCTTTAGCTCATCTCAGGACATGCTCTGCCCCATGCCGTTTCTGGGTGTATCTCACAGCACATGTAGCAATTAAATGTGTGGGCTCTGGCATCAGATTGCCTGGGCTTGAATGCCACCTCTGTTATAATTTGCTCTATGACCTTGGGCAAGGCAAGCTTCTTCCCCTTTCTGGATCTCAATTTTCTCATCTGTTAAATGAGTATAATAGTATAAACCTCATAGCCTTGTTGTGAGGAGTCCATCAGTTAGCATATGTAAAAGGTTCAGACGCACCTCTGGGGCATCACAGGTGCTCACACATGTTAGCTCTTGGTGTAGCTATAAGGGTTGCCATTACTATGTTACATTGCAATCAAGTTCAAGTTGTCTGGGTAGTCCTTGGTAGCTGTGCTCTGCCCTGACTCCCAGGGTCTATCCCTAGAAAGGTGGATTCTGAGACAATTATGACTAGGTAGGTGACCTTGAGGAGGGCTGGAGAGTGAAGGTGACCTGATTTCTCCTTGGACTGACATTTTTGGGGTGCCTGGGTGGCTCAGTTGGTTGGGTGTCCAGTTTTTGACTTTGGCTCAGGTCATGATCTCACAGTTCGTGACTTCAAGCCCCACATCGGGCTCTGTGCTGACAGTGCAGATTGTGCTTGGGATTCTGTCTCCCTCTCTCTCTCTGTCCCTCTGCCGCTTGTGTACCCTCTTTCTCTCTCTCAAACTAAATAAACAAATTAAAAATATTTTAAATTTAAACTGACATTTTTGAGTCTACTGTTTAGGGAATGTTTTACATCTCTGAGTTAGTACTCCTGGGTGCGTGGCAAGATTGCTCTTGTAGCGATTGCTTGCAGGCTGGGATCTAGGGTGGGACTGGGCCGAGGCATTCTCTAGAGAATAAAACAAAGTTTGCAAGACAATTATTTAGGTTCTAAGACTACTTCGCTTAATTTTTCAACTGTTATTCCTGAGTCCTTAGTAAATCCTGTAAGGTCTTATTTATATCTTCCAGCCCTGCCTGTTTTATGTTATGAAGTGATAAAGGGGAGCATCCAATGTCCACCCTCTAGCCAGAATGGTGGATAACAGGGTGGGACACTGCTGCTACCACCACCATCCCCACCCCGGTGCCATCCCCCCCCCCACCATGCCCACTCTCCACCTCCTATGTGGCCAGTGTGTGAGCCAAGTCAGGAATCAATGAGGCAGCCATATGATGAATGGGGCTCTTGGCTTCAGCTCAGGGTGTAAGATACAACTTGGAGAGTCAACCTTCTCACCCAAAGGGCTTCCCTCTAGCGGGAGGGTTGTCTTAGCTCAGGTTGCTATGACAAAAATATCCTAGAACTGGATGGGCTTAAACAACAGACATTTATCTGGAAGCTGGAAGTCCAAGGTCAGGGTGGGACCCATGGCTGGGTCCTGGTGAGAACCCTTCTCTTCGTTCGTAGATGGCTGCCATCTTGTGTTTTCATGAGGGGAAAAGAGAGAGGCCATCACGTTACTGCCCCTTCCTGTAAGGGCACTAATCCCATCATGAAAGCTCCACCTTCATGACCTAATGACCTCCCAAAGTCTTCCTGTCTAAATACCATCACATTGGAGCTTAGGGCTTCAACGTATGAATAGAGGGGAGGGTAGAAACATCCACTCCATAGCAGAGACTGCCAGCTTTGAAGGATATAAACTTGACGTTATATTAAGGAAGGTAGTAATTTACTTCACGTGGTCAGAGCCATTAATGCAAGTTTGTGGATCAAATTTTATGTAGAACTCTGTAATCCTGTGGTGGCAGGACTGGCCTGTAAGGCTATCTGGCTGGTCTGCCCCTCGTTCTCCAGCCGGAGAAAGCAAGGTTCGGAGAAGACAGAGCTTGCTTCCAGGCCCAAAGCTAGAGATCAACAGAGCCGGGATGAGGGCCCAGGCCTCTCAGATGGTGTGTCGATGCCTGCGACAGCCTTGTGTGACAGGATGGGATTTGGCATGAAGCGTTTCAAAGTCACTCTACCTATCTCCTCCTCCTGTTCGCCAGTGGCAACATTGCCTTAGGACTGAGGGTGGATGAGAAAACACTTCTCAAAGTCCCTCAGCGAGCCTGCTGGAGTGCCTGTCAAGAAATTCTTGGAAAGGCGTTTTTGTTCCCTCTTCTGTGAGTAAGAGAAATGGTGAGCATTCGTTTTCAAAAGGCCTTTCATTTTTTAAAGCTCCTTAATTTCAGCCCCCTTTCCCCACTGGCCCCTGCCTGCTGGCTCTGTGAGTTGAACGGAATCCACTCTTCGGCCTGCCTTCCTCAGGGAAGAACCGCCCTGTGTCCTCCCAGACAATGGTGACCTTGTGTGGGCTGGCAGAGAGAAGTGCAGGGCTCTCGCTGAAGGGCGGCGGGGCTTCTGGGACTGGCGGGCCATCGGCAGTGACAGAGATGAAGAAGGCAGGAGCCGTTTACCCTTCACAAATATGGATAATTACACAGAACGCAAAGCTGTAGAGAGATTAAGAAAGTTCAGCAGGAGTCTTGGGAGCCTTCCCGAACTTTTGAGGATTTATCCAAAATGAACCTTTACCCTTTTTCAGTTCATCCTCAGCTAATAAAAAGAAATCAATTGCCGTTATAATCCTGTTGAGTCCTCCAAGAAGGAAGCCATCAGAGAGGACGAATCTTGAGACGTGTCTGTCCTTGGAAAACTGGATCTAAATACAGGAAAACGCTCCTTCTCTCTAAACAATACCTTTCTGGCAAGCTGCCTCCCACCCTCCACGCAGGCAAACAGACTGCATTTTCAGGTCACAGACGTTTCCCTCATTTTAGGAACAGTGAGAAACCAGTGCTACCGTGGGCTTCAAAGCATGGCATCCGGGCTGGATTGCAAAGTCTGGGTCAGCCACGGAGACAGGACACAGGTCAGCTCAGGACACATGTGCCTAGGCCACGATTGCAGCAGGATGCACCCATCACTTTACGACACTTTCACCTAACTTTCTAGGACCCTCAGTTTTGTATATAAAAAAAGATTCTTATACCATGAATGGCGTCATCACTGTCAACAAAAGCCAAGTAGTGAATGTTAGGTGGGTGCTTGGTAGGAGCTGGGCCCTTTTCTCAATCGTTTTCCTGGGCCAGGTCATTGGATCTTCCCCGTACTCCTATGAGGAGAGTGATATTAGGTTGAATCATACACAATTAGAATATTTGACCATTCCTCACCTACAAAATAGCAATTTCATATGGTTGAATCCCAGATGGCCCATTTTACAGATGGGAAAACAGGCATATAAAAGCTAAGTAACTTGGACCCCAAACTCCTAAGTTATGGAGGTAATAAGAAGTAATATCTACCTCCTAAGGCTGCCGCAAGGATTAGATGAGATGATACAGGTAATTCACCTGGCACCGTGCTCAGCCAGAGTTATTGCTCAGTAGATAATAGCGACAATTATGAACAAATGTTTACTAAGGGCAGGCCAGCTCCATAGTTCGTGAGACCCAGTGCAAAATTAGAATGAGGTCCCCTGTTCAAAAGTCAGGGTAAGGACTCTTGAAGTTACAAAACTATAGGGGCGCCTGGTTGGCTCAGTCGGTTAAGCGTCCAACTTCGGCTCAGGTCGTGATCTCAAGGTTTGTGAGTTCGAGTCCCGCGTCGGGCTCTGTGCCGACAGCTCAGGGCCTGGAGCCTGCTGCGGATTCTGTGGCTCCCTCTCTCTCTGCCCCTTCCCTGCTTGCACTCTCTTTCTCTCCCTCAAAAATAAAAATAAACATTCACTTGAGCATGGAGATACTCGCAAGGCAAGTATAGACCCTCAAAGGTGCCTGGGGGCCCCATGAGGTCCACCTGATGCCAGATGGCCACACGGCACCCTGCATGAGGGCTGGAGGGCAGGGATACCGCGCCAGGCACTTCTCTTTCTTACCACCCCACCACCCCAGACACATGTGACACCTGGATCAGGGTCGAGGTGAGGCACACCTCTGCCTAGCTGCCGACAGTGTGGTGGTGTGCTTACACCCGGGCCCCTGCCAGGGACAGAGAGCTGTGAAGGGTGAGGTGAGGTGGTGCCCAGGAGTAGCGGGGTTGGGGAGCAGACAGCCAAGGACCTGTCCCAGGGAGGTGAGTGGGGTGGGGCGTGAGCCAAGGCTCCCAGCCTTACTGTCCCGGCAGACTTCACCTACCAAAGTCAAAGATAAAATTGTTTAGAACTTCAAACAGTGGGCACACAGCATTAAACCAAGCCCAGAGCCCATCCGAGCTCAAGCCCTGGGCAGCCACCCTGGCCTCGCACCCGTGAGCTGGCCCTGACCACACACCTGGGTCCATTGAAACTCGATGCACAGTTCAACAATGGTTGTGTTGACTACATTCACAAGGATGTCTTTGTCTAAAATAATAATTTTGAAATATCACTTTTTATGGCGATTAATTTAGTGTGATTTTAGTGCCCTACGCCTCCACCTGGCTGCCCCAGGCTCCTCCCATTTCCTCAGACTCTGGCTTAATGGAAACTATTCTCTCTTCTATCGTTGCTTTGGCAAATAATGTCATGTTAGACCCTGGATTTCCAAGCCTTTGTGGGAATGGCTCCCGGGCCATCCCCATCAGCAGGCCTCCTCTTGGTTCCCCACTGGAAGGATGGGTGAGACAGGCACAAAGGAGACACTGTGGAGGTTAGCTAGTTAATACTGTTAAAGCACTTTGAAGGTACAATGTGCTACATTAATTCTACATTCCATTATTACTAATAAATATGCTCAACCTTCGTGCAGCAGAATATCCAGAAAGGGACATTTGATTCATGATGAGTCAAGAGTGATTTAAAATGTTGACCCTAGCTCTGGGCATAGCCAGGGTTTTATGTGCATCATATAATGCAATAATTGCTATGGTAACCACTCATTTATATTAATTAGAGGAGTAAATAGAGTTCCATAATATATATTCCAGACTAATGCCGAGAGCATAAGAAAGATCTCCCCATTGAAAGGTTTAATTGATGCACTTGCCTTGTAGGAAAATTTGCTTTTTTTTTTTCTTCATAGGTATATTTAGCCCATTTAAAGCAATTTTCTTTTATTTTCCCTCTCCCTTCTGCCTTGCACTGCCTCTGGGATTCCAAGGCAATTAGCCATTTGCGTGGAGGAAAAGGAGGCCTTGATGTGCCGCAATCCTGAGATTTTTTTTTTTTTTCTCTGAGAGTACTGGAGACATTTTGTGAGTAAATAATAGGAACAGATCCTTCTAGAGCCCTGGCCATTATTGGAGCAAATCTCCTAAGCATGAAGTGTTGAAAGTTTAAGGTGAAGCCATCAGGTGATTTTAAGCCTGTCATTCAAAAGATGTTAGGGGAGGCCTATTTTCTGCTCCATTCATTTGGCTCTTAAATTTGTCAGCAGAAAAATGAGAAACCCTTATAATAATAGAATATCGGCTGGACAGATCTCTCAAGGCGATCTCTGAATGGCTACGGCAACAAACAACTCCCAAATCTGAGTGGTGCCAAGTAATAAAAGTCGGGGTTGTTGTGCTCCTGGAATGCATCCGACATGGGTCAGCAGAGGGACTCCTCATCACGGCCCTTCCGAGACTCAGGCCCATGGAAGTTCCACCTCAGTGTGTTATCTCCTCGTGAAGAGGAGGGCAACTCAGCCAATTGTACACAGAAGTGACACATGTAAGTTGCACTTGTGACTCCCACAGGAAGATGGATGCCGTCTGGTATCCGAAACTGATGTGGGGGTGGTGTGGGGTGAGACCAGTTTATAATGTTTCCCTGTTACCATTTTCAACAACTCTACCCCCAACACACTATGACAAACCCTCAGGACTCTGGAAAGATAAAGGTTGTTTTTGTGATTTACTCTTGTTTCATTTTTGAATACACATCTTTGTTTACTATTACAAAAAAATGTATTATTTCCATAGAAACTTATGAAAATACATAAAAATAAAGAAAAAGAAAATAAAAATCATCACTTGTCACATTTCCCAGAGATAACCTTTGTAAGCATTTGAAACAGTCTCTCTTTCTCTCTCTCTCTCTTTTTAAGTAGGCTTCACGCCCAACATGGAGCTCGACACAGAGCCCAACACAGGGCTTGAACTCATCACCCTGAGATTAAGACCTGAGCTGAGATCAAGAGTCAGAAGCTTGACAGCCTGAGTCACCCAGATGCCCTTGGTGCAATATCTTTACTATCTTGTCTTGTTTTGCCCTGTTTTTCTTTTCCTAAGTCTAAAATTATGTCACCTCAACTGGGCATTTGAGAGCCTTATTTTCTGGCCTCCCTCTTCATTTGTGCTCCTTAGTTCTTTTCTTCCTCTGGCCTCTCCACAGGTCTCTCTCCGTCAGAAAATGCTGGTTCCTTCCTAGTTTCCTCTTAATGGAGCTGGAAGGGACGCTTATAGTGAAATACCTATAAGGAAGCAAAACTCTTGCTGGCTGACATTTACCACCTTTTATGGAATAATTCCAGTGAGATTTTATATCAATGGCCTCCAACTCTTTCCTATGACCTCCCAGAGGTCCCTTCCAGGAAGGGAGTGTAGAAGGGAGAAGCTCTGTGCTGTGTCATGTGCAAGTCATGTGACCTACCCGACATATTGACCTCTTCCTCTGGTAAGTTGTGGTGGCAACTGCTGTCTGGTGTCAGTTTTGTGATGATCTTTGGTCACAATGAAGTCATCTCTTCCCAACAACTTTTTACCTTTCCTTTTCCCCTGATGGGACATGTTTTACTGCTTCACACCATTTCAGTTGCTTCCTGCATCCCATTCTTTCCTTCTCGGATCACTTTTCTTCCTGCCACTGAAAAATATCCCTCAGTAGTGGTGAGAAACTCAACGTTTGTACAGAAAAACATGTTTTATCTTTTAGTCTTGAATGCTATACCAGTTTATCTATTCTAGATGTATTGAATACTTTTGTTTACTCCAGAGCTATGGTCTTTTAAAAAATTGATTTACTTTTCATTGACTTTTGAAGAAACATCTCTTTCATTATACCAAAGAGAGCTTGGAATAAAATTCTAGATTGGTGGCTATTTTCCTTCAGCATTTTGAAGCTCTTCTTCCATTATGTTTTAGAATCCATTATTGCTGATGAAAAACTGCTAATCTAAGTTTTGTTTCTTTATCGGTTATCTTCCAGTGGTAGGCTACCTCTAAAATGAATGATGCTTCATGATCTCTACCTGCTGGTATGTGTCCCCTCTCGCAGTCCCTTGCCGTTCACTGTGGGCTGGGCCTAGTAACTTTCTTCTAATGAATGGAATATAACAAAAATAATGAGATGGTGCTTCCAAGACTAGGTTATAGAAAAAATCTGGCTTCCATCTTGTATGGTCTCTATTCCTCGCCTGCTTTCTTGCTGTGATGAAGTCAGCTGCCATGTTGTGACCTTCCCCTGGAGAGGCATACATGGCAAGGCTCTGAGGGAGCCCCTCCAGCCAATAGTTAAGAAAGAACTGAAGCCCAGTCCAATAACCAATGACAAACTGCCCCCACATTCCCAATCCACTAACACTGTGACATAATGTTTGCTGTTTTAAGCCACTAAGCTTAGGGGTTATTTGTATGCAGCAATATGTAGTTAATATACTGCCTTTATGGGAGTGTTTAAGATTTTCCTTTTTTCCTCCATATCAGAACATGAGATTTATTATGATGTGTGTAGGTATGCAGAGTGAGGACTTAGTTTAATTTATCCTGCTTGGCATTTTAAACACACTTAATTTTTTTCAATTTGAGTACAGTTGACACACGATGTTATGTGAGTTTCAGGGGTCCAACATAGTGATTCAACTTCTCTAAGCGTTATGCTATGCTGTCCACAAGTATAGCTACCATCTGTCACTGTGCAACACTATTACAATATCGTTGTCTATCTTCCCTGTGCTGATTTTAAGCACAGTTAAAAAAAACTTGGAGACTATTTCATACCTAAAATGATAAATCCTTAATATCATCGAACATTCAAATTGTCCTACAATGTTTTCTACTTGGTTTGTTCAAATCGAGATCCAAATACATTATGAATTTACACTAATACTTCCAAATCAAAATCATGACTGTAGACTTTATTGTTAAATTCCTCAATGTTATGTTTCTATTTCTTTTCTCCTGTGCAGAAAATCCTAATTGCTAATGGCATTAACAGAATTCCTTATTTGCTTTATATATCTCTCATTTGACCAACAGATTGATAGATAATAGATTCAGAACAGCAATACTATTTTTAAAATTACCAGTACGATTATTGAAAATAAAATAATTTCAGGGTTTTTGTTTGTTTTGCTTTTGCTTGTTTGCTTTTCTTTGTTGTTCTGGGGGTTTGGGTTTGGTTTGGTTGGCTTTTTTCCCCCCTCCTAAATTATATCCCACTAGAGATGAACAAATTCCATTGTGTGCGGCTTTGCCACCACTTTGTAGGAATGACTTTTGTTTTCATTTTCATTTAACTTTGCATTATAATTATTCAGAATGTTTATATCATTCCAAAGTCTGATTAAAAATTCAGATACACTCTAAAAGGTATGGGTTTACACTTTTACTGTTATCCTGTGTCCCCTCTTTCCCTGTAGGAGGCCCTTAAACAGATATTATGGCTATCTATTTTTTTTTTTTTTGGAGGAGGGTAAAGATAGGTTTGTGTGTGTGTGTGTGTGTGTGTGTGTGTATTCATATCCTTCCCCCTTTTTATATAAATGAGAACATTCAGGGGTGTCTGGCGGGCTCTTTCAAAAGAACATCAGACTCTTGACCTTGGGGTCAAGAGTTCGAGCCTCACATTGGGTGTAGAGCTTACAAAAATGAGAACATGTGAACTTTTTTCTTTCTCTCCTTGATTTTTTTCACTAGCAGTATATCCTGGAGACTTTAGATGTCTTTTGTCCATTATAAACTTTTATATACAGAAACGTGCACAGATCCTAAGGGTGTGGTTTGAAGAATTTTCACAAAGTGAATGTATCCACGGGAGCACCATCTAGATCAAGAAGTACAGCATTACTAGAGCCTGGTGGCCCTTCTCTTTCACCCTCCCACTTTCCACACCCTCCTCCTCAGAGGTGACCACGATTTCAGCTTCTACTATCCTAGATTAATTGGCCCCTTTTTCACAATTGTGTACCCATGGAATCATGTGTTACCTACTGATCTGTGTCTGGGCGCTCCTGTCCAGTACGATTTGCGAGACTCATCCATGTTTTTGCACGTAGAAGCGATCGTTCTTATTGCTGGATAATGTTCAATTATACAAGCATAGTGTAATTTATTGATCTGTACTGTTGATGGACATTTGGGCTTTTTTTTTTCAGTTGGAACATGTCTTTTGATGCACCATATCTACTTTTATGCTGGTTTTACCTAACAATATAATTGTTGGATCATAAAGTATGCATATATTCAGCTTTAGCAGGTACTGACAGTATTCTTTTTTTTTTTCAATATATGAAATTTATTGTCAAATTGGTTTCCATACAACACCCAATGCTCATCCCAACAGGTGGCCTCCTCAATACCCATCACCCACCCTCCCCTCCCTCCCACCCCCCATCAACCCTCAGTTTGTTCTCAGTTTTTAAGAGTCTCTTATGCTTTGGCTCTCTCCCACTCTAACCTCTTTTTTTTCTTTCCTTCCCCTCCCCCATGGGTTCCTGTTAAGTTTCTCAGGATCCACCTAAGAGTGAAACCATATGGTATCTGTCTTTCTCTGTATGGCTTATTTCACTTAGCATCACACTCTCCAGTTCCATCCACGTTGCTACAAAGGGCCATATTTCATTCTTTCTCATTGCCACGTAGTACTCCATTGTGTGTATAAACCACAATTTCTTTATCCATTCATCAGTTGATGGACATTTAGGCTCTTTCCACAATTTGGCTATTATTGAGAGTGCTGCTATAAACATTGGGGTACAAGTGCCCCTATGCATCAGTACTCCTGTATCCCTTGGGTAAATTCCTAGCAGTGCTATTGCTGGGTCATAGGGTAGGTCTATTTTTAATTTTTTGAGGAACCTCCACACTGTTTTCCAGAGCAGCTGCACCAGTTTGCATTCCCACCAACAGTGCAAGAGGGTTCCCGTTTCTCCACATCCTCTCCAGCATCTATAGTCTCCTGATTTGTTCATTTTGGCCACTTTGACTGGCATGAGGTGATATCTGAGTGTGGTTTTGATTTGTATTTCCCTGATGAGGAGCGATGTTGAGCATCTTTTCATGTGCCTGTTGGCCATCCGGATGTCTTCTTTAGAGAAGTGTCTATTCATGTTTTCTGCCCATCTCTTCACTGGGTTGTTTTTCGGGTGTGGAGTTTGGTGAGATCTTTATAGATTTTGGATACTAGCCCTTTGTCCGATATGTCATTTGCAAATATCTTTTCCCATTCCGTTGGTTGCCTTTTAGTTTTGTTGGTTGTTTCCTTTGCTGTGCAGAAGCTTTTTATCTTCATAAGCTCCCAGTAGTTCATTTTTGCTTTTAATTCCCTTGCCTTTGGGGATGTGGGTACTGGCAATATTCTAATATAACTGTACCAATTTCTTTTTTTTTTTTTAATTTTTTTTTTCAACGTTTATTTATTTTTGGGACAGAGAGAGACAGAGCACGAACGGGGGAGGGGCAGAGAGAGAGGGAGACACAGAATCGGAAACAGGCTCCAGGCTCTGAGCCATCAGCCCAGAGCCCGACGCGGGGCTCGAACTCACGGACCGCGAGATCGTGACCTGGCTGAAGTCGGACGCTTAACCGACTGCGCCACCCAGGCGCCCCAACTGTACCAATTTCTACCCGCCCCCCACAGATGTTGGAGAGTTCTGGTTGTTTCGCATGTTCACCAACACCTGATACTATTGTCAATATTTTTTTCTTTTATTAACCAGTTGGGTAAGTGTGTGGTAATACCTTACTGTGGTTTTAATTTGAATTTCCTTGATGACTACTGACATTGAACACCTCAACTATGCTGGTAGGCCATTTGACTAACTTCTGTCATGAAATGTCTGCTCAGTCATTTCCTATTGTCCTAACAATGTCTTTTTCTTATTGAATTGCAGGATTTCTTTCAATATTCTGGATACAAGTTCTTTATCATTTATATTTATCACAGATATATTTTCTTTGTTTCTTGCTTTTCCAAGTTCTTAACTGTGTCTTTGGATGAACAGAAGTTCTAAGAAGTTCTTAGTCCACTTTGCAAACTTTCTCTTTAGGGTTAATGATTTTTTTTCTATCTTTTTTTAAAGTTTATTTATTTATTTTGAGAGAGAGAATGCATAGGCACACCAGCAGGGTGGGGCAGAGAGAGAGGGAGAGAGAGAATCCCAAGCAGGCTCCACGCTGCCAGGTGCAGCGCCCCATTCAGGGCTTGATCTCATGAACCTGAGATCATGACCTGAGCTGAAATCAAGAACTAGATGCTTAACCAGCTGAGCCACCCAGGCACCCCCATGATTTTTTTCTTTTGTTTAAGACATCTTTGCCTACCCCAATGTCATACACATATTCTCTTATGTTATTCTACTATTTTATTTTCTATACGCTTTATTGTTCTTCCTTTAACATTTCAATCAGTAATCCATGTGAAATTGATTTGGTGGTACTTTGATATTTTTCTTTAGTTCTGGGAAGTCCTCAGCCATTAACTCTTCACATATTTTTTTAATGCCATTTCTTTACTTCTGTAACTCTTTTTAAAAATATGTTTATTTATTTTGAGACAGAGAGAGAGGGGGAGAGAGCGAGAGAGAGCGAGCGTGCATGAGCAGGGGAGGGGCAGAGAGAGAGGAAGAGAGAGAAATCCCAAGCAGGTTCCACACACGGAGCCTGACATGGGGCTCAGTCTCACAAACCATGAGATCATGACTTGAGCCAAGATCATGACCTGAGCTGAAATCAAGAGTTGGAGGCTCAATTGACTGAGCCACCCAGGTGTCCCTACTTCTGTAATTCTTTTTAAATTTTTTAATGTTTGTTTACTTTTCAGAGACAGAGAGAGACAGAGCATGAGCAGGGGAGGGGCAGAGAGAGAGACACACACACAGAATCTGAAGCAGACTCCCGGCTCCGAGCTGTGAGCACAGAGCCCAATGTGGGGCTTGAACTCACAAGTCGTGAAATCATGACCTGAACTGACTGAGCCATCCAACACCTAACCGACTGAGCCATCCAACACCCCCTACTTCTGTAATTCTTAAGACATGTATGTTGAAATCTCTAAATCTACACTTTTTTTTTTTTCAACGTTTATTTTTGGGACAGAGAGAGACAGAGCATGAACGGGGGAGGGGCAGAGAGAGAGGGAGACACAGAATTGGAAACAGGCTCCAGGCTCTGAGCCATCATCAGCCCAGAGCCCGACGCGGGGCTCGAACTCACGGACCGCGAGATCGTGACCTGGCTGAAGTCGGACGCTTAACCGACTGCGCCACCCAGGCGCCCCTCTAAATCTACACTTTATGTCTCAACTTTTCTCATACTTTTTTCTCAGATGCTTTCATATACATTTTAGTATCTCTGTCTCTCTGTGCTGATTTGTAGAAGAGTTCTCCAGTTTAATGATTTGCTCTTTGACTCTTTCCCACCTATCGAATTTTTATTTCAATCTCTCTCTCTCTCTCTTTTTCTTTCTGACTCCTTCTCTCCATCTCTCTCTCTCTCTCTCTCTTACTCTCTGTATATATGAATATATGTGTATTCCATATATGTATATGGAATTGCCAGTATTTCAAATTTCTATTTGGTTTATTTCTCCATATGTTTTTCATAATTTATGGTTCATTTTATTAGTTACTCTTTCCTTTCTGTCTGAGGATTATAAACATACTTATGGTTTTGCACTTGCCTTCATCCAGCCTCCCAGGTCCCTCGGCACAGCATAGGGTTCCCCGCTCCTCCGTGGTACTGGGGATTTCTTAGATCCAACCACAAGACCATAAGCACCTTGGCCCGAGGTCTAGCTGAGCAGTGTGGTCCGCTTCCTCCCATGTCCCTGGATGTTTCCGCCTGCTTCCTCGGTGGAGGAGTCCTGTTCCAGCCCATCATTCAAGCAGCAAGCCTTGCTTTTTTGTCCATAGTGTGTGGTGTATTCTTACGCCTCATTGCCCATTCGACAGTGAACTCTTAGACACTTCTGGTTGTTTTCCAAATCAGTACCCTACAGGCACTACTGGATAGGCTATCCCTGCTTGCTACTTTGTTTTTCTGTACCATTTTAGGTCCAGAGATGTTATTTTGTTTTGGAATGTGGCTATCGTCTTAAAAATATTTTCTCCCCACGTTTCATTCTGCACTGGGGTGGGTCTGGAGAATGGGAAAGGAAGGGGGAAGGGTGAAGAGGCAATGTGACAAGACAGGGCTCAAAGTATGGATCTGCAATGCCATGTTGGGTAGATGTCTCCAAGTTTTCCTTTGCAAAAATATGCTCGCATGACTATTTTTTGTATGACCTTGAAACATACAAACAGTGTTATCTATCCTTTTTTCCTGTCTGCCGCATCTTGAGCATTTGCACATACTGTCAAATATTGTACAACAGCACACTTCTACTCATGATGCTCAAACTAGATTGTGGTGACCTACGCACACGTGTCCCCTGCTGTACTGTGAAATCGGAGGCTTAGGTATCCCCAGGGCCTAGCACAAAGTGGGCCTCAGGAATATGTATTTAATGAACGAATGAGTCCATGGATAAGTGACCTTTGATTCCTACTACGTGCACATCATTGAGGCTTACTGTGTGATTGCTTGGAAGGACGTACGAAGATGAGTCGCTGGTGATATTCCAGCCCCGAGAGACTAGTGATATATTTAGAAGCTGACAACCCGGTTGATGATAAAGATGTTGCTTTTCACGCTGCCTCTACCACTCCGTCTCGCTCATATAACTCCATCACTTAGCTCTGCAGTGTTTCTTGGGCTCTGATAGCTGGGGAACCACAAAAGAAGTGATCACACTTGCTGGAAACTCCCAGGGTTGGAGTAAAGCCAAGACATTTCCTATTGAGATGAGTTCCTGTAGGAAAACAGCTAAAGAATGAATCGTCCTTTCTATGGTTTTCTGAGGCATGATTGCTGTGGCTGGAAATCGCACAGTTAATACCTGGGGCCCTCTTGACAGCTACTTTCCGACTGAAACTTTACAGTTCTTAAAGATTCCCGATTTAATTTAGAATTCTTAATGATCTTCATTGTCTTTTCTCCTATTGCAAGCCTGCATTCTGCAAATCTGGAAGCTACTCAGCATGAATGCTGTCAACCACTAAAAATGTCAATATGTTTCAAGTAAGTACTGTTGCATCTCATAAAAATCTGTTCCTCCTGAAAATCCCCCATTAAATCAATATCATCCATTATTAGCGTTCTACATGCTATATTTCACAGAAAAATGGAGACTATGAAGGGCCCGGAAATCATGTAGTCAATCAAAGCTTTGCCTAATAAATTCAGAGAACGCAAGTCGACCTCAATACCTCTCTCCATCTATTTCTTTGGCTCCAGAGTTAACCGCCATTATCCTAGCTCCCCTATTTCCAAAATGGCTCCTGGAGATGGGGGGAAATTCTGGGGAGAGCTCAGACTCAGCAGTCAGAGCCTAGAAGAGCAGTCAGTTTTGCAGAGTATAGCTAGGAAAGCAAAAATGCTAAAAACACAGACCTGTCCCTCTTGCTAGTCCTTCTTCCCTGATCTGGGACCTCTAGGCATCTGGTTACTTCACCCACTGCAGTCCCACTGAGTCATGAGCTATGTCAGCCTTAATGGGGTTGCTGGTAACTGGAATGCTAGAGAACACATTTAGCTTTAAAATTGCACATGCCCATTTTAAACATAAGCCAATGTAAGCTTGGGCTGGGCAATTGGGATAACACTGGTTCTCTAACAAACGTACCAAATGTCAGCAGCTTGACACAAAGTTTCTTTCTCAGTCAGGTGGCAGAGCACGGTGGGCATTGCTGGTTGACTGCCTTTCCACCACGTGGTGACGCAGGGGCCCAGTCCTTCCATCTCGTGGCTATGCTACCACTAAGACCTCAGAGAACTCTGCTTCTAGCTGGAAGGCGTGGCTTTACATAAAGGCTGGAAAAGTCATACCTGCTCTTTAGCTTGGTCCAGAGGCAGCACACTTCAATTCTACTCATTCCGTGGGTAAGGACTAGTCTCCTAAGTTCATGTAGATTTAAGGAGAGCTTGGAAGTACAGTTTCTCACTGTCATACTGCCCTCAGACATGAACAAACATGTTGCCTGACCTGGACCCCATCCTTCAGGAGGTCCCCTAATTTGGAATGCCTTCCAAATTTTTCTGAGAACCCCTCTGATGCTTAGGACTAGCCAGGGGGCCAGCAATGTCACCCGGCCATGGTGCTCCAGACCTGGACTTGGTCCAGTGTGGGTCCTGATCACTATAAAAGCCTTCTCTGAAAATTTTGAAGTCCCTTTCCAGTGATGGAAAGCAGCCAGATTGGCAGTGCTAATTCTCTGGGTACCCTCCAACTATTTTCCTGTGGTGCCCTTACTGATGATTGTGGTTTCAACCAGATGCCCCAAGGAACTCCACAAGTAATAGCTAAGGGCTGTTCCAGTGTGCTGTGTGGCATTTCTTCCATGACATTGTGCAAGACTGGATTGCAAGAATATTGCTGACGTGATGCTTTGATGTGAGTCTCATTCGTGACTGACACAGGATGAGTCCAGGGCTCTGGGCTCCTGTCAGTGCACCACCAACCCTTGGGCTTGAGTTGCATGTGTGGGCCTGTGCATGAGCCCCTGCACATCTGTGTTGTGACCATAGCCCCCCTCTAGTCTACAGCACCTGAGGGTGGAGGGTAGTGGCAGGAACCCTTTACCTGGTGTGTCCCCCATCACTGGCACCCAGAGCACCATCCCTTCTGTGGGTCTGTGCCACTTGTCAAGAAGTCATATCATATGGAGGCAACTGTTGCCTCTGTCTTCCATGGGCCCTTCTGATAAACATCCATGTCGTGTTTTGCTTTCAACCATGTGGTGATGTCACGTTCATTTCTTACATGAATGGGACTGCTCTTCATTTTCACACTTTGCCAATGGGCCCCTCACCCATCCTCCCTTCTGGCAGCAGTGTATGGAATGCAGGGGTGCAGTCAACATGGAAAGAGGTCCCATTTTAGAAATGCAGTGATTACATCCTGGGGAGCTCAAGAGAGGACACGGTTGGAAGAATGCTGTAAAATGCCCAATGGTGCATTGATTATGACCAGAGAACTTATTCAAATGTTCCTGCATACTCTGAGGAAGGCTTACATGGTAGTCCTCATCAATGAAGCATAGTAACATTGTCTGACAGTCAGTGGAAGCCGGTGTCCACACGTGGCCCAATGGATAATGGTAGTGTCACGAGTAATGGGATAGCCAGCATTAAGTTACTGCTGTCAGGGATCTGCGGAGCCAAGTATATCTAGATTGTTCCCAAACCGGCAGGTTCTGAAGAGCCATGGCATGTGAGTCGGAACCGCAATATTTCCTTTTCCTCTCTGTGGGGAGATACGAGAGTATCCATGCACAGCTCACTGGACAGTAAGGAACATGTAAAGGTAGTTCCTGGACCTGAACAGGAAGGCATGGAACCTGAATCCTACATGAACCTTCACACACACTGATGTGGTAATAAACAGGGACATTCCCCCTTTCTACCTATTGTGCTAAACTTTAGGCAACAAATCCCTATGCCTCACATGGGCCCATGAATTTTGTTATGTATGTTTTCATTGAATTATTTATATAGACAGGGATCCACTATTGGCCAGGCACTGTGCTAGGCCACAGCGAACGAGACAGAAGGATCTCCCACAGCAACGGACGTGACCTATGCATTTGCTAACTGTTGTCATCGCCACACACACTTACACGCTGCTCTGAACAGGAGGAAACTTCCCTGTGGGTTGCCATGTCTCCTGCACACAGTTCCTTCTTCTTCTGTGATCTCTGTGAGCTACCTTTTATTTATTTTTAAATTTTTATTTAAATTCCCGTGCAGTATTGGCTTCAGGAGTAGAATTCAGTGACTCATCACTTACGTACAACATCCAGTGTGTGAGCTACCTTTTATTTTATTATTTTTTTAATGTTTATATATTTTTGAGACAGAGAGTGTGAGTGGAGGAGGGGCAGAGAGCGAGAGGGAGACACAGAATCGGAAGCAGACTCCAGGCTCTGAGCTGTCAGCACAGAGCCCGACATGGGGCTCAAACTCATGAATCCTGAGATCGTGACCTGAGCCAAAGGTGGACGCTTAACTGACTGAACCACCCGGGCACCCCATGGGAACTACCTTTTAAATGTGAAATTGGTTTCCAAATGTGGCTCTCATGTCCAAGGCTCTTGGTCAAGTGGTCAGAACTGTTGGCTGAGCCCGGTCGTGGTTCACTCCGACCTGCCCTGTAGGCACAGCCTTGTCTCCCCGGGGGTCTGCCAGTGCCATCTCTGTCAGTCACACGTCATTAGGCCGCCATCATTGGTATCTTAAAATGAAAACTGAATGGCCTTTGCAAGATAAAGAGTGGAGCTTCCATTTTCCCCCAAGTTCCCATTTAGTGAGCCATGTTTGGACCGCTGCAAACACTCACTGCAGGGGAACTCCATAGATGTGGCTTCCGCTCACCTTGTGCCGGAAGTCCCACCCTTGCACGACAGGCGTGCTCCACTCTTCCATATGCAGAACTAGAAGGGTGGAGAAATAGCTGGAGAGCAGGGCGGCCACCTCTGGCTGAACCGTTCTTGGTGCCTCATGTTCAGCTCCACTCTGCGCAATTCATTCTCTCATTCATTTATCCATTCAGCAAACATTAAATGAGACCCTGCACCAGGTGACAGGGAAACAGCAATGAGCGCAACCCTGTCCTCACAAAGTTTGCAGACACAACGACACAGGTGCTAGAGTCTGGGGGCCTAGTGAGCCATTTAATCTTTTTTTTAAATTTGTTTTTAAAGTTTATTTCTTTATTTTGAGAGAGACAGAGACAGCACAAGAGGAGGGGCAGAAAGAGAAGGAGACAGAGCATCCCAAGCAGGCTCTGAGGTGCCAGTGCAGAGCCCCACGTGGGGCTCGAACTCATGGAACCGCAAGATCATGACATGAGCCAAAACCAAGAGTTAGACCCTTAACTGACTGAGCCCCCCAGGTGCCCCCCTAGTCACCCATTTTAAAGAGAGTGGCGTGAAAATGAAATAGAACAGTGATTCTTGAAGCGTGGTCCATTCACCCATAGGAGTCCTGACCCCCCTTGGGGGAGTCTATGTCTTTTTCACTGCTGGCACCTGAGCATGAATCAACTAGTTTTTGTATTCCTCACTGCCACACACGGGCACTTGGCAAAACCACTTTGCCAGTTTCACTTAAGAATGTCTTTGTTGAGTAGCAAAACAAATACTAATTTTATTAAAGCTCAGACCTTGCACACATAGCCTTTTCACAGTCGGTACAACAAAGTGGGAACTCTGTGTAGAGCATTTATTGCACACCATGGTATGATGGTTGACTCAAAGGAAATCACTTGTGCGATTGAGATCTGAACGGGCCAACTTTTATTTTTTCATAGAACTTCATTTTTATTTGAAAGAATGAGGGACAAACTATCGTGTAGGTTGGGCATTTATTTAGCAGAGATTTTCTTGAAAAGGAACAAAGTGAGCCCATCACTTCGAGAAAACAACATTTTTTTTCCCACTGATAAAATTTGAGCTTTTAGGCAAAAATCACAGTTTTGGGAAAGTTGGATCCAGCACTGTGAGTCTGACAGCTTCCCAATACTTAAAGACTTTTCCTATCTGATAGGTGGTAATACTGAGAAACATGACTTTTAGGTATTGCATAATGAAAGATGCTGTCATCATTTGGAGCGTTGATGTACCTCAGGGCACTAGTATTTTCCTAATAACTAATGTACAGTGTTACCAAATCATGACTGCTTAAACGATCCATTCAAAGGGCAAGAGAGACCAGTGGATTTTAATATAGCAGAGTAGAAAATGTTCATGGATATGGTTTTCTTTTTTTTTAATGTTTATTTATTTTTTGAGTGAGAGAGAGAGCGTGAGAGGGGGAGGAACATAGAAAGAGGGAGACACAGAATCCAAGGCAGACTCTAGGCTCTGAGCTGTCAGCACAGAGCCCAATGTGGGGCTTGGACTCACGAACCGTGAGATCATGACCTGAACCGAAGGTGGATGCTTAACCGACTGAGCCACCCAGGTGCCCCTTTGGATACAGTTTTCTATCTTTATTGTTACTAACCTTTAAAAAAACCTTCCTCTTGTTGAGATTTTCATGTTGTCTCAAAGAAGAATACCCACAGTTCCCTGAAAAGCCTATTAAAATAGATTTCCCTTTTCCAAATGCTTGTCTATGTGCATTTTCTTCATATGTCTTCAACTGTACATATTGCAACAGATTCAACCTGTCGTTAAGACAATATTAAAGATTTTGCAATAATGTAAACCAATGCAACTCTTCTCACTAAACTGTTTTTATTTTAGAAAATGTAGTTACTTTTTGTTTTTAAGTAGGCTTCAGAACCCAGTGCAGAGCCCAATGCGGGGCTTGAACTCACAACCCTGAGCACCAGACCTGAGCTGAGATCAAGAGTCAGATGCTCAACCAACAGAGCCACCCAGGCGCCTGTAGTTACTTCTCTTTAAAAATTTTTTTAAGTGTTTATTTATTTTAGAGACAGAGGGAGTGAGAGAGAGCATGAGTATGCACTTAAGTGGGGGAGGGGCAGAGGGAGAGGGAGAGAGAGAGAGAGAGAGAGAGATGGAGAATCTGAAGCAGGCTCCAGGCTCCAAGCTGGCAGCACAGAGCTCCACATGGGGCTCGAACCCATGAACCATGAGATCATGACCTGAGCCGAAGTCAGATGCTTAACTGACAGAACCACCCAGGCACCTCGAAAGAACACATTCTTTAAGGAAAGTAACTGGGGCAGGGGCACCTCTAAATAACATATTTTTTAAGAAAAGTAGCTAGGCAAATGTCCATCAACTGACGAATGGATAAAGAAATTGTGGTTTATATATACAATGGAATACTACTTGGCAATGAGAAAGAATGAAATCTGGCCATTTGTAGCAACGTCGATGGAACTGGAGGGTAATATGCTAAGTGAAATAAGTCAGGCAGAGAAAGACAGATACCCTATGTTTTCACTCATGTGGATCTTGAGAAACTTAACAGAAGACCATGGGGAAAGGGAAGGGGGTAAAAAAGAGAGGGAGGGAGGCAAACCATGAGACTCTTAAATACTGAGAACAAACTGAGGGTTGATGGGCAGTTGGGGAGAGGGGAAAGTGGGTGATGGGCATTGAGGAGGGCACTCGTTGCGACGAGCCCTGGGTGTTGTATGGAAGCCAATTTGACAATAAATTTCGTATATAAAAAAAAAGAAAAGTAGCTAGGGGGAGGGGCGCCTGGGTGTCTCAGTCGGTGAAATGTCCAACTTCGGCTCAGGTCATGATCTCACGGTTTGTGGATTCAGTCCCCACACCCGGCTCCACCCTGACAGCGCAGAGCTTGCTCGGGATTCTCTCTCTCCCCCCTTGTTGCCCCTCCCCCACTTACGTGTGCTCTCTGTCTCTTTCTCTCAAAATAAATCAATAAGCTTAAAAAATATGTTATTTATGTTACCATGTACTGGTTTATTTTATTTTAAAGTTATTTAACAGATTAATATTTTTAAAAATTCTCAGTTTTCCTTTCTAATATGGTAGAGGAGGATAGACATAATCCATAAAAATGCAAGCTCTTTGGGGCCCTCAATCATTTTTAGGAATATAAAAGGGCCCCAAGAAGAAACAGCTTGAGATCTACTGAAGCGGAGGGCAAAGCCATGTCCACATTCACAGCCACAGGTCACTAAGCACAGGTTTTGTGGGAGTCTCTTGTCTGTCTTCCCTCGAGGAGGGAAGCGTGTTGCATTCATTTCCATATCCTCTGTTCCCAGCTTGGTGTTTGCACACAGTGGGTGTCCAGTGACTACCGGGCTCATGAAGGCAGAAGTGGATAAGACCCTGGATGCGTTTCAGAGAAGATGGGGGCCGGGAGGTGAGGCAGAGCAGTTCAGTTCAACATGAAGCTGGATCTGGGTGGATCCACACAATGAGACTGTGCCTAACGATAAGCCATCGGGGCTTATGGCCCTGGCTTCTCTCGGTCGGCCGGGCTGAGCCACGGGGCCCCTGGGGAAGGACTGTTACAGGACAAGAAACCTCAAATGATGTGTTTTTCTTGGCTCTGTAGCAATGACCCAATTCAAAGGGAAGTGCGCATGGTCCTGGCTGCTGTCACCTTACCAACAGGGCTCAGCAAGGTGTGTGAGGCAGTGTGTGTGGACACATGCCTGGGAGTTGAACCCACTCAGCAACAGAAAGGGCTTTACGCTGTGCCAGCATGGTTCATTTAATCCTGCCTGGCCTGAATTTACATGTGTCATGCGCACTCTGTAATGGCCATTGTCATGTGCAACAGACCAGATATGTTGGTCAGTCTCTTGCATAGACAAACCAAGGAACCCAGTCATTCCTTCCATTACAGGTGCACACAGGCCACTGCAATGGAAAGATTTCTGATGGTTCTACCGGGCCAGACCCTGGCACCCCAGACAATGGGAATTTTCTAAGTAGAGAGACATGAACGTCCCGGCGGACTTTAAAATGTTAATGCCCAGGGGCGCCTGGGTGGCGCAGTCGGTTAAGCGTCCGACTTCAGCCAGGTCACGATCTCGTGGTCCGTGAGTTCGAGCCCCGCGTCAGGCTCTGGGCTGATGGCTCAGAGCCTGGAGCCTGCTTCCGATTCTGTGTCTCCCTCTCTCTCTGCCCCTCCCCCGTTCATGCTCTGTCTCTCTCTGTCCCAAAAATAAATAAACGTTGAAAAAAAAATTTAAAAAAAATAAAAAAATAAAAAAAAATAAAATGTTAATGCCCAGCCATAAATGCTTCGGTGCACTTGGAATTCAGGCTGCTGTTTGATGGGGCCATGTCAGAAGTCTGCCTGACGCCCGTAGGAATTTGATCAATTGAGAAATATGCCCCCAGCTTTCTAGGCCAGAGAACATTGCCAGATCTGCCCCAATCCTGCACATTCTTCCAATTGACTGTTTCCAAATTAGCACAAGTGTGTGCTTTTTAATATCCTCCCCACCACGAACTTCCTGCTTTATAATCTTAATGTCTTCCATATGAGGGAGACCTTCATTTTTCCACCCCTACCCTTGGACTAACTGGGTCCTAACCAGCTCCCTGAAATCTTCACTGGGGATCAGCTCTCCTCCGCCTTGCCCTTCTGTGGTCCCCAAACCGCTCTCTTGACATGAGCCCTTTATTGGCCATTGACTTTTTTTTTTTTTTTGCCTGGGGGAAGACCTCCATTGCTCTCCCGTGTCCCCCTGCGGTGACCCAGGAATGAGTGGAAAGGACCAGAGATTCAGATGTGTGCCTTTGGGCTGGGCGCTCAACTTTCACGTGAAAGATGGGGACCCTGGGAAGGGAGACGTGACCTGGGCCAAGGGAAAGGTAGAACAGTTCAAGTTAACAGTCACTTGCAGAGCATCGAGTCCAGACACGGCCTTGTGCTAACTGCCAGGACTTCCCTCAGGTACAGAGAACGGTGTGGGCAAAGGAAGGCACAAGGTAGTTCTGGGAAAACGGAATGTGATTTTGGTATGGCGCCGAGGAGGGCGTGTGTGTTCCGAAGGGGCGGGTGGGGAGGTGGGCTGGCGACAGCTAAGATACACCAGAGGCTCATCTGGGACAAGGAGCTCCTTGGGTTAGGCATTTATCCTCCGGGTAGCTTCTCCCGAACAATGTTTTCTGGAACACGTACGTTTCATTCTGAGGAGCGCGTGTCACCGTGCACTGCCTTCCCGTTGCCCTTGGCAGTGGGAAGGAGGAGACGGCCTCCAGATCCATACTGGCGGTAGAGTTGACAGGGCTGCGTGATGGATTGGACGTGAATGATTGTGGAAAGGAGAAAATTAAGAATAAGGTGTGTGTGTGTGTGTGTGTGTGTGTGAAAGAGAGGGAGGGGGAGAGAGGGAAAGGGAGAGGGAGGGATGGGGGGAGAGAGAGAGAGAGTTGAGCCTTGAGCCCCTGGTTTGATTCATGAAGCTAGAAGGGAGTTAGTGATTGGCTGAATGAGAAGGGATAGAACAAATGGAGAGCAAGGCAGGAGGCAGGTCATCCAGACCTTCTCAAGTCACCTTAAGGCTTTTGGACTTTATCCTCGGGGTGATGGGGCAGCTTTTAAGGATCCTAAGTGGGGGCACAGCACGATCAGATTTGCACCTGAGAAAGATGCCGCTGGCTGGCTGCTGTGTAGGCAGAGAATCCGGGAGGGGGCAAGAGCAGAGGCAGAGAGAAAAGGCAGGAGGCTGTTCTGCAGGTGCCAGGTGTGTGGGGTACGTGAAGTGCTCACTCGCGGACCCTGTGCCTAGAACTGGTCCTAGCACCCCGCCTGAGAAACATGGCCACGGACACACCCGGGCACATGCTTTCCAGCCGGGTCCCCATGGACCCCATGGAGAGAGAGAGAGAGAGAGAGAGCGAGAGAGAGCAAATGCACACAAGTGGAGGAGGGGCAGAGAGAGAGGGAGGCACAGAATCCGAAGCAGGTTCCAGGCCCCGAGCTGTCAGCACAGAGCCCGACACGGGGCTCGAACCCACGAACCGCGAGATCATGACCTGAGCCGAAGTCAGATGCTTTGACTGAGCCACCCAGGCGCCCCTGGACTCACCGCTTCATGTTATCTCGAATTCCCACTGCCGTCTCTTTAGCCATAGTCGAAATTCACTTTGCTGTGGTTCAGCCGGTCCGAGCTGAACTAGGGACTAGGAACTAGGCAAAGCCCACTTCTTTGGAAGAGAAAATGCAGAGATTGAACTCGCCCGCTCTGGCGGCTCTGGTGGTGGATTGGTTGGGTTGTGCCCCCCCCGGAGCTGCAGACTGTCCACACTGGGCCCGCACTTGGGGAGCACCTACGCCAGTGCCCTCAACCTGTAAATAGACGCGGAAGTACAGAGAGGGGCCGTGAGCTGCCCCCAACAGGGGGCAGTTGGGCTGCTTGCCTGAGCAGTGGGGACAGGGCCACATGGCTAGCAGAAAAAGGGGAAGATGTGCCCAGGGCGTCTGGACATCTGCCTTCAGACCTGTCTCTGCTCCTAACTCCCCAGGCCTCAGTTTCCCCTTCGGAGCAACAGGGGCCTGGGGCCAGGGATTCACATACAGCACGTGGTCATTGGCTCCTCATCCTGGTTGATCCGAAAAGCCCGAAGCTGCCTCCCTTGCCCTTCCCAGGTGTCACGCTTCTCCAGGATGGGCAAGGAAGAGGTTTCCCGGGCGGCGGTTTCACACCAGCTCCTGCACGGTCCTGCGTCGCGCCGACGGCATCTGAGAAAACAGGCCAGACCTCGGCTGCTGGAATTCATAAGGTGGGAAAAAAAAAAAAAATCTCAACCTGCTCCGAAGGTTTACACCTGAGCAAAAATAAAATTTTATCCAAACAGCAAACCTGCTAGGCTGTGAGTTTAATAAGCTATTAAACGGCACCATCTGAAACCTGCAATCAAAGCAAAAACACTGTAAAATAAATCAAGAGAGATAAGAAAAGATTTCACATTGTTAAAAGTTTATGCTGTTTTTGACTTCCCGAAATGTTGCCATTAACCTGGGAGTTAATCAGACTTTTTCATTTACCCGTTGTTCGGAGCCACGAATGAGCACTTTAACAGGGTAAATAAAAAAATCTAAAGAAGCAATACACGCGAATGTCACAAGTGGCAATCATCTACCTTGTGAAGCTTGTGCGGTACAAAGCGTCGCACAGCTGGAAACAAATGAATCCGCAGAACACTGTAAATAACCTCCAAGCCCACTCCTAATTAAAGTAGAGCCCCGCTTTCTCATGGGCATTGAAATATATGAACCAATTAAGGAAATATCATTTCTTTCCTGAAAAGCCTGTGTTCTCTCCTCTCCTCTCCCTCCCTCCCTTCCTTATTCCCCTCTCCTCTCCCCTCCTGGCCTCCCCTCCCCTCCCCTCTCCCCTGCCCTCCCCTCCCGTCCCCTCCTCTCTTCTCCTCTGGCTCTCTCTCTGCTCTTTCTCTCTCTAAAGAATTTCCACCAAAGAGCTGGCCCCCGATGTTCCTGAGCTGCAATAATGAGACATCCCTGCTTTAAGCAAATTTTGCACCTGTAACCTGCAGAAATATAGCCGTAGCATTTGAAAAATTACCTCCATGCTGCACAGTGCCATGAAAATTTATCTTTGAGATGATTTTATTGCATGGTTACCCTAGGCAATTAAATCAATAAATCTTAACTGTCAGGAAGGCTGGCCCCGTGCCAGAAATAAATGAAATGCGCGAAATCAGTAAATAAAAGGTTCCTGACAACTCATTCCAGAAATTATTTAGCAGTTGGGGTTGTGGGGGGTTTTGTGTTTCACTCCCCAGCCTTTATTGACATCCTTTCTGAGAAATGATTATGCTAACAAACACAATGGCTCCACGACAAAGAACGCAGACTTTGCAGAGACATAAGTTATGGCCCCTGAAAAGCAGGAAGGAAATATAGCCAATGGCCAGAGGTGGGGGGCCAGAACCAGTTTGGGGTGGGGACAGGTCTAAGGAGCAGCTCCCGGGTGCCCTGGGGAGGGAGACTGGTCCTGTTGCCTCCCCTTGGCTACTATATCCTTACCCCGCTGGCCTTTGCCCCCATGGGAGGTGCCCTCTCCTCAGGGGCCCAACTTGCTTGACCTGTACCACCTGTGGTCTGCTGTGAATCTAAGGCAGTTTACTGTGTGCTGTTCTCCGTTTCCAGAAACAATACCCATACGGGATGTGAGGGTGGTGAGGGAGAGGGGGTCGGATCACTCTGTTTCTCCTGTGCTGAAGTCTTTAGATTGGTTCAGTACTGGGGTGCCTGGGTGGCTCAGCGTCCGACTTTGGCTCAGGTCATGATCTCACGGTTCATGAGCTCGAGCCCCACGTCAGTCTCTCTGCTGTCGGCCCGCTTTGGATTCTCTGTGCTCGTGCTCTTTCAATCTCTCTCTCTCTCAAAAAAATAAAATAATAGGGGCGCATGGGTGGCTCAGTTGGTTAAGCGTCCGACTTCCGCTCAGGTCATGATCTCACGATTCATGAGCTCTGTGCTGACAGCTCAGAGCCTGGAGCCTATTTCGGATTCTGTGTCTGCCTCTCTCTCTCTGCCCCTCCCCCACTCGTACCCTGTTTCTCTCTCTCTCTCTCTCTCTCTCTCTCTCTCAAAAATAAATAAAACGTTAAAAAAAATTTTAGAGTGGTTCAACACTGGGAGGTGTTTTTATCATCCCCATTTTACAGGTGAGAAAATTGACATTCAGAAAGGTTAAGTGACATGTTTGGGCCTCTGCTGTCCTTACTCTGGGTCTCATGAACCCAGGGAGCGGAGGACCGAAGCCAGGGTTTGGGCATACTTGTTCTTGCCTTAGCTCACGGGCTTTTTTTTCTCACCGGAATTCTCCCTCCCCTGTCGATGGGTACACCCCAGCGAGGATCTGTTGGGCCGCCCTCACACAGCCAGAGGTGGCTGATGGCAGTGTTGTGTGGGCTGCAAGGCTGATGGATGTTTGAGGCCACCCGAGAGTCTGAGCAGGGCCTGTGGCAAGTCCTACCACAGGGCCTTTGCACCTACTGTTCCCTAGGCCTGAACTGCTTCCCCTGTCCACCTTGTCTCCTTTCAGATTTCGGCTCAATCGGCGCCTCCTCGGCAAAGCCGTCCTTGACTCGCCACGTAACTCCGCCGCAGCACCAGGCGGCTTTTCTTCGCAGCGTTCACTCTCGAGGCAATTTCACACGTGTTTGTGGAACTGTCTCCGAACGGCTCTCTCTCTCACTGGCCCATAAGCTCCACAAGGGCAGGGCAGGATGTGGTTCGGCTCCCCCATGAGGTCCCAGAACCTCATACGGGGCACAGAATGACTAATGAGTGGAGGAGAACAGGTATATTCAATTGCGTGGACCGCTGTAACAAAGCACCACAGACTAGGGGGCTTAAGCAACAGAAATGTATCATCTCCCAGTTCTGGAGACTGGAAGTCCAAGGTCAAGGTGTGGGCAGGATTGGTTCCTTCTGAGGGCTGAGAGGGAAGGATCTGCTCCAGGCTTCTCTTCTTGCCTTGGAGATGGCTGTCTTCATGTTCACACGGCGTTCTACCTGTGCACGAGGTTGTCCCCCGAATCCCCTTCTTGTGAGGACATCGGTCATATTGGATTGGGGCCCATCTTCACGACCCCATTTGAACTTGACTGTGTCTGTAAAGGCCCTATCTCTGAAGAAGGTTATATTCTGGGGTAGTGGAGGTTAGGACCCCAACATATGAATTGTAGGGAGACACAATTCGGTTGCTAAGTAGAAGCCACTGGCCCGGGAGCAGAAATTTCTCAGATGCCTTGATGGCGAGCACTTAGAATTATTTTCCGGGTCAGAGCTAAGGAGAGTAACAGGTCCCTTCTCAACTTGCCCCTGCAATCCTGCACCTTCAAATCCAGTCACCCTGTCCCTGGGAGGATTAGACAGGGGTCTCCTGCAGCTAGTCAAGGGCTAGAGGTATGGAGCCAGACATGAGGCCTCAGGCTTAGGTGTCTCGAGGTTAAGGCCTGCTTTCCTTTCCCTTCCCACCCACTCAATCTTTTCTCCTGTTGCTGTTGGCTCATTAGCTTCCCCAGTAGGCTGTGGAGACAGAGGGTGGGCTGGGCCTTGGGGAGTGCTCCCGGGGAGAATGGACCCAGGAGGACTATGTGGGGCTGGGGCTGGGGCTGGGGTGGGGGCTTCCTGAAGGGGTAAAGGCTAAGCCAGTGGAACAGAGATTCGCCTATGACCAACATGGGGGTGGGGGTTGCAGGGAAACAGGTCAGGAGGGGTTGCACGGCTTGATGGGGAGGGACAGAAGGGAGCAGAGACTCAAGCGAGACACTGCAGAGAACGAGGTTGCCCCGTGGAGAGACTAACGCTGTCTGGGGAGCAGGGCTCAGGTCTTCGAGGAGGGCTTGGGAAGCGGGGACCAGGAAGGGGAGTTGCCCCCAAGGAACCCCAAATCATCTTGGGGCTGCTACAGCTGCAGTCAAGGGGAAAGAGCCTCAGGGCTGCGCCTGGCCCTTGGGGAGGTGGGAGACTCTGAGAGGCAGTCCCCAGAGGGAAGAGAGAGGCAACCAGTGGGAATGTGTCCCTCCTGCTTTCTGATTGGCTCTCCTCTTTGAGCTTCAGCTAATGCACATCTCTTTTTATAATTCTTGCTGGCAATTTCCCAGAGCAGATCATTCCAAGGTGCTTATTTTCAAATTAATGGTTTGAAACAAAATACGAGCATTGTTATTGATCTGGGGGCTGATAGATGGCAAAGGCACGGTGTCTAATAACCAAGTGCAAACTTTGCGATGACAGCCACAAGATTTTAAAATAATAATAATTTGCTTCCCGATAGCACCTTTCATCTGACTAATGAATTTAACACAATTCATTCATTAATTTATCACCCTCCTTTAGGCAGCACAGAAATAAGGGTTGCTTGAAGAACTTTCTGCTTGGAGAAACTAAGGCAGGGAGAAAAGGATTCTGTTGGTGGCAGGGCCACTGCTCAAGAAGCTCTTAGGTCCAGTGCTCTAGAGATCGTAGAGAGGAGGGGAAAGGTCTGCTAGACAGGAGGCGGAGACTTCTGGCGCTCAGAGGCATGTAGCAGGCGGAATTCTGAGTGGCCTCCAAGATTCCTGCCCCTGACACTCACGCCCTGTGTGGGCTCCCTTGAGTATGGGCAGGACCCGTGAGTAGGCTGAATGTCACTTGTGTGATGAGGCTATGTTATATGGCAAAGATGATGGCATTTTGCAGGAGTAATTAAGGCCCTAATCAGTTTGATTTGAGTTAATGGAAGTGGAGATTCTCCTGGGTGGGCCTGACCTAATCCAGCAAGTTCTTTAAAAGAGGGCCCAGGGGCACCTGGGTGGTTCAGTTGGTTAAGCATCTCACTTCAGCTTGCGTCATGATCTCAGGGTTTGTGAGTTCGAGCCCCGCATGGGGGTCTCTGCTGTCACCACAGAGCGTCCTTCCGGTCCTCTGCCCCCCTCTCCCTCTGCCCCACCCCACTTGCGCACTCTCTCTCTCAAAAATAAATAAACATAAAAAAAAAGACAGTCTAGAGGACAGACTCCCTCTCCTGCTGGCCTTGACCAAGCAAAGTAACATGAGTTCTACAGCTGCAGGAAAGTAAGTTGTGCCACCAAGCTGAGGGAGGCAGGAAGATGAGTTGGCATGTGATGACGACGATTAGAACTTCAACTGAGGCTGTGGCCGGGGTGATGAAGTGAAAGGGTCAGATTTGAGAGCCACTCTCAGACATAAATTCATAGTGCATTTGAACTAGAGAGGGTCTTTGAGGGTATCTGGTTCAAGGCAACATGCTGAGTTTGCTGAGCCATGAAGAAGCAAGGAACATCGTCGTGGAGCCTGAATTTGGGTTTTGAAGTGGAAAAGGTACATTTTGTATTAGACACGAAACGTATGGACTATACCGCAGACTACCCAAAGGTTTTAGGATGAAGCAGGGGCTTAAAAGAAAGGGTCTACTTTCAGGAACTTCCCTAGGTGCTGCCTCAGACATTGCAGAAGGATGGTCAGGAGAGGAGGGTTCCAGCCCAAGGAAGGAAGGGCCAGCCTAGGTCCCATATTAGTCCCTCGGCCGGAGATTGCGTATGCTGTGCCCTAAATCCTTATTCCCACTGGGCATCAAGCAAAGCCGTTGTCATTCTCATTGAACTGATAGGACACTGAGGTCCCGAAAAGGAATAGTCACGGGGAGTTCATGCGAGGTCAGATGTAAACCTAGACTTCCTCTTTGCCCCCGGCTAAAGGTTACATTCTAAGGGAGAATTGGCAGGTCTTAACTCAGAAAGGGGTACGGTTGGCACTTGACAGTTGCTTAGCAATTACAATTGTTTTGTGGACGGCTATTTCTGTTGGTAACAGATTGCACAGGGATTTTTAAGAATATTCAGGGATCCAGAGAGGGTACCATGGAGTCTAGATGTCAGCTCCCAAGCCCGAATGTCCGTTGGCTTTTGAATGACCTTGGATGCCTTGCCAGTGCCAAATACTTGGGTTGCGGGCAGTGAGAGATGGGGTACAGCCCCAGCTGGAGGAACTTTGGCTAGAAAAAGGATTCTTTTTTTATGTTTTTATTTATTGTTGAGAGAGAGCGAGAGAGAGCGAGAGAGAGAGAATGAATGGGGGAAGGGCAGAAAGAGAAGGAGACACAGAATCCAAAGTAGGCTCCAGGCCCTGAGATGACAGCACAGAGCCCAACACGGGACTCGAACTCACAAATTGCCAGATCATGATCTGAGCCAAAGTCTCATGCTTAACCGACTGAGCCACCTGGGTGCCCCTAGAAAGATGATTCTTAATCCTGACTGCAGATTGGGATCACTTAGAGAGCTCTAGAAACCACACTACTGGGAGTTCAGGGGAAGGGAGAGCAGTACCCAAATCAACTAAATGAGAATTTCTGGTGAGATGTTGGCTCAGCCAAGGTTGAGGTGCCCCTTGTCAGACTGTAGGACATGAGCCCAGCCCTAAGCCCAGAGCCAGGGCAGAGGCCACCCATCTAGCTGGCTGGTCTGCAGGGCCTGGGGAGGCAGCCGGTAGGGCAGGAGCTGGGACTGAGCCACAACAGGATGCTGGGGATATCTGGGCCACCCCTCGCGGGGGCTGGCCCTTTCCAGGGGGACAGTGGCTGTTGCGTCAGGATGTGTCTGGTGGTTGTCACACAACTGGTCCGGTGAGTTGAGGCCAAGACTTGGCCGGTGTAGGGGGTGTCAGGGGTGCCTGGAGGGTGCCAGGAGGGGACTCTGAATGGAGCCCACCACCGCTCCTGTCAGCTGATCGTTTGTGGCCCGGGTGTAGTGAGTTCGAGGGATCGGGGGACCCAGCGAGGAAAAAGGTATGACCACAAGGTGGCAGTGGAGTAAAGCACGCTTTATTTGGAGGCCACTTGGGCAGCTTTGCATGTGGGGGTGGGGGTGTCCCTCACAGGAGACCTTCCTGAGAGGCCTCCAGCCAGAAGAGGAAGAGAACAAGATAATTCCTGGGGGCTGTGGACTCGGCACTTGGATTAGGCAAAGCGGGCAGGCTCTAAATGGGTCAAAATCTGCTTATTTGGGCTGTATTTACAACAAAGCGCTGTGGATTTCCCGGGTTTTGTCAGTGGGCTTCTAAGCGAACCAGTCCCAGACTGCTGTCTGCCGAGACTTTAGCCCAGCTGAGGCTTTCGGGGGGGGGGGTGTCTATCTAAATGAGCTTCTGTGAGGGGAGCTTCCTTCCCACTCCCTGGGTTTTCTTGTGTCCTCAGAGTGGAGAATTCTGGGAGAATCTCGGCGCACCGCCATCATCCTCTGCCCTGATCCGGCCTCGTCTGAGACGTTTCCAGACAGGTGCACAGGCCTCCTGTCAGGACTCGCCTCACTGGCCTGCTGCAAGGACTGTCTTATTTAGGAGATGACAGTAAGTTCAAGTGCACTGTGGTTTGAACTAACTGGGAAATACCTGGAGAGTTAGAAAGTGTGACAGGAAATCCCTTCCCTGGAGAAGCCTGATGCAAGTTCGGATTCCTCTGGGGTGTTTTCTCTAGAGCACTGGAAGGACCGTTATCTCCTGTTCTGGCTTGACTCTCAGAATCTTCCCTCCCGCATCCTCAGGAAGGTGGGTAGGCTGCAGGATGGAGTCACAGAGCTAGAAAGACAGGGCTGGAGGTGATCTCCTGGCCCCCACTCTCCTCCTGAATTCACAGCTCATGATCTGCACATAACTACTCACACTGAGAACTCGTCTCAACTTCGAATGTGTACACCTGAAACTTGGCAAAATCCCCCTTAACAAGTTACATAGACCCCTCATCTATCACAGCCAAAGGTTTTATGATTATATTTCATTTTCTAAAAAAAACGGGGAAAGGGGGCAAAAGAGCCCACCGAAGCCCCAAATGTACTTCCTGCAGAAACTCGCAAAGCTAAACACGTTCTCTGTGCGAAGCGTGAGGCTCGGTGCGCTCCCAGCCCTCCACGTGGCACCCTCTGCTAACCGTCCACACGCTGTGGACGTTGCGGTTGCCCTCACTGCTCTACCGCCCTTGGAGTTGCCGAGCGGGGCTGTCGGACGAGAAACACTGGTCTTTATGAAACCTTGCTCCTCTCTGGGAAGCAGGGAGAAGGCTGACCTTATCAAGCCCATTTTGCAGAGTAAGAAAGGGGGGCACGGAAAGGGTAAGCATTTCCATTAAGGCAAGCAACAAGAGGCCGCTCTAAATTCCTGCCTCACAGCCCAGGGCATCCGTGCCTGCAGGGCAGAGACCGGGAGTGGGGGGTCGGCCACGCCGCCCTATCTCCCGAGGGAACTGATAGGCCGATCCAAAGCCATATAGAGGATACCCCTCACCAAACCTTTCCTGAGTTGCTGACTCCACCTGGGACCCTGTCGGTCCTCATGCAAAGAGGCGTTTCCAGAAGGCTGACTCCATGCCTTTCCTTTAGAGTCCTCTGGAAGGATTAAGGGGACATCTTTTCCGGAGGGCTCAGGGCCCTTCTTTACTTTTGTTTCTAAAATGAAATGAGGGTATGGAGGCAAGAGCATTATGCACGATAGAGGCAGTAGACGGTTAAGAGCAAGGCCTTTGGGTCACACTGTCCAAATCTTGGCTGTGTGACCTTAGGCAAGCCGCTTAACCTCCCTGTGCCTCTGTTTTGTCATCTACAGAAGAGGGACGTAATAGAACCTATTTTATAGGGCCATTAGGAAGATTACAGAAGTTAGCATATCAGAAAGTGCTAGGACAGTGCCTGGTGCACGGTGAGGGCTGCGTAAACTGCCCAGGGAGCATGATCCCGGCACTCTAACCTTTAAAAATGTCATTCTGCACATTTCCTCCAGTTCTTCTCTGCACGCGTGCATACTTTTACCCAGGCACGATCAGAATTCACGGCCTCGGCTTTTGAGAGTAGAAAACATCATGGTTGCTGGAGAACAAATTTATAATCCATTTAGCTCTATTGGCTCAGATCAAATATTTCTTCATTATCTCCTAAGAAAAAATGTTCCTATTTACCATCAGAGGCTCCACATTTTGGAAAAGACTTGGAACTCTCAGCAATAGCATCACAACCGCCAGTTTCAGTGACACGTAGCTCGATTAGCATTCACACCTGGACTACCATTATGTAGTGTCAGAATATCTGGCCAAGCCCAATGTAGTTCATTCGTTTGCAGAAAATTCCACCGAGTGTTAACAGCATTCCCTTACAAGTGTCTGTAAGTGCGGGCGCCTCGGTGGCTCGGTTGGTTAAGTGTCCGACTTCAGTTCAGGTCATGATATTGCGGATTGTGAGTTCAAGCCCCGTGTCGGGCTCTGTGCTGACAGCTCAGAGCCTGGAGCCTGTTTCAGATTCTGTGTCTCCCTCTCTCTCTGTCCCTCCCCCACTCACGTTCTGACTCTATCCCTCAAAAATAAACATTAAAATAATTAAAAAAAAAACCCCACAACTGTTCGTAACTGCCATATGATGTCCTAGCATTGAGCTTTCTCATTTTGCCTGGCCAGAGAAATTTCTAGATACCTGAGACCTCCTCTTTCATGGTCTGGAAAATGTTTAACATCTTGAAGGAAATAGTTCTAAAACATGCCATGCTCTCCTGCCTTAGTAAAGATGGTACACTTAACATAACCTTTTCCCGATGACTTCAAATCGTATATCGACCTAAATATCACTGTGCTTTTAAGTCTGCACCCTAGTTTTGAGAATTTCCTCGTTGTCCCTCAGCACCCAGTACAGTTATGACTTCCTAATTGGAAGCTTTTTTTTTTTTTTGTACTGTGTATCAGGGATCCAGATAACGAAGCATTTGATGATTTACTCTGAAATGGGCTTTGAATGACGGTCTGAGGGTCTCTCTTATGAAATGAGTCGGCCTCGTGAGAGTTGATTTCTTTACAGCCCTCAGTTTTAAAGCTGTTGAGGTGAGAGCACAGACTATGTATTATACTTTGAAAGGGGTGCTAACAAGGGACTTCAGGCTGGAAAGTCTGTAAGCAGAATAATCTCCATGTCTAAAATGAGATTTTCATAAAAATTTTATTTTGCATTTTTAAATAATTCAATGCATTGGCAGTATAGTTAATGCCTCTATGAGAGAAACCGATGCACCAGCTCAGCCAATATCATTTTTACAGAGACATCATGTTGGGAAACAACAAAACTACATTAGAATGTTTGTACACAGAGTTACTGTACTGAGAACAAAGCACCAACAAAACGCTTGTGCGCCACACATTAGAAATGCAAAGCCACACAGGCAGGTACAGTTTTATACATAGAAAGCACATGAAACCAGTTTTCGGAACCAGATAGCGTTTCACTCCTTGCTTGATGTTAAGGACAGTTACCTTGGTCTATACAGAACATCTGAAATTATGACAAGACGAAGAATTTGCAGTGAGTATGACGATGGAAAGCTGCACTCAAGAAAACGTGGTTCAAAAGGCTAATTGGGTCGTGGTAAAACAAAGGGGGCACTTTATGAATTATCCATCGCATTTTAATGGCCACCCGGGCTGCCGCCAGTGTGGGAAACGGTCTTCCACTAAGGGCAGGGACTCAGGAAGTTTTCTTCTCAGGGTCCAGGCCAGGCTACTTCTGATGGTTCTCCTTGTCCACTGACATGCGGGGAAGTCCCGGTCGGGACAGTGGCCCCAGCGATGAGCCACAGCTTGGGGCAGGCTCAGTCCAACCCTGAAGGGCTCATCTCAGCTCATATGTTGCTGCAGCTGAGGTGGCCTCAACCTTCCCCCGCCATGAGTCTTGACCTACAATTTTATCTTGGAAACTCAGCTGGATTGGAACAGAGCCTCTTCCCTCACAAAGGCCAGCGGAATCCATGTGGTTGGACCATAATGTTACGATAAAAGCTTCCAAGAGGAAAAGAGTTTTCATTTCAAATCACTGCCTTCAGACGGCAACATGGCCATGGCCTCCTGGAACTGTAAAAGAATGTTTTTCAAGAAGGGAAAGCTAAAATCCCGTGAAGGACCCAGCAAGCCAGACATGTCGCACACGCGCACGCACACATACACGCACACAGGCGACACGTTTCTGTTTGTGCAGTTACGGCTTGCCACAGTGGCCCACAGTCATGGCATTGGCCAGCACCCCGCCCCCCCCCCCCCCAAGCACATGATGACAATTAAATTCCCAACTGGTATTCTGGTACTCAACAAACATTTTTCATGACACTTAAATATACAAAGTTTCTGTTTAAAATATGCATGGAAATGTCTTCTCTTTAAGAACAAAGGAAAGGTTTATAGAGCCACATCTTCATTTACAACACGTTGGGATTATCTTTCTGGTTCTTATATACAGACTAAAGGAAATGCTAGGAAATACTTCACACGAGCACACAAGACGTGAATGCGCCTCTTAGATACAAAGCAAACACACACACTGTAGACCAGGCAGAAGACACCCCCCCACCCCCACCACCGGTAAGTTTCAGGGGTATTTTTCAGGTCTCAGTCAAGCGACTTGCTGGAAAAACAGGTGGAGTCATTTGTTAAACTGCATTGGGTCTCAGAGGACATTTTAAAAGTGCCCTTCTGCACAAACTACTTCTGTCTTATCACCTGTCCCTGTCGGGTGTGGAAGGGCCCAATGAACACAGTGTCCCTCTTTGAAAACCCATCAAGGTTTCTTGAGATTTCGATCTCATTCCCAGCCTACAGCCTGGTCTAAATGCAGATTTACCAAAGACTCCACATCTCACTATTTTAATGGAGAGGGAGACACAGAGAGAGAGACAAAGGGAGAGAAGTACACAGTATAATCAATCAACATACTTCTTCAGTCAGTAATAGTAAGCAGCTTCAAAAAAAAAAAAAAAGAGAGAGGGGGGAAAGAAAAAAAAAAAACAGGTGAACCTAAAAAAATTCTTGACCGAAGCATTCTGGGAAATTTGTAGAACAGAAATTTGTTCTTCGTATTTGTGACGGTTACGGCAACATCCGAAGATGTTTGCCGTTGCCAGGCCTCCACTTGCTCCAAAATTATGTTGTAAAGGTCAAAACACTGCTCCACAAAGTTATACAATTGGACAAATGGATTCAACAGACTAGTATTTCTAATATCATGATTTCATAATACAGCATGCCTTTCCAAGTGGCATGTTTTAAATCAGAACACATCTATTTTTATTAATCTGTTATGTCTTAAAAGCATGAACAAGTACAATTCAGAAGCTCACGTTTAACTCAACTATTCATTTGTTTAGAGACAGAAAGAGCCCGAGCAGGAAAGCGAAAGCCAGAGCCAAAGCAAGCGAGAAAGTGTGTGTGTGTGTGTGTGTGTGTGAAAGAGAGAGAGAGAGAGAGAGAGAGAAACAGGTCACAACAACAACCACAGCCACAGCCACAACCACCAGCACAAAACCAGAAAAGAAACCAGTCTTTTCTGTGGAGGATCTTAAGGACATCTCACTCAACTAACCAAGTGTGCCAAGGGGAAGAATTTTAGGTATCTTCTGATCCCAAGAAGTGTTACGAGCATCGTATCAATACTGGGCTCACTTTTGATGTATTAATTTTATCTGAAGATGACGCTACATCAAACACTCTCCAGAAGCACTACTCCGATGAAAATAGGAATCAAAACAGCAATTTGTAGAATTGAATAAATGTGAGGGATTTCATCTCAGACATTTCTCGTTCCAGAATATCTAGAGAGTCGAATCATCCAGGAAGAAAACTATTTGACAGATTGTCTTGAGACCGGATCGATCTCATTTGTAATATTTGTGGGTGAATATGATTGATTAGTGAGGATGGCTTTGAAATAGGCAGTCAGTGGATGATGATGAACATATTTCTAGCTTCTCTGTATCCATGCAAACCGGTCCATTGCCTATGGCAACTCTGAGTCCCTGTGTGAGTGTGATGTCAATTAAACGTGACCAGTAGGACAAGCGTTGCATGAACACCATGAGGGGATAGAAGACCCCCCTGCAACTCTGTTATTGCGCTGGCCACAGAAGGAACTGCAGGGGCACAAGAGAGAAAGGCCAGAAAGAAAGAATTAAGACATGGGCCTCCTCCGGGGACTAACATTCGGCCACGGACACAGGCTCAGACAGAACACGGAAACGTTTCAAGACAAATGGGATTGTAGGGCAAGTTCTTCAACCCTTCCAGATACAAACCTCTTATTAACTGCAGAAGATGCACAGGACCAAGAGGATGGGCCCTTTGAGACTTTCTATTCTACTCTCAGGATGATTTATAACGAGGAGGCCTAGGGGTGTGGTGTGTGTGTGTGTGTGTGTGTGTGTTTAATGAAAACCTCATTCTCTTAGGAAAATATACTGAGGTTTATGCCTTCTTGTTAGTGACCCTGGTTTTCTTTATATTGAGTAGAAAAGGGAATTATTTTGGTTTGGATGATCATTTCTGAGTATTAGTCATGTAATTGATACAGGAGACGTTCTGGTTTGAATTCAGAGCTAGGACAGTAAGTAGATACTTTTAACTAAAAACACATGTTAAACACATAACTTCGATCTCTAATAACTAAAGTAAAAATCTTCTGAACAGCAGGGAGGTGGGAGAAATACTGAGTTTCCATATTCCGAGAAAACCACACAATGCATTTTGGATTATGCTATTCTCCATAGAGGCCCTAATGTTTCCTAACTACACAAAGGTTGTCATTGGAAGGATTAAGTCATGTATCCGAGCTACATTTATAGGTTAGAAATACCAACTGGAATCTGAAAAATAACAATAACAGAAAAACACTCACCTATCCTATTTTCAACCAGCCAGGTGGATTTTGTAAGGGCTGATCTCACTGCTGGTTTCCCTTGAGATATGATGACCGCCCGCCCCCACCCCCATTCGTCTGTGCTTTGGTCTCAAGAGGCCATTCTTCTCAGCTGTCTCCTGCTTAAAATCCATACCTCTTGGGCCATATCACAAACTACCTACAGTCATAGAGGATCAATTCACATTTGAAAGCCATGTAACAGTTGTCACAGAAGAGTACGTGTGTGTGCATGGGTGCGTGTTTGCACGCGTGTGTCCACATGAACGTCAATGTGAAATCTGAACCCTCTTTGAATAGCTGCATTCGGTGGCGTGTTGGAGCTGTCTTGCCCTGTCCCCCAACGTGGCGTGCATCTGCTCCCAAGTCTGTGTTCTGCGATGTCACAGTGAGTAGCTTGGAATCGGCCATGGTGGGGATATTGACGCTACGGAAACTGGCAAATGCTCCAAATCAGGCGCTTTCTGTTCTCACGGGGGCTGGCTGTTAACCATTTTACCAATCTGCCGCTGGTTGCGTGCCAGGCTGGCCAGGGGAGAGGCTAGCTCTCGATCTGGGCATCATGGCACCAGCCTGGCTTCTCTGTGGGTTTCTCCAACGCAGCCTCCTGCCTGGAGCTCCTCCTCCACTGATTTCACAGAAGGGCTGGAGCATCTGGGATACATTTGGCTACCGCTGTCCCCCCCTGGGCTCTACTCTCAGAGATACCGCTCCTATTTGGTAGCCACACGAGTGGTGCCGGCCAAAACCAAAGAGGTAATGCATTTCCAATTCTTACTAAGCTCCGGATATGGCAGCTGGCTTCCTGCTGCAGAGTTTGGAGAACAGTGAGTCCCTTAGTGGGAACAAGCTATCCCCGGCCGAGACCATCCACTGTGGCATTCTTCAGGAGGTTTCCCACAGCTGTCTGCCACCACAGCATCCTGCCCAGGGGCCTGGTAGCAGGCTTCCTTTGCTTCCCCCTTCCCTCCTCAAAGTCTAGTACAAGTCAAAGAGCCAACAAAATTGAGGTCACTGGAGAAAGAGTTTGAAATTTTGAATGATTTTTATTAAACACCATTAGTCTACACTGCACAGTTAATGAAACAGCAAAGCTCCAATCTCTTAGAAGAACGATGATTGATCATGGATCGGAAAAGCAGTTCAGTGTCCCCTAACCCAATGTGAGCCTGATGAATAATGATTCATTAACATCTCATGTCAGAAGCAGAAAGGGGCAAGAACTGCAGCCTGGCCTGCAAGGACTTCCCTACCCTCCACCCCCCCCAACCCCACCCCCCTCCACCCTCCCCACAATGCAATTTTCTTTGAGTCGGTGGATTACAGAGGAAAATGTGATGCTCTTGGTAAAGAGGGCTTCTAGATTTGCAAGGAGGAGAATGGAAAGGGAATTACTTTTTCTTTCCCTGAACATATCAGATGGTAGGATTAATGTCTGAGACCAGCCTATCCGATTAGCCTCCTGCCAGGGTAAATGCCAATTATCGATACACAGATGCCATCTTTGCTGTTGGAGTTTGCTAACACCAAAGAGAAAATGAATCAGGGTTTAATTATGAGAATAAGGCTGTGCGGGTGGAAATGACAGACAACAACAACAACAACGACAACCATAACGACGAAGAGGAGTTTAGTCTGCCAGTTGCGTAACAGAGTAGTGACAACTGGCTCGATATTTTTCCCCCACAGAATTGAATTCGGGGGCACTGAATCGACCCATTCGTTTGATATCGTGCAGCTACATCGTCTCGCCACACAGTTTCTCAATGGGGATAGTGATGCTTCTCTAAGCAAGCAGCTCATTGCCTTACTGAGTAGTCCTACCCAGTGAACCGGTGTGGGTCTCCCACCTGCCAACTCCCGCAAGTGAATTTTATCATGTCTGTTGAGAAGTACGTGAGGGGGAAGCCCTCACAGCTAAATGGATCCTGCCTTCAAAAATGCTTTCCAACTTCAGACTCCAACTTCAACCTCCGGGATGCACATCTGAACAAAACAAACTGTGAATTAGACAGCTTTGGGAAAGATGACAGAGCAAGTATCTTTCCGACGCACTGAGCGGTGCAATGTCCAAATGCAAATCCATACACTTGGAAACTCAACAAAACACATTTTAGCCAATGGTTTCTAATTTAGCAACTTGGTTATCGACTGAAGATTTGAATCTTTTGATGTCAATGTCAAGTCTTTTAAAAGTTAGCAGCAGCTAATCTGCTTTTCCAATTATGTCATCCAAATATAAAACTACAAGTATTTTCCCAATGAGATTATTAAGTAATTAACAGTCTACAGGCTGGCTAACAACATGCTTACGGCTAAATTCTACCCCGAGGACCACACTAGTATACTCTTTTCAAATTAATCCTACCTACCAAAATCAGACAGTAATATGACAAAACCACTAAAAAATCCAAAGTTAATTAAAAATACAAAGCCAAGCCAACATCCTAACACAAACTCGTCAAACCCTTTGTGGCTGGAGCTTGGGTGACAAAGGAAGGCATAGTGGTGGCCCCACCTGGGTCACGTTGCAGGGCTGAGATCCTTCTGTGTACTCGCTCAGGTTCCCGTTACTCTGCCCGTCGCCCTACCTCTGTGTGCTTATTGAGATGCGTCTCACCAAGCCTCCGTCAAGGTCTCGAGGCAGGATCTCTCACCGCCATCCACATGTCCTATATCCCTCCCACAAACTGGTACACTGAAGAGATTTACTTGACAAAATATCTCAATCCCTCACATCGCCGCACGCCTACGACACAGATCACCATTTACAATGTGATGAATACAGTGCCTAGAAAACAGCAACAGTCCTTAATCGTGAAACCGAAAGACGTCTCATCTCCGGGGATAGGAAGGCAATTCATCCTCCATGTTTAATTGGTTTCTAAGCTGCTTTACAAATAGGTCTACTAAATAATCAGGTGGTGATCCTGAGCTCAACTGTCAGATGTGATCATCGTGCTGCTGATTTGGCACACACTTTACAGTCACCCACCAGAGGTGACATCAGGCAGCGGGATTCTCTGCTGCCTCCCTGTTGTATGTAAAGTAGATAAAAGGACTCGCTGAAACTAGAGCTACGAGTCTTTCATCCATCCACGAGGCGAGATGCTCGTTTCTCTTGGAAACTGCCCCTCGCATTCTAACATCTAGTTTCTGGAGAGTGAATTTCAAGAAGAATCTACCCCTAAATCCATGATGGTCTAGGATAGTGGTTTAGGCTGAACTTACAAGTCAAGCCAGTGGGCTTCGTTATATATAGTAATAGTCAGGCCCTCTACCCGGTAAGCCGCACAAAACAAACAGAACTTGGGTCACTGAAGCCATCAGCTGAAATTTTATATGTGACACCCACCTTGGGTGTTTGGAGTCTTTCGTATTATTATTTTCCCCATTTAAGAGGCTCAGAGAAGATTCTCTCCGGTTTCATTTGTCTGTGTGCATGTCTGCAGGTGTGTGTGTGTTGTTGCGGACGCTGCGAATGTATAGCTCAACCGCACCGGGAGCGTAGAAAGTTCTGGGTTCAGCTGCTGGGACGCTCCCAGCAGTCATCTGGCAACGTGGCCTCAGCCATTGGAGTACAACTTCCACAACCTCATTATAAAGCACAGGGTCTTAAACTCAAAGATGACCAGGGCGGAGCTCAAGTCTGGCTCTTTTGCAACCTTGACAATGATGAGAGTGCAGGGCGATCCCTTGCTGTTCCTGTCACAGACTTACAAGACTTGCTTTAAAAATCATACAAGTTTGCACCTCTCGTGTGCCTATGTATTATTTATCTGGTCATCACTCGGTGAACAGAATTCGATAAACTCAACAGATTAAAGGCGACGTGGAATTATATACCAGCAGGTAAGTATAAAGAGCCGACATATGAATAGTGTGCACTATGTGTGGGGGATTCTTCTGGTGAGATGGAACACCAAAGATGATATTTACACTGTGATGTTTGGGGACATAAAATGAATGCAGAGGATCAGAAGGGGTGGGGATAGTTACAAGTGATGTAGAAATGTCTCCAAATTAGGTGGGCTGTTCCCAATCTTCAGGGATCTTTCAAAGAAAGACACATTTTGTTCCGTTGTTGTTAAAAAGCTAGCCAGTATTTAGAGAGTTGAGAGTTTTCTCTGGAATGTTCACGAAAATGATTCCTGTTAATACAGACTTGAATAAAATCAGTGATTTCAGTATTTGAGTCAAAGGCTAATGAGCCCAGAAAAAGGAAAAGGAAATGAAAGATCAAAGAGAGGAAGAAGAAGAAGAAGAAGAAGAAGAAGAAGACGACAAGGGGGAAGAGGAGGGGGAGGAGGAGGAGGTGGGGAAAGAGGAGGCGGAAGAGAAACACTGTAAAATAGAAAATGTGGCTTATAATTGGCAAAGTCCAGATTTTAAAGTCACTAGGAGGCAAGCTGTATATTCTTACTCCTAGGTAGTGATAAACTTGACTTCTGTTTCCAGAGATGTGAGCAAAATACAATAAAAATATCCTGCCAGGAATGGACCTGCCTACCAACTGCAGAACGGCAGAGGTATGGGTTCCCTGGACATTTCCAGACCTCTCCTAATCTCTCATCTCTAAAACTGGAGGACAGTATTTTGGCTCCTAGGGTGTGCACCCACTTAACTGCCCCTCAAAAGGAGAGCTTTACACAAAGAGAATCCCAGGTGAGGATTTACGCTTTAGAAATAAATGTTGCCACTTCATCTCATTAAAATTTTAAAAATAGGGCATCAGGGAATGGATGCCAGCAAGAAAAGTGCTCTGGTTGTATGCCACGGTATTGTTGAAGAGTGGCATTGCTACGCTCGTCTATTTTCTTAATACTCTTGATTTTACGATGTTGCTACAACATCTAACCAGTGGGTTTTGACAATGAAAATTCTCACCTGGAGACTGGGTCTGTGGGAACCACAAAAGTTTAACAACGGATTCTGAAATACGCTCTCTTCTGGACATAAGAGTAGAGTTTGGGGAATGGCTATTGTTGAAAATTTGAATCTTTGTAGGTCCTTTGTGTCTAAGATCATATATATATATATATATATATATATATATATATATATATGACATCTCATTTCAGTTCTCAGGAACCTGTTATCATCACAAGTATTTCCCATTCTTTGTTTTGGGTAGTGTGGTCTTAAAACAATACTGTAGGGACTGTGTCATCGTATCAAGCACAAAAAGATGGTGGGATCTGAGAAATGCATACAAAATACTGAAAAATGACTAAGTAATAAAACATATACCGCTCTCAAGTTGTAGTGTCCACTTACAATGACTTCTGTTTTTCACAGGTATCAAAAGAAGTGTAAAAACAAACAGAATCAAAGAGAACTTTCCCAAATGAGTGGAGTTCCACCAGTGACCGTTGGTGCTCTGGTAGAGGTAGAGTGATGGGTGGTGATGCTGGACATGGGGGGAGCACCCACTACAACAAATGGGCATCGATGCGCAGCCAACACAGTCCCTGGCGAACGTAGCGGACGAGATTGGTCATGCTGCTATGCTGGGTCAGGGGCCCCATCAGTGTGTCCAGATCGCCAAAGAATTCTGAAAATCAGAGCAGACGTTGGTCAGGCCTTTAAGGATCATCTCAGCAATATGCGCCAGATTGCGTAAGCTGCCTTCATGCACCACGTCAAATAAGTGGCCAAACAGCACTGGCTCAGTCTCTGGTGAAGCAGGGTCCTCTCCGACTTTGTTTGTAGCAAAAGCCACGTGTTACCACAGACACAACCTCACCTCTCCAAAAAAAAAAAAAAAAAGATTAAAGCTGATGACAGAGGCCAACAGGATCTTAATTAATTTGCAAATCATTCTTTTTCACTTGGCCTCGGTTTCTCTGCACTGATCCTTACCACGGGGTGAAAATCTGAAACAGTCATTTGCCAACACATCACAGCTCAGATTAGGTTAAGCTTTGAAAGAGGAAAAAAAAAATCCCAGGGTTTTTGTTCACTCTCTCAGCAAAAAACTGGTCACCGTGTCAGCCCTGAGTTAACCCCCCTCTCCTCGTCTACACCCTGGAAGCCCGAGAGACAGAAAGATAAGGCCAGCATGGAAAACTCTAGCCCTTCGGAGCACGGTTGACTCGACCGTGGTCCGCGGACGTGGGGGGAGCAGACACGCATACCTTTGTTCTCTCTTGTCAGTTTGTCAGCCATGTCCCAGTGTTCGTAGCCCCGTAACACGTTGCTGGTGATGTTGACGTGGCTGGCGGCCATGTGGTGAATGCGCTGGGGGATGGTGACCGGGCCGTTGTTACAGCTGCCCATCGCGTTGATGGGAGAGACGTTGTTGAGAGACACCGGGGAAGGAGTGTTCCTGGGGAATGGGGAAGAGACGGGCCCGGTTAGGCTGGCCGTGAAGAGCGACGGCAGGCTGCCAGGCCTCCGGCACCACACCGAGGCCTCACGGGAACATCGCTGTCGCCGTGAGGGTTAGCACGGTGAACACGTATGAAGCTCAAGTGTGGCGAAGCTGGTCCTCAGAGGACGCCCTGGAGCTCCTGCCAGCACGTCCGTTTGCTCTAGAGGCCCAGTGTGGAGAGTTTACTTACTATCACTGCGTTCCAGCCTCGTCTGACCAGCCCACACACGGCTACGGTGCCAGGCTCCGGGATGAGCCATGCTTCTCCTTTTCTAACTCAGTTAAACACTGACATCTCACTGCCTCCTGCAGACTCCATATGTACTGCTACTTTCGTTTTCAGATCCCGGAGAGAGCTGGGTGAATGTTTCTCTGGCATTAATTCTATCCACCAATGTAGCTCTGACTTTGAATATATTAACACGAGTTGTGATGTTTCAGAGAGAGAAACGGCTCAGAGCTACAATGATCTCTCTACCTGCTGCATAGGAACGACTGGATGCGCGGTGTTGGGCTATTATCAAAGTGTTTTGTGGAAACCAGCGTGACAATTTGCTCCAAATACAGTCACCACGATAAACAAAATGCAGTTCCTCAAAGCCCCCTCCAGGAGCAGTCTTAGGGATGCTGGAAAAAGTGAGATTCTGAGTATCTCTTTAAGATTCTGGAAGACACGCTACAGGGATGGCTGTTAATTGCTGACCATTCACCCGCACGCTGTTTACAAAGAGAAGTCTTCACAGTTCCTACTTCGGGCAGAACCAATGTTTGGATATAAGTTTTGGTTTAATTCTTTAACGTCAGCAACAAGGAGTCACCTGCTGTCTGCACATAGCATGCAGGGCCTGGGTGGCTTCCTGGACGCAGGAGCGAGGCCTGTGCACACCCCCGGCCTTCCTATCCGCGCGCACAGAGCGGATGTGCAGCCTACACACGGGATTTGGGGGGACGGCCATCACAAAGTACCAAAACGCTGGAGCGCTGCTAAGCCAATTTGGGAACAACTCACCCTGATGTGCTTGCCTTGAGACTCATGCAGGTTGTGCTGAGCCACGTGAAAGCTTTGGTCCATTTTCTGGAAACAGAGTGTATCTTCTGGTATGTTCTAATATGAGGGGGAAAGTGGATCCCCACACTTGCTGTGCACTTGTCTGTAAGACGGAGTGAAGGTTTCCTGCTCTGTTTATAGTTTCTGAGATCTTTTGACACTTCTTGGTAGAAAGATTTATCCTCCAGGGAGGGGTGGGGTGGGGAGACAGACGTCCCAGCTAAGGAACCTAAGCCCAGAAGGGTTAACTAATGACAACGTAAGGCAAGAAAAGAATATGTCCTCATTCGTAATCGCTGGAGGAAAATCACAAGGCTGTCAGGTGTCACGAATGTTGAAAGGGGAACTGTGTGGTGCTGGGGACAAAGTACGTCCTGGAGTCCCAGGACGCCTTCATTCTAACCCTGGCCGTGTGCTCCCAGCCATGCCCCTTCCCCTTGCAGAGCCGTTCCTTGACGGGAAGAAAAGCCCCGATTCAGTGATTTCCAATCATGTCCAGAAGTCACGGGGGGAAACACATCATGTCAGTTTACTTTGTACATTTTAAAAAGGACTTTTTAGGGGCGCCTAAGCCTGGGTGGCTCAGTCAGTTAAGCATCGATTTCAGCTCAGGTTATGACCTCATGGTTCATGGGTTCAAGCCCCGCATCGGGCTCTGTGCTGATGGCTCAGAGCCTGGAGCCTGCTTCAGATTCTGTGTCTCCCTCTCTCTCTGCCCCTCCTCCACTCGCACTCTGGCTCTCCCTCTGTGAAAGATGAATAAGCATTAAAAAACTTTTAAAAAGTAAAGACTTTTTTTAATGTTTATTTATTACTGAGAGAGAGAGAGAGAGAGAGAGAGAGAGAGAGCCACCTGGGGAAGGGGCAGACAGAGGGAGACACAGAATCTGAAGCGGGCTCCAGGCTCTGAACCATCTGCACAGAGCCCGACGTGGGGCTTGAACCCATGACCTGAGCTGAAGTCGGATGCTTAACCGACTGAGCCACCCAGGCGCCCCAGTAAAAAGGACTTTTTAGTTGATAACAGTGAGGTGCTGAATGAGGGGCTTTCTTTGCTCGTTACTTCCTACTTCCTTGTCAATAACCAGTAGAGGAGGCAAGGAGAGCCAGTGCATGGGTTTGCTTTTGGACATGGCTGGTCTTCCGGGTGGCTCTAGGACTGCCATCCTGCCGAGCGGACCTGCCTGACGCACCGTACTAATGAAAGAATTCAAACCTGCCTAAGGAACTGTGACCCTGGCCACAGGAGCGTGATGCCACACGCATCTCCCGGGGAGGGGGTGGGTGGCCCTCCAACTCCAACTCGGCTCTCGCCCCCTGCTTGGGGTTCCTTGTCCTGTTCTCTTTCTGTGGGTCTACCTGTAGATCCTGTCTTTGTCTTCACACGTTCATGGCACACGCAAATGAGCGTGCACCTGCAGGCGCACACCTCCCGCCATTAGCACACGGGTCCTGTCCACCTGTCTGCCACACTCGCCCTCCCGCTGTTCCTCAGACTCATCAGGCGCCCCGCACTCCAGAAGGTGGTTGCTGTTCCTCTGCCTGGAATGCACTTCCCCGGGTGTCTCCATGGGCTGCTCTCCACGATCCTTCTTGAACATCCCTGTTCAAGACCAGTGTACTGCTCCCCGCCCCACCCCAGACGAGCTTTCTAATGCCCCTTCCTGGTTTCCATTTGCTCTATGACATCTACCACTGTTTTTGCATGCCGCGTATTTTCTCCTGCTTTTCTCCAGCAGAAAGTGGCCTCGAGGAGGGCAGGGATCTTTGCCTGTGTCACCCAGTGCTGTGCCCTGCATCTAGAACAGTGCCTGGGGCACATACTATGTACTTAAAGAATGCTAGTTAACGAAATGAATGAACTGTCTTCCCACCACCCCTCTATCATTAGTTAGCATCCAGTACCTGTAAGAGGCTCTGGAGAGGGTAGAACAACGTAGAGCACAAGGAAGGGGGATCATATTTATCAAGTGCCTGGCAGGGCGTCCCATCCATAGTACGCACTCAGTGAACACTATTTACCGGGTGAATGAGGAATGAATGGCCCTTTAGCGGAGACAGCAAATAGTCTGGGGGGGGGGCAGACCCATTCCTTTCTGACAACTGAGGGTAAGTGCCTCCAGTGAAGTGTCCCCCAACAGTGGTGGGCGCTCCAGGGGTGCGACAGTGGCTTTCCGACTCAAATGGTAACCGCGACACCAAATACCGCGGCAACGGCAGCAGCCAACGCTTGTTAAAGTATCTGTGTGCTCAGATATTACCTCTCAGCCTCAGCAAAAGTTTGCCACGCCCCGCTCCGTAGCAAGCAGATTTTTCTTCTGCTTCCTCCAACCGCTTCCTTGCAATTTTCTCCCCCGGCCTTCAAGGTCAGGGGTTGCCGCTTCCGGAAGGTGCCCCGCGAGTCCCTGTGTGGTGCCAGCCACCGTCCTTCGCTGAGGAAGCCAGGCTGTGGTCTTGCTTGCATACGAGAAGCCTTCCTTGACCATCTAGAGAGGTCCAAGCTCTTTCTCCCTTGGGCTTCCACAGAACTTTCTTCCCACCTGTCACCTTCCTGGGCTGGGCCGTGTGCTCCTGGACTGCAGGCATTACATCGAATTCAGCTGTGTCCCCAGCCCCTCATACGGAGACGCACCCCAAGTGCTAAATGAATAGGACGTAACCCCTGGGTGACCATTTTGAGTTGCCTCACTCAAAATTTCTATGGCCTGCGAAAGGGAGCGTGCTCTCTTCAGACAGAAGCTGCTTAAAACATCCTTTCAGGAGGCTTTTAATGTGACTTCACAAGCTTAGGATGTGTTTGAGTTCTTTCATTTCAGAATTAAAAAAATTGTTCTTCCCCAGAAATCCTTTAATGGCTGCTTACCTGAACTTGCCCTTGCTTTACCCTGTGCTCAGAGAAAATAGCTTTCCCTGGGCCTTTCAGTGGTTATTTTTATTTTCCAAACTTCCAGACAGAAGCATTCTTTTGCTTTTGTTGTTCGATATAAAAGTAAGACTTAATCAACAATTTAAAGGATACTTCCAATACAGTAATTGAGTTAATGTGCAGGTTTTAATGGGTCTGTTCCCTCCGTCTGAATGTGTGAACGATCTCAGAGCAGAGTTCACGTCCCACCGCTCTGGGAGTGCGCTTTGTGGAGATTTATAAAGTGGCAGAGGAGACTATTTTACTCTGGAAGAAACGTATGGATCAGAGATACCAGAATTTGGAGATGATGAAAAATGGGAAAGAGCGTCTCTTTGTGGAAGTTGCCCCTCCCACTGGGGGTGGGAGGTGGGTCTGCGGCGGCGAGGGAGGTCCGGGAATCAGAGGAAACACTTGATGGTCAAGCACAGAAAGGCAGCCCTGTGGCCAGGTCCCAGGCAGACGCTCCAAACCTCCCTCTTAGAAGGTACGTGTGTTCACAGGGGCCTCGGAGGCTGTCGGGTCCAGCCCTTTCATCTCAGAGAGAAACACGGCCAGTGAAGGGGAGGGGCCACTCAGGCCACGGGGAGCTCTGGACAGTGGGAGGGGCCCAGGACCCGCTCCAGGAGGTTCTGACTGCCACCTGCTGCAGGGAGACCGGGCGGCCCGCGGGAGTGGGTGGGTCCATCGAGCCTTACGCCAGCGGTATAGCAGGTGGTTTTATGTATTTTAGGTCAGGCTGTTTTAGTATTAATATAAAAATCACCACGAAGGCTCAGATAATTGGCTGACTAAGTGCCTTCACGTTCTCAGCACTATTATGCCTTTGGTTTTATTAAACAGCACTTACTATACATCAATGAATATTTCATTGGTCTTTCATTACTGAGTGAATCATTGAAAAATCACTGCCGCGGAGTTAACTTTACCCTGCCTCTCTTGAAATGGCATAGTGCTTGCCATCTCATTAACAGATATTTTTATGGCCATAATTTGGCTTCAAGATCACACAGTTAAAGAAATTTGGAATGCCACCATGTTAAACTTTTCTGTCTGGCCGTTAGCTGAAAGCTGACTAGAATTTCGTGGGCACCAAAATTACTCTAGTCTCAGAATTGACCTGTGCTCCTGAGCTGTCAATACAAAATATCTGGGGTCTATTAAGTCCCCTGAGTTTCTGAAAAAGCAATTTTCATGAGATACTTACTTTCCATTGCCTACCCAGGGAGACGGTATCTGAGCGACTTTTGAAGCATTTTGCTACAAAAGAGAGAGAGAGAGAGAGGGACGTAAGGACATCTATTTTGTGTTTTATTAATTCAGAAACAGATGGAAGTGTGATTTAGAGTACATTAATATTGATTGCAGCATTTCGGGAATGCACACTATGACACACACTCGATGAAAATAGCTGGTTAGGATAATTAGTGGGCTCCAATCAGGACCATGAAAGTCACTTGATGAAAGATCGTATACACTAAAAGGCCCAGTGAAATCAGACTCAGTTCTCCAAGAAGTGGTTTAATTATCCTCATCTGAAATTTATTCTGCAAAACAAGCTCTTCAGAGTGCTGGCAAGCTTTTCTCCTGTAGCTCCCCTGGCAAACTTGTTCCCCGGGAGGCGAGGTGGCCCGTAATTTCTGCCATCCCAGGAAGGTGCCGGGAGGCAGCAGCGGCGTTGTGTGGTCGATTCGGTTGCGAATCACCTTGATTTGCTATCTTGACAGGCCAATCCCTGTTTGGCAATGCAACTGGCCCAGGGCCGCGCTGCCTTGGGACACTAAAGCATCCTTCTCTCTGAACGGGACCGGGCTGGTCTCAAAACCGGGCCTTCTGCATTTGGCGGAGCACACACTTCGCGGCTCTCAGCACCACCGCCTCAGGACAGTGGTCCGGCTCATTAGAATGACCTCCCCAGGTCAGAGCCCAAGGGGCACAGGACCAGGACCCCCGGGGGCACTGAACCCGACTCAGGCCGGCCTTTGCAGCGTCAAGACCGAGCTTACGCTCTTCCATTGCCTCCTGGGTTCCGTCCCAGCCCCCTTTGCAAATGGGGTGCTGGGCAGGGTGGGCATTTTCAGGAGCCCAGTGAGCACGCAATACTTCTCTGGAGACTCCAGGTTTTAATCTAAAAGAAGTTCAACACGCTGCCGGAAGAGCGACTTATTTAACATCTGTTTGGTATCACACTTGGGGGGATGGGACCCAGAACTCTGCTCTCACAAGCCCTCCAGGGCATCTAAATGCCCACTCAGTTTCGACGACCGCCTTTCTAGAGCACGGCTGGAGACCTGTGGACACAGGAAGGGATGGGCAGCTGTCGTGTGCCACCCGTTCAGCTACGTGAGCACCAGCTCCACGGCACGGTGAGGCCTTGGCGAGCTTGCCCTCTTCCCCACCCTAGTCAGCGTCCTCACACAGCTGTGCGATGTCACTCATGGGACTCGGGTGACGCATGTGAGGCCATGACTGGATTCATTTCAAATAACTTCTTTGGTGCAATTTAGTCAAGCAGTCTCATGCACTTGGCAGAAATAATAATAATAATAATAATAATAATAATAATAATAACAACAATAATAATAATAAAATCATCCTTCCCTTTTATGGCCGGACCAACAGGAACCTTGAGCCTTCTCAAGTCTAAATCATGGTCAGTGTTGGGGGGCAAATGAAGCAGAAGCTTCACAGATCATCGAGCCAGTGACACTTTAGAGGCCAGACTAAGCATCAGGCTGGTAGTTTTTATCTGGGCTCGCTCTCCAATTCTGGCATTCTCTTTGCAGTTAAAATACCTTTTTTCTTTTTGCTTGCAAATTAAAATTTCCAGCTCCCTAGATGATGGGTTGGTTTCTTTCTTTCTCTCTTTCTTTTTCTTTCTTTCTTTCTTTCTTTCTTTCTTTCTTTCTTTCTTTCTTTCTTCTTTTCTTTCTTTCTTCGTGTGCTAATTTATTTTGGTAACCAAAGCAATCAGTTGTTTTAAAGTGCAGCCACCATACTCCAAGGCTCCCCACGGCCAAAGGGAATGGCTATTCCCCCAGAGCCTGGGGTGGCTGCAGTGACTTCTCTCACTGTTGAGAAACTTCGGGACTGGCCGTTCACTTAACACGGCACTGGTCACAGCCACAGTCACAACCTGTGTCCCCTGGTGGGTCCGCCACGCACAGTCGGGGAGAAGGCATCGTTCCCCTGACTGCAACCAGGAAGATGCGAAGTGCCATTTTGCTTGGACCAAACCTGAGCTCTCTGCTGAGCCCTGAGGGAGAGGCAGGAGGGCCACGGCCGGTGGGCATGCTAGGTGAAGCCTTTGGCAGCAACGACCTTGACATTTAATAACATGCCTGCCACGTCTCATTAGTGATTTTATTCACTCGGTACTTACAAATTATACAAAATAAGGATTACCTTAAAATATTCCATCAGTGATCTGGAGTACTTCATGGCATGGTCCTTCTTCAGCTTAAACATCCGCAAGTAGAGAAGTGATAAACATCTGTAGCTGTGGTGATGAGGAAGGATTATGTTAATGCCGGTGCGTAATGAAAGCTACACGTTGTCAACAAAATGCTGATTCATAGTTTGCGGTTCCCCTCCTACGGTTCTTGAGGAACACCAGTGCAAAAAGAAAAATTTTCAAAAGAGAAGGGGTAAGCATTAAAATCCCATCTTGATAAGGCTATAAATTAGGAGAGTAAATGTTTAGTCAGCGACTGAAGAAATCCATTAGTTATCCTTTAATAGTTTAATGGAAAACAAGAATAATGATCTGGGGTAAGCAGCTTAAGTCGATCTGGAGTTTTCAAATCCTTCTGTGACATTTCAGCTGTTTCATAGCCTCCAGGAGACTTACCATAATACTGCCAGCTTTTTGTCCCCGTCCGAAGCCAGGGGGCTTGCAAAGTTCTTCAGTCTCATCGCGTACCTTTGGAGAGAAAGGACAAGCTCGAGTGCCATCTGTGTGACCCCTCAGAAACTCCCATGCCTCGGTGCCACGTTTGCTCTGCGTGGGAGAACGAAAGCACGGGCGAGAGCACGCTTTCCTGGACACGTGCAAAATGACGATGGACAGAGTGACATACAGAAGGGAGCTCTGGAGAGGTCAGCTGAAGCGGGAGCCCGTGTGCCAGGGCAGGGCCGTGGAAGGTCTGCTAAACGCCGGCAAAGGCATAAGAAAGAACGAAAGCTTGCCATTTGCCAGGACATGGACGGAGCTGGAGAGCATACTGCTTAGTGAAATAAGTCAGAGACAGACAAATTCACTCGTATGTGGAATTTAAGAAACGAAACAAACAAGCCAAGGGAGGAAAAAAAAAAAGAGAGAGAGAGAGACAAACCGAGAAACATTCTTCACTCTAGAGGACAAAGTGATGGGGAGGGATGGGGAGATGTGACGGGGGATTGAGGAGGGCACTTGTGATGAGCACAGGGTGACGTATGGAAGTGTTGGATCACTATACTGTGCACCTGAAACTAATAGGACATTGTAGGTTTATTAACTGCAATTTATTAAGGGGCAGAGAGACAGGGAGACACAGAATGTGAAGCAGGCTCCAGGCTCTGAGCTGTCAGCACAGAGCCCGATGTGGGGCTCGAACTCGCGAACTGTGAGATGGTGACCTCAGCTGAAGTTGGATGCTTAACTGACTGAGCCACCCACGTGCCCGCTAACTGGAATTTAAATAAAAACTTAACAAAATAAAAACAAGTGCTGGCAAAAGGCTGTTTCTAGGACCACTCTAGCTAAAGACATTCCTGGCTTGCCACGAGAGGTGGCCACAAATGTCAGTCTCAGCTGACTTTATGACAGATGAGGTAAATAATACACGACTCTGTGTGACACGGGCATGGGGAGCCCACAATCACGCAGTGAAAGAGGTCTTTTCTAATGGCTCGGCTTTTGAATATATTCTTATAGAAAGTGGTTTTGTTTTGTTTTGTTTTGTTTTTTAAAAGGAAGGTCGATTTCACAGCATTTGAAGGTGTAAGTGCCCTTAATTTATGGTGCTGGTATATTTTGTCTTTCCATTCTCTTTAATTGTTACTGTTCCACACTGGGGTGATCAAAGGTTGAGCAGCTCTCATTTTTTTTCTTCTAGCTGAGCACATCCCATTCTGGGCATTTAGACTCTTGAAAATCAATTCATTGCATAAAATCATTGTCTGAGCTTTAATGCAATTTCACAGGTACCTGTGGAGGAATGAGTAATGGAGTTCAGTGTTGCAGAAGGAAGCTGAAAGTGTGCAGGCAGCGTGGACTAGTTCTCATTTACGAGAAGGTGATGGGGAGCCTGTACCACAGACTCCCTGTTTTCGACAGCCTCTCCGGAACACCAGCACCCCTGGGCTTGCCCCCCAAGACTCGGCGCCCCGTCGGCATGCTGTTATCACCCTGCTCTCCTGGCTACCGCTCCACTTCTGCTGAGGGAACATTTTCCAACAAAAGGACCTGAGCACGTGATGTGGGTCCCTTCTGTCGTTGCCATATTAAGCAAAAGGAGTTTTATTATGTAATAAATCAAACTGTCTTTGACAGTTGGATCGCTGAAATGTCAACTCATTGTGATGCCCCACTTGTTTGCACAAATACATTTCTATTGCAGACTCCCAGGGCTCAGAGCAACTATAATTACTTGGAGGAAGAAAACTGGGCTCTCTCTCTGTGGCCAGCATACTGTCGGAGAGAGAGTAATAAAAATCTCTGCAACACAATATTATGCTACTAAAAACTATGTTCATATTACAGTCTCTCCATAATTGCAACTACTTTCAAAGACCTAGTTGCTTTAGCCCATTTTATTCTCAACTGAAATTTCTCTCTCTCTCTCTCAAAAAAAAAAAAAAACAATTAGACACACACATGCTTTACAGAAAATATAAAAACTGTCCACGTAGAGAGAGGGCACACAAAGAGGTGCATGTAAAACTGGGGCAATCTGAACAAAGTCCATGGATTTTATCAGCGTTGGGGGAAACGGGAGAGTGGGGCCACAGGAACTTATGGTATCATTTCTCACAAATGCACAGGAATCTACAATTCACTCAAAAATAAACTCTAAAAATATTGACTTTAAACTAAATGTTCAGGGGCGCCTGGGTGGCTTAGTCAGTTAAGCATCTGTCTGACTCTTGGTTTCAGCTCAGGTCATGATGTCATGGTTTGTGAGTTCGAGTCCCATGTTGGGCTCCATGCTGACAGCATGGAGCCTGCTTGGGATTCTCTCTCTCTCTCCCTCCCTCTCTCCCTCTCTCTCTCTCTCTCTCTGTCCCTCCCCCACTCATTCACTCACACCCCCTGCCCAAAATAAATGAATAAACTTAAAAAACAAAAAACGTGCATACATTCTCCATTGACTTTCACCAGGTTCTACTGAGATATACTCCTGGGGGGAACAAACTATCACATAATGAGAAGACAACAACAGCTGTGCTTGGAAAAAAATATTTTTTGCTACATAATTATGGAAAAAGACGTGTTTTCTAATGGAAATAAATATTACTCAAAGATTCACATTGCATTTTTACCAAGAACAAGATATGTTCTGCTTTTATATTTTTAAGACAGCATGTTTTTTTTCCTAAAAGAAAATGAGTTAGAAAGAAAAATAGAGCGAGATAGAAAACACCCATAATTTCACCCTACTGCAGCTATGATCTCATTTCCCTTCCAGGTTAGTCCACAAGCAGAAACATGCTTTTCATGGTCAGCAATGTTGTGTGTATATAATTCTGCAGCTCGTTTTTACTTTAACATTGTATTATAAACATTTTCATGCAGCTACATAGTCTCCGTCATTGTTGCAATTCAATGGCTGCAAAGAATTCTGTTGAGTGTACTACAGTGTAATTACTTACTCTTCTGTGATTGATTATTTGGTTTGCTTCTAATTGTGTACTATAATATATGCCAAACTGAAAACCATACAGATAACTTGCTCTACTCTTGCAATTATTTCCTTCAGTACAGGAAATTCAAATTTCCAGAAGTTGAATTACTGGCTGAAAAGGTATAAATGCTCATTTGTAGAGGTTTCCAGCAAAGGAGAGGCCTAGGTCACCATTACTGTGTGTGTGTGTGTGTGTGTGTGTGTGTGTGTGTTAACACTAGGTATTAGCATTTTTATATTTTCTTGTTAATTTAAAAAGTGCCTTTTTTAAAGTCTGCATTTTTGGAAGGATAGAGAACATGAATTTTCTCCATGTTTCTTCACTAATATTGCCCCTCAATTTTTTAAAAATTTATTTATTTTGAGATGGGGGGAGGAACACACACACACACACACAGAGAGAGAGAAAGAGAGAGAGAGAGAGAGAGAGAGAGACAGAGACAATCCCAAGCAGGTTCTGTGCAGTCAGTACAGAGCCTGATGCGGGGATTGATCTCACAAACCCTTGAGATCGCGACCTGAGCCAAGATCAAGAGTCAGACGCTTAAACAACTGAGCCACCCAGGTGTCCCGCCCCTCAATTTTTTTTATGTTTGTTTATTTATTTTGGAGGGGGGGGAGAGAGAGAGAGAGAGAGAGAGAATGTGCACAAGTGGGGGATGGGCAGAGACAGGGAGAGAGAGAGAGAATCCCAAGCAGACTCCGCTGTCAGCACAGAGTCCGATGCAGGGCTTGAACTCATGAACCGTGAGATCACGACCTGAGATGAAACCAAGAGTCAGAAGCTTAACTGACTGAGCCACCCCAGTGCCCTGCCCGTCAATTTTTAATCCTTATAAGTTTTGCGAGAATTTTCATCTTGTGCATCTTGGAAAATCCCTGGCAGCCTCGAATACACTGAGAAATCAATTTCCCCTTATAAAGCTACAGAATGCCAGTGGTGGCTTTCACAGAGCATAAAGTAAGTCCGAGAGATACTTCACATGCTTCTCTGAACACAGAAAATTGGAAGGTGGCTGCCTGGCCTGGCAAGGTGAGGCTGCTGTCCTCATAATCTCCTTACTTTTGTGGCTTTAACTTAATCATCTGATTCTATGCAAGCATAGTTTTGTTTTTTTTTTTTCTTTAGAATAGTCCACACTCTTTTGATCTTTTGGAGTGCTTTTCTGGGAAAATATGCATGCTAAACGTGTCCAGTGTTTGTCTGAAGGTTTAATTACAAGGGCCTCAGATTTGTAACCGTTTATGCAGACACGTGCAACATAGTAAAAACTAGGCCCAGCATAATCAATTAATGGAGCCAGAGGTGACCCGGAAATAAGGACCTATCAGGTAAAGAACGGCTCACTCAATCTCAAAAGCAATTATTTACTCCATCCAGCAAATGATGGTGCTTTCCCACTATTCAGAAGTGGATTAAACTATTTTACAAATATCTGCAGGTTACCGGAAAATACCACGATGGGCCTTTCTTTTCTTTCTCCTTCTTCCAGGAATTTTTCTGATTACCCACAAATTCTCCTCCATAGAGACCAACAAGAGGCCCTCCCCCTGCTACCACCTTGTCTGTTTCCCTGAAATTCCAGACACATGGGAAGTTTACTGTGCACCTGTGGCCTTAAATGTCAACTCTGCGGCCCCTCCTTTTTACAATTTTTTAAAATGTTTATTTTATTCTTGAGAGAGAGACAGAGCGTGAGCAGGGCAGAGAGAGAGGGAGACACACAATCTGCAACAAGCTTCAGGCTCTGAGCTGCCAGCACAGAGCCCGATGCAGGGGCTCGAACTCACAAACCGTGAAATCACGACCTGACCTAAGATGGACGTTTAACCGACTGAGCCACCCAGGCGCCTGTAATCATGGCCCCTTTTTAATAACTGAGGCAGAAATACTTAGAAAACATGGTTTATAACAGGAGTCCCGATAGTGCCACCTTTCTTGAATTGTGCTTTGGAAAGGCAAGTGTCAATGCCAAATGGTAAAATTATCACACTTCACTTGCACCCACCACGTTTCCATTTTAATTTTATGAATGTTGCAAATTATAACACTCACATTATAACCTCTGAAGGGGGTCATTTATCAAGGCAGTGTCCATCAACTATAAATTTTCCATGACGTTAATCAAATGGTAAGAACTAATTATGACGGCTTCTAAGAAGAAGACGCACGGGACAAACCATTAGGAGGAGGAAATGATATTTTTGGAAAACATAGCAGATTCTAATTATGAGGGAGACGAGCTTAGGAAGATGGCTTTGGAAAGGCCATGAACCTGAGGAGCTCCACGGTCTCAGAGTACATGGTGTACGGAGACTTGGCTTCCAGAGGGTCGCGCTCCATCGCATTGCCGCATTCGGTGAACGACAGGGCTGCGTCGGCGTAATTCACGGCTTTGCCAAATTTCTCAAACTGAAACGGGAAGATCGCTCGTGAGCACGATATTGCCTCTCTTCTCCCTCTTATAAAGGAGTGGATCTCAACCTGGGGCAATTTTCCACCCCCCACCCCCGGGAACATTTGGCAACGTCCAGAGATATTTCTGGTCATGAGCACGAGGCCGGAGAGACTGCCACACATTCCCCAAGGCACAGGACAGGCCCCGCGACGGAAAGGGGAGTCGATGTGTGACTTTGTATCGACAATGACGCAGCTGATTTAAGGTTCTATTGTCATGACACTGGCGCTGGTTGAGAAGAGAAAAGGCGGCCAAGGTGGCGCGCGTGTCGTGGTGGTGTTATCATATATTTGTGGTACTGTTGTCGTCAGTATTTTTTAGTGGCCCGGCATGCAAATCACTGCCTTGGCTAGTTTCTATGCAGTGAATGGAGTAGCCTGGTCACTGCAGGGTCCTATGGACAGACCTTGCAATGAACTCTGCTTTTGGTAAGGCTCCTGGACCAAGTCCATGTACAGTCTGTGCTTGGAACTCTTTGGGAGCACGTCGACTCCCACCCCAGGAGAAGGGTAACAAATTGACGCTATTGTCATGACAAATGTGAGGCTTCAGTGCGACTGTTGACAATAATCACATCACTTTCATTGTAAATGATGGTCTGAAATAGTGTGTCAAAAAGCCAAAAAATATAGCACTACTAAATATTTTAGTTTAGTAAAATTTTATTGCAAAAGGTTTTAGCCCTGATAATGGTCATGATTAAACTGACTTAGACATACTGATTTCTTTTTTATGTGTAATGAATATTATATATGACACTTTTATAGTGAGTATTTTATAACAGTGTTTAATGTTTTCAATTTTTGATAGCGGCATGTAAGAATTCCACTAATACGGAATTTTATGGAAAAGAACCAGTATAATGCAGACTTAGTTATTTTAATTTTCTTGTATACCTTTTATCAAAAATTTTCTTGCGACTGTCAAGGTTTCAATTCTCAAAATGGCAGAGAGGCTGTCTCTAGCAAAGGATTAAGTACAATCGCTTGTTGTAAATGACTCTATAACAAATGTTCTTCGGCTTTTACATACCGCAGGAATTCTGTGGTTTCCTTACTGTAAGCTGTTGTGGGAAAATACTGGTTTCAACCAAATTCAAAGTGATTTGATGAAAACCTGTGTGTGTATATGCAAACTATCTCCTTCTTCTCTTGCCTTACAACATTATTTCCTTAGGTAATCCAGCTCCAACTGACTCTCCCATGGGGAAATTAATCTTTACATCCTGAGTTTTCAAAGTGACTTTTCATTCACAAACCCAAAGCTGCAAGGCTGCTTAAAGATCTCCTAGCCCAAACCTCTCTTTTTTTCCAAGACAAGAAACTGAAGTCCAGATGGAAAATTACATGGCCATAGTGCCAATCAGTGGCCAGGTCGCGCCCCCTTCCTGGGCCTCAGTTTCCCCATCCATGAAACGAGGGGCTTGAACTACAGAGGGGCTTCTAGCCCTGACACAGATATAAGCCTAGCAAAGATATCTTCCTCTAGATGAGTGTTTCTCCACCTTTTTTCCATCATTACTACCTCACCTCTGGCTACTGAGGGAGCTATTTCAGATATTTTTTTCATACAGCTCCACTGAAATTCCAATGCCAAAAATATATTCATTATCTCTTTATGTACTGTGGCCTGGGGGGGGGGCAGGTCACACACCATTGCGATGTCTGACTTTTTTACTTTACCCCCCAAAACTGGTTTTTGCCCCCATGTGGGGGATGAAATCGCCACAAATGAAAATGCATTTTCTAAATGGCTTAGACCAAGAGTGATTTTGGGGGTACACATAAAGACGACAGTGGAAGGTACAGAGTATTAGTTCTTAATCACACATATGTATCTCTGTGGCTGTGATGCTTCTCAGTTCTTTTAAATCTCACCCACATGGTCTCCTCTGCACATCCCACTCTTCCTGAGCCCATGGACCAGCTTGTCAAGAGAACGTTTATGTGCTCCCTTGCCCTGATTTTGACAGGGTCGACCCCAGAGCACTTCTGTGCTGCTGCGCAGTTGAGGACACACCTTCCATATCACCGGCCCCCCATACAATGGTCACAGGCACCGTCTCCCCAGCATCTCTGGTGGAGCTGGACCCGAGCCTGCTTTGTCTTTTTCATTTGCAGGAGCAGAGGACAATAGTTTTCAAAGGACGGTTCACCCCACAGAAAGGTTGGCTGTAGGCAATACCTGAGCAATTTGGACCATGGTGGGGAACTGACAGAAAATAGGGAAGCGTCAGATGCAGCTGGTGTTGACACAAGTCACAGCCCTGCCAGGGCCTAACACCGCGGGTCCTGTAAGTCCTGGGTGGACCCAATGCCATGGTGGAGGATACCACTGAGAGCCTTCTCTAGGACAGTGGAGAGTGTTAATGCCCATGCCAGGGTCCCAGTCTCAGAACTTCTGATTCCATTTGTCTGGGGTATGGCTTGGGCATCATGTTTGTTTTAAAGGCCCCCAAAGAATTGTAACACGTGGTTGACACCCCCTGTTGGGAGGCGCAGTTATAACAACTCAACATGCTGGGCTCATGGTTGATCTAGGTGGCCAAGACCCTTGGAGGCAGTAGGGCCATGCGTCCTCAGAAATCCAGATATGACAGAAGTTCCCTTCTCTGTGTAGGGACCTCGCCTGGCTGTACGCCTCACTCTGGAAACATGTGATCGATGCAGCACAGGGCGGAGGTTTTTCTACACACCCGGGTTTCCCAAAGCCCATTTTTGAGGCCACTTAACCAGCTTTCTATAACCTCTCTGCCACACCGGTCCTGATTTATTGGGACCAATGGGGGTTCCCACTTTCTCCAGGGCAGTTTCAAAAGTCATTTGAAAATTCACTTGAAAGATAGCAATAGCGTATGCCATTTAGCTCCTGAAGTTAGGGCAAGGGGAGGAAGAGCAAGAACATGGATGATGGCAGGGCAACGCTCTCTCAAGGACTTGGGAGCTATGCTGTGAGGAATCGACCAGCCCCAGCCTCCCTGTGTCAGAGCAGCGAGGAACTCTGACTCGTATGTAAAGTGCCTTCTTGGTTCCCCTTCAAAGCATAACACCTTAGTGGGAGGAAAGCAACGAGAGGAACAAAACCTACCAGTGCGTCAGCTTTGTGCTTTAGCTTCTTAGCCTCTTGCATGTAATAATCAGCATTGTGAACCCTAAACAAACGAAACGAGCTCTTTCAGCAACCAATGTTTCATCTTTCTGCCGACAGCCAGAAGAATCACAGATTATTTCGCTATAAATCCATTCCAATACAACGCCCTCAAAAGGGTAGGTGAATGCCCTCCCTCGTATGACAACCAGCCTGGAAATATCCCCAGAAGTGGAACGTGAAGTGTGTAATGGAGCATTAGGATAAATAACTGCCCCTCTAACCTAGCCATTCCATGGTCTGAACATTCCACAGACCCAAACGAACCTGGCTGCCGTTGACACACTGTTCCATCTGAGGACGCGGATAAGAAAGGGGGACAAAGCAACCTAGAATTAAGCACCTGTCTTTGGAAACGGTAACAGAGCTCCATGATTAAAATGGGCCAAAGACACTTCGTGGTGGGGACAGAGCTGTGCGTGGGGAGGAGGAACTACTGCCGAGGTCTTACTTTGGGTGACACGTGGAAGGTGCTAGAAAAGCCGTAAAGCCTCCACCCCCCGCCCCGCCGTGTCCATGATAACTGGGGGACAACATACGAGTCGTCAAAAGTGAGCTTGGGTCTCCGGACGTTGGTGGTGCTGCTGGACAGAAGGGGCAGGGCCGCCCAGGACGCCATTTCCAGGTGACTGCTGTCCATGAGGCCAGTAGTGATGGTAGATGTGATGGTGGAAATGGTTGTGGTAGTGGTTGTGGTAGTGGCTGTGGCAGTGGCGGTCGCAGTGGCCGTGACAGTGGCGGTGACAATGGCAGTAGCAGTGACAGTGGCAGTGGCAATAGCAGTGTTGGTGACCGTGACGGTGGCAGACGCGGTCTTTTTTGGAGTGTCTCCATCCTGGGAAAAAAAAGATGAAGATATACTTTGAATGTCAAGCACATTAGGAAACAAGGCAAGAGAAAAGAAAACAATGCATACAGCTGCAGGATAAATACGTGACCCTGGTATATCACCAGCTTCTTCTCTGTGACGACACCAACCCCAAGCTAGTCAGGCGCTGTCATTACGTAAGCCCCATTACCCCATGAAGACAGCCATTGGCAAATCTGGTAGGAGAGGTGGGTGGGGACAGAAGGAAGGGGGAAGGGAGGGAAAGAAAGATAGATGAGCAAGGAGAGAGAGAACTGAGCAAGAGAGAGAGAGAGAGAGAGAGAGAGAGAGAGACAAACAGAGAGACAGCGAGACAGAGAGAGAGAGAGGTGAACCTGATATGTATACTTTTGATAAGAGAACAGCCCAGAACTTTCACTAGGGTAAATAAGGTACCTTAGTCACTCTGCAAAATACCAAATTCAGTGCAGCAAATACCAGCATACCAGGCCTTGTAGCCTGGGACCAGGGCTGAAGCTGCCCTTTTGTTCACTGAGGTCTTGACTGATGTCTGTGTCTATGTCACCTGAGGGCCTCCGGGATGGTGACAGCTCGACCAGATCAAAAACCAAATGGGTAAGAGACTTCTGGGTTTCACTCTGAACTGTCATTGCCCACAAAAAGAGTGGGATCCAGATGAAGAAAGTAGGTGAAAAGATTTATAATCCTGTGACAGTATGTGTCACGAGACCACGTGCCTTGTTCACACGGTAGACTCCGCCCTCCCCACCTGGCAATGGTGGGATGATCCTGACTGTTCTATTTCTGGCCATGCTTTGCCATGGGACCTCTTCCTCCTTCTGCTCTTCTGAGTTGGTATCTCCCTAAGGTTGGTATCTACCAAGGTTCATTCCTCAGATCTCTGCTTCCTTGACCTTGGCAGGATTTGCCAATCGTGTATGCATTGGCACAGATTTGACAACATGCAGATTACTGCCAAATGGAAACCTCGATCTTACCTTCTCTCTGGAGCTCCAGACCTGCAGTGATCACCTCTGGATCATTACCACCAAGATGGCACATTAGTACCTCAAAGTGCTCTGAAACCAATTTGATAACCAAAGCAGTCCCCTCTTTCCATTAATGGCAGATGGTCTTCCGTGTCACCAAGGTTGGATTTCTCCATGTCAGTAAGGGCACTGTGGTCATCCCTGGGGTAGGAACACTGGAACCAGTGTCTCCCGACCTTGCCTTCCATCTGGGCTGCTCTGCTCAATCAGCTTTATATACCAGAGTTCTGTAAATTGTTTCCTTTCAAAAAATGACAATGTTCCTAAAACTCTTTTGCAAAGAGCTTCAGAATAAAATGAATTTCACAGCTGTATCTCATCTTTAATTTCTTCCTCTTCATTGCCCTTATCCAATCAATTCCAAAGTCCTATTCATTCCATCTCCCCAGTGTTTCCCAAGTCTGTCCCTCCCTCCTCTGAAGCCTCAAAGTGCAGCAGGTCCTCGTGGCTTCTGACCGAGACCATCAGCCTCCTGGTTGGACCCCCGCTAGCCTCCCCAATCCACTCTCAATCTGCTGCTGGCCAGCCTGCACTCCTTACGCAAAGCTCCAATGCATTTCACTGCCTCGCATCCAAATGCAAACCCAAGGCTGAGCTCCTTTGCTGGCATGTAAGGTCCTCCCAGATCTGGCTTCAGCTTTTCACTCTATCTCCCACTACTCATTCCCATGGAACTTCCGCCAGACTGAACACATCTCACTTTCTTCACTGTCCTGCTTTGGTTCATGTGTAGTCTTATAGTTGAAAGAACCTCCCCTTTGTTGCTTTTGTTTTTCTTTTGCCTTATGATAATTTACTTTTTAATTTAAAAAATTGTGGTAAAACATATGACTGGCTTATTTCACCTAGCATAACATCCTCAAGGCTCATCCCTGTTGTAGCATGCGTCAGAATTTCCTTCCCTTTTAAGGCTGAATAATATTCCATTGTATGGACAGATCCCATTTTCTTTATCCGCTTCCCTTTATTTCTAAACCGTACTCATCTATAAAGGTGCAGCTCAACAAATGCCTTCTCCTCCAAGAAAACCACCTTCTGTCTACAGCCAGAAGTGCTTTAATCCTCCTTGGTCCCTTTAGAGATCTGAAGTCTGTCTCAATCCCTTCTCTATGACACCAATCACCACAGCCATTTTATATTCTAGCTCTTTGAGCACACGTTTCATTGCTTCCCTTACACTGAGAGCTCTCTGAACACTGGAGCCATCTCTGATTTATGACATGGCTACCGTACCCCATACCCCCTGCCCCACAGCCTTGTGTTCCCAGTAATTTGCTGAGTGCACGAATGCATACCTGCCTTAGTCAAAAGGCAAAAGGTCACCTTGAAAACATAAGCCAGTACGCCTGGGTGGCTCTGTCTGTTAAGCGTCCAACTTCGGCTCAGGTTACGATCTCATGGTTCATGAGTTCGAGCCACGCGTCAGGCTCGCTGCTGTCAGCTCAGAGCCTGCTTTGGATCCTCTGCCTCCCTCTCCCTCTACCTCTCTCTCTCTCTCTCTCCCTCTCTCCGTCTCTCTCAAAAATAATAAAAAAAATTAAAAAATTAAAAATAGAAGCCAAATGTGAACATTTCTTATGTCCATGAAAGTGTATCTTTTCTGCTTGATCCAGGATCTTCTAATTATCAAAAATTCTTACCGCCAAGAGCTCGCTGAGATGAATTTAATGAGAGCTACACATCTAAAAATTGTTATGATGGATAGGGAGAAAATAGTTGACAAATCATCATGGATTTTATTCAACCCAAACACATAAAAAAATCGGAGCCTTCTAAAACTCCTAAGCCAACTCCATGTTTCTACTGCCAAAGCCAGATGGCCCAGACCAAACAGTGGAGTCAGCCCAAGACGGTCCCACTCATCTCTATGGCCAAGATATGTGACAAGAACTCTGAAGCACCACATCCAACTGCACACATGGCGTTGATGTCAGTCCTGGCACATTGGACTGGAAATGGCTTCATTCAGCCATGATCACGTAAGTTACATAAACATGTCCTCTGTCCATGCTCAGCCATCCACTGACTCAATAAATAAGTCTTCATGCAAATGTGGAACACAGGGGACGCAGAGAGCACAAAACTGAAAACACATTGGGAGCTGGAAGAAGCCCTATAGATCACCTAGTCAAATGCACTCACTTTATGGACTCTAGAGGTTTCATAATTTGCCCAAGGCCACAGAAAACCCACTGCAGTTTTAGCACTATGAACCAAGTATCTTAACTCTTAGGCTAGGGCAAAAATATACTAGTATTCTGGCTTTGAAGCCATTCACAAAGAGAACGAATGGCCAAAGAAGAGGCAATGGGTGGTCAGTCATGGGAGACTATCATGGGACACTCCAGTGATTTTCTTAAGGACAATCCATTTCTCGGTGAAGACGTAACCATACTTATCAGGTTTCCCTAGCTGCTTTTAGTTCTTGTAGAAATGACTTTGCAGATTCTTGTGAGCGGTACCATTGTCATAACCACAACTGTATTAAGCACCTGATTCTTTGTGCCGATATACCAGGCCCTGTACAAAGACAGCTGCCTACATAAGGTGTGAAAAGTAGGATAGTATAATTATTGTTGAGACTAGATGGCTTATTTCTAACAAAGTCAGCAGTTTTAAATGTGAATACAAATATTACGTTGGTGTGTGTGCACACATGCAAATTTCATATGGAAAAGGACTATTTTATAACAACAATTTCTCTATACCGGCGAAGATATTTGCCCAGATACATATGCCATGCCAGCCATCTCAGATGACGGAGGACTCTATGTCGGGGTCCTTCAAGCTCAGAGGCCTCATGGCTTTTTGTGGGAGTGGTAAATGGGCACTTCTGGTTCAGCGTCCACCAGGTTGGCATCAAGACATTCGAAAGCTCATTGATTTTCACGTAACTACGTTTTTATATTACACTGAAAGGAGACTAGATGCATATGGACGCTACATCTGCACATACATGGAAAAGCAGATGCATTGGTCGTTAATATTCACTGATGACACTACTGTTTGTGGCTTCCGTGCTTCAGGTACCTATACCTGAGACAGATGGAAAGACTGGGCGGATGTGAAAAGTGATACAGAGTCTCAATTTTCTATGCTAATGGAGCAGCCGTGCAGAAAATCCAAAGGGCTGGATAATCCTTTGGCTGGGCTTAGAACCACAATTGTGTGATTTTTAGCAACAGATTCATCTTTTAAATTCCATCCTTTACAGCCACTGTTTTAAGCATAATTCACCCGTGCTAAGCTGGGTGGTGGGAAGATGTAACTGAGGGTTCCAGCCCCAGTTCAGTGACCTTGGGCAATCCCACCCCATCCACGTGTTCACTAAATGATCAGTGCCTACCCCGTGCCAGATGCTGTGATCAGTATTTTGGAAGCTTCCCACTGCCAAGACATGAAAGCATTGGACCAAAGGATATCCAAGGCCCCGAGTCTCTGCATAACAATCTGTGTGGTTAAGTAAGACTGGAATGAAAAATTCATCCTACATTAGAATAACCAAGATCTGAAATCACGGAGAGTTTGCGTGTTTCTGCACACACACACTTGCATCTTCTGCCTCTTCTGCCCATCCCCCCATGGTCGCGTCCAGTTAGATAAGCTGGGTCGACTTGTTTCTACCTGATGATTCTAATATTTCTTCCAAGATGCTTACATTTACGGCTATCCCTTTGAAAGTAGCACAGAATTTGCCTTCACTCCTCTTAGGTTTGGTAGAGGTGATGTGTCCAATCACAGGGATGTTTTTGTCTTGACCAAAGGGACCATTGGTGCCACTGATGTTTCTACGGTGTGGAGGATCCTCTGGCAGTGGGGAAAGTGGCGGAGGAAACAGCTTTTCTTCTTTCCTTCTGTTTGCTCTCCTGGAGGAATTGTTCCTGTGTAAACAAAAAGTATAGGGTGTCACAAAGTTTTGTCTCTCTGTTGTGGCTTTTCCCATGCTGCTGGTACTTTCGACTTAAGTGATATTTTAGTTGATGGTCTTTTGCCTATGGTGAAGAGTATATATATAAAAATGCACATAGACATAGATATCTATAGAGAGATATAACTATAAATAAATGCAAATGTATGTATCCAAGAATAAACACATGTCTTTGAAGCAGAACTCCATGAAAAATGTAAATGTCTAATGGAGGGTGCTACAGTGTGATATTTGCAACCTTTCAAGATTCCTCTTAATTAGATTTTTATGGAAAATCCAATGCAGACTTTAATCCCGTCATTTTTTAGGATGGTTCCTACTTATTTTGCCCCAGGACTTAACTGCATAATCACACAATGAATGGTACAATAAACAATTAGTGGGGGGATATCGTCTTAAGAAATAGCATGCTTTTACATTACTTAGCTATCAATAACACGCTAAATACTTTTGTGACACGTTGCACACTGTACGTTCACAATGTTCTGTGCCCATTCTGAGGCGTAAGAAGCCCCTGACCTTAAGCTGTTACACTGGAGAGTTCTGATGTGCTCCACTTTCCAGAACCCATTTGAAAACTATTTTGTCATATCGCCACAAGACATCTGTAGTTCTAGAAGTACTCCTGTGCTTTCAGACTGAGTTATCTGCCCACTAAATGGGCACCATCAAATAGACAGAGACTTCAAATAAAACAGAACAACTAAAACCTTATGCTAGCTGCTTAACATGGTAATTGGGTCATGGATTTTCATTTTAGTTACTGTCTTAGCCTAATCAATGAAGATTACTTGAATTTTAATCTTTTCTTAGACAACTAATATTGCACTGTGCAGCCATTTACTTTCCATGATTATTGACTACAATTTTCAATAGCAAATTAAGTCAACGAGAATTTATGTTTTCCTCTTGGTCAATTTCAGTCAGTGTCTAGAAATATAGATTTACAATATCTCAAGGCAACAAATCAAAGATGAACAAGCATTCAAGTGGTTTGATTTCCTGCAATGGTAGCAGTCAACGCCGTCTGCTCATTCCACTTCCACTGTGTCGCCCACATTTGCCAACTGTAATAATATTTGCCATCTCTTCCATCTTTTGTTTCATAAATGTGGCCCTATGTCAATTTTTGTCAAGCAGCAACAGTTCTAAAAGCATAACTGCTTCTGCCATTACATCAATTAGTTAAAATGAACTAAAAAAATATTTGCCAGTGGATTTTGCAAACTGTTTTGATGCAGAGAACCATTTTCGGATAGCTGTGATGTCTGATTAAAACAATGGTGAACATATGGATTCAGACTCCTGTCCACAAGGAAGCTCCACAAACATCAGGCCACCCTAAGTGTAATCAATATGGAGGCATCGGACTTCCGGGTATTTGTATGGAGGGATGTTAAGCATCGCCATGGCATCTATGGGGGGGGAGGGTGAATGGTTTGTTAGCCACAGCCACTCCTCCACTACTTGAGCTGCCTGAGAAGGTAGTGAGGACTTCAGGGGGCAAAGCTGTTCCCTAGAAGCATTGGATTTGCCAGTGGCTACTACAGTCGGGCTAGGCCTTCCCATCTGCCACTGTACACAGGATGCCGCACACAGGCCAGCACATTCTGTGCAGCGGACATTGGTCACCTGGGCCCCTTTCCATGCGTTTGCTAGTGAGCTACAACCATGGGGCCTTTAATAACTTCCTTGGTGAAGGCTACCCAGAGAGCATGTTCTACAGATCGCTCTGTCACCATTATGGCGCCTTACTACGAGAACAGTTTTTGCCACTTTGGGCACCTTTTCGTGTATGGCAGAGGAAGCCAGCAGACAAGAGATGTGTGTCCCCACCACCACTCAGTGCTTCAGAGGCCCTGCTGATGGTTCAAGCTCCTGAGGAGGTGCGGGATGCGGGGTGCGGGTGGGGCTCCGCAGGGTCCTCCTGCTGGACAACAGGAACCACAGCTGTCACGGTCTGGTGTGGCATTCCTGGCTAGGTTTAGAACATTCATTTAGAAAAGTGAACGCTGTCTCATAGAAATTTCCAAGGATTGGGTTTGCAGGGTCGACAAGGCACAAGGAGTGGACAGAGCAGACATGGATTTGTTTGATGAGCCTAAGAACCTGCTTCGGGCCCCTCCTGAATGATAAATGCTACTAGGTAAACACTGCTTTCCTAACGACTACAAAAGCAGAAAGAACGTAAAGACCATGAGTTAGAAACACCATTTTATGAAGAGCCAATTCAGATTATGGCACATTTACTGAATAGTTGGTCATCAATCTTCCACGACATGGGAGAAATAACAGGTCACTGGGCTGCTTAGGGAGACTGGCATCAGAGACTGATGGTTGTGGCAACGCCTCCTGCCTTTTCCTGGTGCCTTCGAGTGGCCTGAACTGGCCAAAGCCTGGGAACTGGGAAGGTAGTACCACCCAGCGACGCCATTTTAGTCCGTCCTCCAGGAAAGGAGGAGGGCCATGGAAGGACCATGTTTGACCACTGGGGAAGAAGCACGCTTCCCCACAGGCCTGGCTCACTCTGTGGTGAAGGGCTCAGCTTGCCCCATTGCAGGGGCTGCTAGTTCTGAGAAAGCCAAATATGCAACGGGATGTTTCAGAGCGAAGTTGTACCCGGGATACACAGGCACCACACAAAGCACTATGGAGCCTCTGGCAGAGGGGCAGCTCGGGGCCCAAATCTTATTATACCAGGTGGGTAGCGTGGTAATTGGCCTTTTCCTACCTCTCATCTCAAAACAACAAGGATCTAAGCAAATGTAAGCTGAAAACTTATTTCCGACATCTTACGTGTGGCCGATTGATGCCATATCACTGATGTTAAACAGTAATCTGTGAAATCAATTGTTAGCAGCAGTAAGCCAGATTGCCTCTCTGCTCTGGGCTGCTAATAGGCTCCAAAACTGGTCTTTGATGGAAGTAATCTCTAATGTTGAATGAATTTATGGCAATAATTATCCAGACGGAATGGTTCCAGTAGCTGACGTGACTGTTAGTTAAGGGATATTTACAAGATGGAAGAACTCGGTCCCAACACTTGGTAGCAACAGAGGGGGGATCTTGTCTGAGGAAGGCTGGGGCCATTTGAGTGAGGGGACAAGGGGGCCTCGCGCCTGACTCTGGCCCTTTGGTGCAAAGAGGGAGAGGTGGAAGGGGCGCCAGCTGGTTGTAACGAACATACGTATCTTCAGCTGGCTTTCCCTGACACGCAACTGCCCCTCATCTCCCTGGCCTCCACAAACGTGTCATGTCCCCGGCCTCCGAGGAGTTCAGGAGGTACCTACTAGTCCTCAAGCTCTGTATTAAGGTTAAGTAATGGCACCAGAGACGAAGCAGCATCGGGGGCATCCTGTTAAGGCCAAGGGGTTGTTTTCATCACTATCAAAACTAGAAGTGGCCCAGAAGCAGGTGATCTGCTTCAAGTGATGGGTGCTTCTTGATTCTGTCCCTTTTTAATTCATTTACTCCTTTTACTCTTCCCTTAGTGCTGAAAGTTCACTTTGGTCCTCCACATGAGTTGGAGTAAAGAAACATGGCTAGAAAGCTCATGGAGTCCCCCCAAATGTGGCAGCCTGTGTTCCCCCCCTTTACACCACCCTCGTTAGACTGGTGGCCAGGGACAGCTGTCAGGACTGGACTGAGCAACTTCTGTTTTCTTACTTACCATCCCTCTGAAACAGGACCGTCCCCGCCCCCCCCCAACAAAAGGCTTCAGTCGATGTTTCTAAAGAATCTGAACAATCGAGGTGTCATACAAAGACAGGGTAACCACTCACTCTTTAGTGTTGGGAGGCTTGTGGGGTGGGGCTGGTGAGATACATGGGGGCAGCAGGCAGATAGCGGCGGCCTCCTCCAGACGTGGCTTCTTCTCAGGGATTTTCTCTGCAATTTCCGTTGGCTTTAATGGGAAGAAAAATACAGTGTTTGAAATACATGGCACATGCAGACATTTAAAACGCACGAGCGAGGGAGACAGTTTGCTTCTATTTTAACTTCTAGATTAGCCAGGGGAGTTAAACGCACATCTCTGATCAGAAAGAAAAGCAATCGGCCTTGCCTAGCTTACTTCCTACCAAGAGGTTGGCATTTGAGTGAGCTGAGCTGCGATGTGACCCTCTGATTAAAGATTGGGTGGCACAGGAATCTCCCACCAAAAGCAAAGAGAATCTATAATTTTCAGACCCTGGCTGCACTGCCGTCATCCCTAAGAGTGGGGAAACGGTGACAGGGCAAGAGCCCCAGACTTTCCGTGGCAGCCATTAAAAGTAATACTACCCAAATATCACGATGAGATGGCGTTACTCTAAAAAACTACCCTGAGATCTGGAGGTACAACAGAATGAGCCTATGAGATACAAACTCACTTGCCTAGAGGTATTTGAAATGGAAGAGGCCATTTTGGGTTTTCCCTTCTGATGATAGTTTTTTTTTTTTTTGCTTTTTTGTTTTTTTTTTTTAAATAATTTCTACACCCAACGTGGGGCTTGAACTCATGAGCCCGAGATTAAGAGTTGCATGCTCTACTGGCTGAGAAAGCCGGGCATCCCTCTCCTTCTGATGATAATTTGTAGCACTGGAATTCAGCCCTAACCTCTCACAGGTGAGGTTTCCACAAGTCGGGCCAACCACACAGGTCAGGGGACCCAGCGGGCTGGGTAGACTGTGTGTCGGCCAGGAACCCGGGTCATCAAAGTATCACCCAGGTGCGGGGATGCTGATGTGTGTCTGGGGAAATTCACAAGGCCCAGAGAATGCATTTTTGACCTTAGGAGCACTTGAGTGCCCGGCTGCTGCCAGGGTGGGGACTGTGGCACGTGGACATGAAAGCAGGGGTCGCTTAAGGAGCCCATCCCAGGGACTGGCTACCCGGGGCAAGGCAACGGCCTTCATGGTCTTTCCTACACATCATAATCCTTCGTGTACCATATCGGATACTCTTCACACTGCCTGCCAAACCCGGACCGTTCCTAACACATCCTCCCCGGTCATGTCAAATACTTTCCCGTGGAAAGCAGCACTGCCTTCCCCAAACACTGCCATGCACTGCCATGAGCCTCTTGCAAATGGGACTCCAGATCAAGTTCGCCAACACACAGCCACTGCTCGTGCTCACTCGGCAGGCAACAGGGGACAGCTTACCTTGTGCTTACGCTTGCCCTTAGGGGCGGGTTTTTCCACAGCCGCAGCAGCGGTCTGGCGCTTGGGCTTCGGCGCAGTCTCCTTGGGGTCTGGCTTGGCTGGTGCTGCTTGCAGTGCGTTGTGACCGGGTACTCTAGACAGCAGGTCAAGGTCAATCTTCACCCAGAGATTTTTCAGATTCTCGTGATCTCGTAGAGGGGACAGAAGCTCCGTTTGCATGACAGGGATGGGCGAAAAAGCTGGTTCCTCACTATTGACGGATATGTTGCTGCTGCTGCTGCTGCTACTGCTGACCAAGGTGCTGAGGGTCAGGTTGGCACCACAGGTTTCCTTCGATTTGGCAGAATTGGCCCCGGGAGCAATGCAAGGAGGCAGGACTTTGATCTGCAGGGTCTCTTCCTGATCTGTGTTGGAATCAGATGTAGATGAATCCGTTTCGATGAATTCCCGGGACTTTGGCACGATCTTGCCAGGCCCTCTGTACTTCTTTTTCTCGGCGGCCAAGGGAATGTTCGGCCTTGGTTCCTTCCTAGGGACTGGTTTGTGGGCAGATGGTTTGTTGCGGCCTCTTGGTGGATCAGGAAGCTCCACGCTTTCTTTTTCTTTGGGGGTGCTGCTGGTAATATTTGGTTTGGGCCAGGTAAACTCGTCAATGCTGGTGTTCTTCTCGACTTTTTTGGGCTGTTTTTTTCCAATTGTCCTTTGAGAAGCTGTCTCAACAGTTGTTGACAACTTATGCTTCAAAGCCTTTGTTTCTGGAGTTTTCTGGGTAGGCCGTGGACGGGCTTTCTCCCTGATAAGACTGAGGAGAGGCCTCTCTTTGGGTTCAGCCAGGACCTGGCTGGGGTTTGTCTTCACTTTGATCTGGACTTCCATTGGCTGGATGATTGGAGGAGGCACAGAAACCGTCTCCATGGGCGTTTCATTTTGGCCACAAATAAACGACTTGTTCTGGGAAGTCACTTTGTTAAGCCATTTATCCAACTGCCACTTGTTGGTTGAGGGCGGCTCAGGCTGCGGATGAGAAACGACAGCAAGAAGGAATTTCACCTCTTGGAAGAATCTGGACGGACACTCGGTACACCGAGTGCTGATAAAAGCTGTGCGTGTTAAGTGCCCATTCACACATTTAGAAACACACACGGAATCCACACTAATCAAATTACCCAGGTAGACAAAGACTCCACAACCCAGCCCCGATCTACTTATTTCAACAAATGTCTACTCCTCTTCTGAAAACATTCTCCACTCTGGCCAGGAAGGAAAGAATTCTTCACAGAGGGTTTTTCCAGAGAGCGGGCAGGGAGGCCTGGCAGGGAAACCTGTTCCCCAAATCCTTTGGTGGGACTCATTGCCCAACCTCTCACCAGGAGGCAGAAGTAATGATCTCGGGTCCTGAAGACCCATGCAAACGTGCCTCACATGTAATTCAAAAGGAAAGGCTTCCTCTCTGCCAAAGTGCCAGTGCCTCCTATATGATGCTGCAGTTCACTGCAAAAAGAACAAGCCTTTTCTCTTTTTACTGAAGGATGAAAAGATCTGACTTCCAAAAAAGAAAAAAACACTGCATTTTTGTCAGTGTATGGGCAATAACCAATTTATGGGGACATGCATGCAGGCATTAGCGTCCGCTGTTAAGCCATGGAAATGACGCGTACAATTCAGGTGCTTGATTCCCAACTCTGAATTCTGCCTGTTGAACTAAAAGAGCCATCATTTTTATTAGAACTGCTCTTCTTCTGAAAGCCGTCAGCTGAGGCTTATGACACCAGCCAACAGAGGGTGACAGAATTAAAAACACTTGAGTAGCTGGGATTCCAACCCGCACAGGGCAATGGCAGGGAAGGGTCGAGGAAATCGTATCGGCTGCCACTGTTGGTTAAGGGCATGAGCTCTGGCAGGTGCACAGAGCCCGATTTCGGTCCTGGGTCTCCCAGTGTCCACCTGGGAGACGCTGGGAAAGTTCTCTCTCAATCTCTCAGAACCTTATTCTTTATTCTATAAAATGGGGATAAGGATAGCGAGGACCCCAGAGAATTGTTCTGAGGATAACATGGAAAACAGCAGGTCAAGGGCTTCTCAAGGAGCCCGGCACATGGTCCACGTTCAGATTATTACAAACGAGTGTCCACAGAGCCCTGGACGGACCTGCTTGCTGTACGAGGCGCAGGCTTGGGGGAACTGAGGGGTTATTCTGGACTCAGAGAGGAAGGGAGGGGAAGAGCACATTTTTTATTTCAAAAGTATAATTTTGGCATTTTACGGAGCTGTGTTAATGTGTTCATGAATTATTACCAAACACACTTGGAGGCTGCAAATTGAAATGAAAAAAAAAAATCCATCACATTTCTTGGGTCTTACTTGCCAAGCAGCAATTCAGCACTTCAACCTGGAGTAAGGGGTGGTGTCCCCACGACCAGAAGTGGGTGTTGACCGGTTCTCTCAAAAGAGAAGTTGCTATCCCAGGTATCACTCTTCCAGATTTTACACATGACGAGGCTTGAGGCTCAGACAAGCTAAGGGAGTCACAGGGCAAGACATGTCTTTCTTGAAGGGACTGTGCATACACACGTTTTCGAGGGAAAAAATGATGTCAAATACCCAAATACCTTCCTGAAGTATTCATCGTGCCGACAGCGTGTGTGCGTGTGTGTGCGTGTGTGTGCGTGGGTGACAGGGAAATCATGGTCGCGGCCCTGGACGCTTCACCCACCTCTGGCGTGGCCGCACGAGGCGCCTCATTGGACTCGCTGTCAGTGGTGCTGCTTTCAGTGTCAGAGTCTGACTCGGAGCTGCTCTCAGAGTCACTGGAGCTGCCGGAGCCCCCGCCGGCTTGCACCGCAGGTGGGGGCTGAGGAGTGGCCAAGAGCGGGCTGAAAGAAAAATGACATCATCCGCTGCCTCATTTAGTCTCGGATCAGCGGGCAAAGAGCACCCCCGCGGCCACGTTCGGCATAAGGACCCACGATCTGCTGGATACAGGCAGAATGGAGCCCACCGTCCCATTCCACACGTGGGAAACGTGAGGCTCAGGAGGCCCCGTGAGCGGCTGGAGGTCAAACGTGCGGCCAAGTTCCTCGGGTTCCGTCACACTGCCTCCCCTCTCAGGAAGGCCTTGCCTCCCGCATTCCACGTGAAAACTTTAGACCAAGGTTGCATGCCTTCCCGACACAGATACACATACCACATGCAGCCTTAAATTCTTAATGGTCCCGTGTTGTTTTTAGTTGAGATAATTTTTCATTTCCGGGTGCCATCTCGTTCAGAAACCCAGAGGTCTGTCAAGGGGCTGTGATCTCAGTTATACACACAGTATAGTTAGTTCTCTCGCCGAGGATGAGTGAATTCAACCCCCATCTGAATCGGAGGAAACTGAGGTCCAGAGGGAGGGAGGCTTGCCTCTGCTCCCCCAGCGAGTTGGACAAGTGAGGGGAGAACGCCAAGGGCAGGGACTGTGGGAGGCGTCTTCCCTGCCAGGTGCCCGGCACCCGGCACCCAGGTGACCGGAGTCCCCATTTCTCGGCCGCCTCCATCCCAATATTTGTAAACTCTTTGTAAGACTCTTACCGGGAGGTTATGGTCAAAAAGGACCGAGCAAGTCTAATGACGGATTTCAAATTTGTACAGCTGACCAAGCAAAGCATTTGAAAATTGATACCATTCACACTCTGCCTTTAATGCTAATCAACAGTCTTCCTTACTAATCGTTTGCTCCCCGTGCTCGTAACAAATCAGCCTCTGCTGCCGCTTGGCATGTTGGGCTCTGTCACTGCCCCCTGCCCTCCGGCTCAGTGTCACAAGTGGGGCTGCAACCTCAGGAAGTTGGAAGGGCTCTCATCTTTCCATCTCATGAGCCCAATACCCTCTTTGGAGGGAAGTTTCATCATGGTGACGCCGGGGCCGGGGGCCAGAGCAGTGTCACTGCTGGGCCAGCAGGCCGGCCCACCCATCGGCCGGGGCTCACGGCCGCTCATGCTCCCAGCTCCTGGCCCGGCTCTCCCCCCTCAGTTCAGTCCGGAGAGTACAGTTCTAGTCCCGGAGGGCATCTCGTCCTGTGGTCCCACCTTCAAACTGGAGCAAGAAGGACCCCAAAGGACCCCTCTGCCCAAGACTGCTTGCCTGCCCCCATCCGCCCCCCTCAGCAGTGGCTATTTTTTTCTCCATACTCAGCCGCTGATTGGGAAGGAACAGGATCCCTTTTAAGCCAGCATGGGCCCCTTGTCAGTCACTATCCCGTGCAGAGAGCCTTTTCATTCCATGTACCTTGCCTCCCTAAAGACTGCCCCTTTAATCTCCCAGGTAGGTATTTTCTTTCATATAGCAAAGCTCATTTTAAAATGCTATCTGCTAAGTAAATGCTATCCGAAAGTACATTTCTCTGCCAAACACACCAAGAGATTAGGGGAAGCAGAGGAAATAGGGGACTGTATCTCCTGGGAAGGTGCACGCACGTGTGTGTGTGTGTGTGTGTGTGTGTGCGCGCGCGCGTGCATGTGTGTGTGTCCTGGACAGCGGGGGCAGGGACCTACAACTCTCCTTAATGGCAGTAAAAACTCTGTATTTATGCAAAGCACCCTCTAAATCTAATCAATTGCTTTTGTCTTTGGTTACTAAATAAAGGCCGAGGGAACAGATTTAATGAGACCAGTCCAGCCGTTATGCTAACTTGGCCTTGATTCCCCCCAAGTAAAGTTTTAAGTCCAGCACAGAGCATCCACTGGCCCGAGCTGACTGGCTGCTGGACTGTGATAAAATCGACCTCATACTCATGATTTGCAAGTGAAAAGTGGTCACCTAGTTTTCTTTCATAGCTGCATTCATTTCTGCATTCTCATAAGACTCAGGCCATCCTAGTATTACCAAACTCGACTCTAGATTTACTTTGGAATATTTCTGGATAGCGTTTCCATTTACTGGATTATTCTCGATCAACTGCTGTAAGAAACAAAACAATCCCAGGGATTATTCCCTTACAACCAAATGCGTTGAGGTGATATACATAAAACACAGATGTTTTATTTACCAGAATAAACTTATTCATCAGTTACATCACAGTAAAGCTTCATGGACTTAGTTGGAAACTTGTATGTGTGCATTTGTACACAGTTGTTCCTTATCCAAAGCCCTTTGAAGGGGAGAAGAATTCTGATGTTCAGATTTTTTAAATTTTGATGTGAATATACCATATATACCGTATATATATGTATATATAGTGTGTGTATGTATATATATATGTATATGTGTGAATATATATATGTATGTATGTGTGTGTATATACATATATTACCTCAAGTGGGATCTGGGGAAGCACCCTTTCATAAAACTCAAAAACTCATTAATATTGTTACCGTAACATCATCAGTTAAGAGGAATAAAGACTTTAAATAAATATCTGCACATCAGTTGAGGTTGGGCTCTGCCGTGAAGTGAGTTTGTCTCAAAGTTACTGAAAATGAAAGCTCTTAGGACTTTTTCAATTTCAGAATTTTGATTAAGGGATTGTAGATGTGGACAGAAACCACATATGAAAAACTGACTCTAACTATTTGTCTAAGTTAAGTATAGATAGATAGAGACATGAAATAAAGACCATTTCAAACCTCAGAGTAACCTTGATTGAGACCCAATAAAATGAGACCGGAAATTATTTTCCCTCAGACTTCTTACAGCTAAATCTATTGCTGTGTCCTCAGGAAGGACCCCATGGCCAGTCAATATTGACAATGACCCCTTAAAGGAAAGTAGTGTAGAAAGAACAGGAAGAGGTTCACCAGCTTTTCAGATCCACACTGACGAACATGGATACATAGGGGTGAGAGGGAAAGTGGACTTGAATTCAGAGAGGACACAAAGGGGACTCAAACTGGGGGTGAAGGACTGGAGCATCTTAATGAGAAAGAATTGCTTTCTCTGGGCAGTTGCACGGTTGGAAACAGGGAGAGCCAGTGATCGTGGGAGGGAATAACAGTCGTTTAAAATGGAAGCAACACTGCGCTCCCCAGTACCTTCTTATACCTCTATTATCTACCTGCTGTTCCCAGGCTTGCTGGAGAATCTGGCTGTACCCCGCTTGCTGAGGAACGCAAGCCACGTATTTGAGTGTATCTGACCCTCACTTCCTCTGGGCCCACCTAGCACCGAGCTGGAGCAGCTCCCGGGAACCAAAAATGAATACAAAACCGAAACACCGTCTTCACAAGCAGTACAAACATCAATAACAGAATGACTGGCCTAGGGCCACATTCTTGTCTGGAATCCACGGTGGAACTTTCAACTTGGCAAATCATCACAGGTCTCCGCTGAAACCCGTTAGCTGTGCAGCTAGTTAAAGTCCCCTTCTGCTACATTTATTTTCAGACATCGCCAGTTTATTTTCCAAATGTATATTAAAGTGGCTACGAGTGAAGCTAGCGCATGCCATACTTGATTCTGCCTAGGAGATGGACTAATGTGCGGTTTACACATTCTTCATTTGCCAAACTGTACTAGAATTACCTCCCACGCACCATTTCCTCTCGTATTTTACTAAACTGCTTTTTAAAAGAATGCTAGTGGTTACGACAAAAATAATGTGTTATACTAAAAATCATTAACATTCGATGTATTAAACCGTCTAACTCCCGAGCCTGTAAATATTAAAACTGTGCTCTTGGACTTCACCCCGATGTAATAAAACTTCTCAAAGGACCCACATTTGTAACAACTTCAAAGTCAGCTGCTCAACCTTTCCAGAGGTCAGATTCTGCTATTGTGTTCATCAGGGTAAGAAGCCTTCATTGAGTAGGTGAGGCCTCATTTTAACCCCAACCCCATTTGATGGGTCTTCGTGGTCGCAGGCCAGACGGAGTGCAAAGGGGCTGGCTTGGCAAGTCAAAGACCCTAGTGGGGAAATGCAGGGTTAGGGAGAGGGATCAAAGAGTAGGCCAGTGGGACAGAAGTCCAGGGGGCATTGATGATGCCTTCTCCAGGCAGGGTTGGTGCTGGTGTGGAAGGCTTGAGCATCCCAGAGGAGAAAGATGGGTTGTAAGTGCAAGTCCAAGTACCTTAATCTCTAGACATGACAGTCTCTCTATGCTTACGCTGACCAGGCCTTTTCTGCAATAAAGGACTCAGGTCACGATACCGTAAGATAGTTTGAAAGCCATAGGAAGGAACTGGGGGTACTCTGCCTGGAGAAGACTCGGGGGCAGGGAGGAGGGTGTTCCTATGACGACAGTCTTCAAAACCCCGGAAGGTCTGTCCTGTGTGAAAGGGGGTGGGCTTGTTCTGAGGGCCAAGGTAAAACCAGGACCAATGAGCTGGACATCTGGTCTGGAAGATTTCACCTCAACGTCAGGGAAGACTTTTAAAAACCTATAGCTGGGGCTGTAGGTCAGGGGCGCCTGGGTGGTGACAGTTACGTGTCCTACTCTTGATTTTGGTTCAGGTCCTGATCTCACAGGCTCGCGAGACCACAAGCCCTGTGTCGGGCTCTGCACTGGCAGCGGAGGAGCCTGCTCGGGATTGGCTCTCTCTTTCTCCCTCTGCCCCTCCCCTGCTCATGCTCTCTCTGTCTCAAAATAAATAAATAAACTTAAAAAAATCTACAGCTGGTCACAGAGAGAAGCCAAGGCTTTGAAGGCCCGCGAGCTCAAGACCTTTAGATGACCAGATAGCTGGCAACAGAGAACACGGTAGAAAGATTTCTATCGTGGGTCCCAAGTGGGCTTGGATGATCTTTAAGGTGTTCTCCAACTCAAAGATTCTGATCCTTACGAAAGTTCAGTGTATAGGGAATTTTACGGGGGACTTTTTAGGACCATAGATGAAGTGTGTGAGGAGATGTCTGCACAATCCAATGTGCTCTTTAAGGCTGCTCTTGGCAACACTTTATCAGTCACAGAGCTCTTGTGTGAGCCTTAGAGGATTAAGGCTGCATTTCTGTGGGGCTAGTTTATAAATCAGACTTTTCACTAATTCAGATTAACAGCTCCCAGAAAGCCAAACATCTGCATCAGTACTGATTCTAATCCTAATTTAACTGTAAATTCCTTCCTCAGGAGAGAAACAGGGATGATGAATTGGCCATTCTACTCAATCAAGCTGTGTGGGCATCAAAAAAGAAAGGTTCCAGAATGGATGACAACTTTTTAGTGGGAGACGTACATGGGAAGGGTCCCACAAGCAAGGGTCCGACCAGGTACCGGTCTTGGCAACATATTTCACAAGGCCCAGAATGTGCCTGAGGCAAGTAGCAGGAGGTGTTTGACGGGGAGTCCTGTATTATTAAACCCTTGTCTTTAGTTGAGACTTGTATGAATTTCAGCAACATGACCCCTTTCCAGTTTTACAGGGTTCAAACGTCTGTCTACCAGATGATTTGAAATACTTCCATATTTGACGTCATCATCAAGTTGCAAAGGGATAGCCCTGGGGCAAAGGATTATATGCAGAGGCATAATACATAAAACAGATAAAGGCAGAGTTGCCCTGGTGGAAACAGGAATAGGGTAGATAGTAGGGAGAGGGCGTTCCCAGTAGTGTGTCCTCTTCTCTGGGGTGGGTGGCCCCCAAACACAGTTTGAAAGTAAAATGCTTCATACCCCAACATTATCACCAGCAACTCAGGATCAAGCATCTTTTGTGGTAATGGACTGACGCTGTTGATGAGCGCACAGAGAATCACTGTCCAGCTGTAATTCAGGCCACACCAGAGTTTGTTGTTGCCCAACGTGCGCACACTGGGTGCTGCCCTTTTGTCCGATCCTGGTGTTACTGAACGTGACATTGTTCAAAGCCCTGACCGACTGATGAGAGCTGTGGTTGGCCAAATAATGACTCCCCCCAACCGTGTCCACGTCCTAATCCCTAGAACCTGTGACTATGGTACCTCATGTGGCAAAAGGGATTTTGCAGATATGAAGAAATTCAGGATTTGAGATGGGGAGACGATCCTGGCCTGGATAATCTGGGTGGCCCCCATGTAATCGCAGGGTCTCTAGGAGGCAGAGCTCGGTGTCAGGAAGGCACTAGTAGATTAGTGCCACAGCAATGGATGAACTTCTGGAGAAGCTGTGAGTCGATCATTTGGAACTTTCATAAGGAGTGGAAATGCCTATTTGTCCTAACTTACCCGACACCTACTTCCTTTCTGAGGTGATGATACTGATGAGTGATTTTGCCAATGGCTTCTCGTAATTACATTTGATTTGCAGCCAGTATGGTTTGGCTAGCCTTTCTTTTTTTTTTTAATTTTTTTTTAATGTTTATTCATTTTTTGATAGACAGAGACAGAGCGTGAGTGGGGGAGGGGCAGAGAGAGAGGGAGACACAGAATCCAAAGCAAGTTCCAGGCTCTGAACTGACAGCACAGAGCCCGGCGTGGGGCTCGAACTCACGGACCGTGAGATCATGACCTGAACCGAAGTCTGACGCTTAAGTGACTCAGCCACCCAGGCACCCCTGTTTGGTTAGCCTTTCTGGAGACTGACCAGACCCAGGCCCTTGTCTTCTTTTCCTGCTTGTGGCCTGTCTCCATTTTCAGGCTATTTCACGCATCGGAATAGCTACGTTTCCTCTACTGCTTTGTTTTTGTTTTTGATTTTAAACATCTAATAGGCTGGTAAGTTTCATGAATCAGGGAGCATCCCATCCAGCCAACAGACAGTTCCCTCCCCTACTGGTTTTAAAGAAGTAGTTTTAGTCTAGTGGGAAGAGCGTGGGATTGGAAGTCAGAGGATCTCTTGAATGTCACCTTGGATACTTTATTATCGTGTGATCTCAGACTAAGCACTTAACATAGGGTCTCAGATTCTTTGCCTGTAAAATGGGTCTACTATATCACAGGCAGCGAGAGGACCGAGTGAGCACATTTAGTTGAGGCTTCTCAAGCTTTAGCGTATGCACGAATCACTGGGAGACTCATTAATGTACAGACTTGAATTAGCTAGGCCCCGATGGGGCCTGAGTTCTGCATTTTTACTACGCTCCCAGGTGATGCCGATATTTCTGATCGGTGGGCTGCACAGAGAGGAGCGAGCCTAAAACCTACATGGGCTACTCAGACATAAGCTGCTGGGGCAAAACATAAGTTGGTGGATTCGAAACTGAGGGCAAAATCACCATTTGGAGGTCACCTGTGGATTTTAAATGTCCATAACTATCATGTCCTCCATCAGCAACAGATAAATTTGATCACATTATGCCACTTTAAAATCTAACCTGGTCAAGTTTAAGTTCAAATTCTATCAAGTTCATTTGGGCCACTGGGCCTGAAGAGTTTTTCTCAGATTCCTTCTGATAGGCTTACAACCATCCTGAGGGCTACCTGCCCGCGCCACTAGGTGGCCAAATGCACGATTGTTTCCTCTGAATGTGGCATACGGATCACTGCGAGGCTCAGAAGGCGGCTTGCCACTATCCTCGCTGAGCGTTAGGGAGGTATTGCATTGCACGGATGGTCATCGCTGGGCCCCCACTTTCGCGACCGTCCTGTGAGGTAGACCCTCTTACGACTTCCATTTTTAGCTGACAACACTGAGACTGAGTACCAAACAATGGCAAGGTGAAAACTAGTTTTAAGGATATTATGGGACACAATTCAATGTGCAGCTTCAAAGAAATGAAAGAAAGCCAAAAAGCAAGGCATCTGGCTTCCGCCTAACGCAGCCCAAGGTGCGACAGCACCGCGGAGGGTGCCAGCGTGCTCCCAGGAAGGCTGGTCAATGCTGGCTAATGGGCCAGCTATGTCTCGAGAGCATCACACTCCGCATTTGGGAGAATACACTGATATTTAAAATTTTCTGGAAATAATTAAAAACCACACAGACTTCTCCACTAGCAGTCGGAGCTGCTTCAATCAAACAGCTAAACAGGTGGGAAAAAACCATACACAGCCGAGTATTTTTGTCCCTTTTGCCTTTAAAGTACGTTTTTTAAAAAATGGGAGCGAGGGAGAGAGCAAAGGCAGGCAAGTGAACGTGAACGCCGCCTCCCTTGAGCCCTGGTCTCCAAGCAAAGCAGAGAAGGAATGATTGGCAGTTTGCATTCATAAGGATCCCAGAGGCGGCCAGATGCTAGGAATCTCTAACAAGGTCGAAGCCTTCCAACAAAGAATTCCGTCAGTCACAAATCGTAGGTGAAGCAGGGTATGTGCCCCGACCGGGTGACCCAAACTCAGAAGCTGCTTCCACACAGGGCTCTCTTCCCTGTGTCCACAGAACCGGTCTGGAGATGGGCAGAAGAGCCTGGGCAGTAGGCAAGCTGAATATTCTAGGAGAGGACAAAGCAGGCTGGAGATAGGGGCGGAGCAGCTCAACACGAGCTCCTGCCTCTTGATTTGGGAAGTGGGCATCCCTCTTCCAGTGTCTCCCTAGACTCCACTTCTTCTTTGACGTCTCTCAATGCCAATCTCCTTATCAGTACTGTCTGCTCCCCTTCATGTCTGATTTGTTACTTGATGCATCACAGACACTTGATTTAGAGGGTAAGCTTCTAAGGCCAGAGGCTTCATCACACACACACACACACACACACACACACACACACACACACACACTATAAAATGATTCATGCACCTAAGACACCCTAGAGTAAAGCCCTGAAGAAATCTTCTCTGTAGATTTCTGCGAAGATGGTCCCTGGGAGTATCCACTGCCTACCGTCTATGTCCCTATGGTCCCAAAAGGATACTGTCATCATTGGATCAACAAGACCAAAATAGTTTTTAAGTGCAGGGCACTTGGGCACTTGATAATGTTCCAGCATCTTCACCCCCATGACCTCATTTTGTTGCTATAAGAACACTGAGCGGGGTGTATGTGGACCAGGTATCCTCCCCATTTTGCCCACAAAGCTCCAGGACCTCACAGCCAAAGTTGTGTGGTTGGGATCCGAGGGGGGGCTTCACCAGGCTATTGTGACTATTTGGGCAATGGCAAGTGTGCCTGAGCAAATGAAAGGAATCAGGGATCCACTACAGAACCCACTGTCGTCATCATATCGAAAAGCGACAGGGACACAGAATTAATTCCAAAGGTGTTCCTCAAGGGACCAAATGAGACAGTCTGCAAGAATGTGACGTTGAAAGCACTGAAGGCCATCAACGCTTTATGCCAGGAAAACCTTGCTCCGTTCGACTCCAATGACAAACCTCCTGGAGCCTAGCAGATGACTCTTTCACATACATGAAGAGTTTGTGAAGACCGACTAGGGAACATTTATTTTTTTTAATGTTTATTTATTTTTGAGGGGGGGAGGGGAAGAGAGAGAGAGGGAGACACAGAATCTGAGGCGGGCTCCAGGCTCCAAGCCGTCAGAACAGAGCCCGATGTGGGGCTCGAACCCACGAACCGTGAGATCATGACCTGAGCCAAAGTCGGATGCTTAACCGACTGAGCCACCCAGGCGCCCCAGTAGGGGAAATTTCAATGCCTTTTATGTTTCACATCCTTGTGTTTCTTCAAAAATTGTATTTGTTTTTAAATAGATAATAAACATGAAATTGATTTCAAAAGATACTGAAAGGGATACAATGAAAAGTAGATCTTCTGACCTTCTACTGTCCCATCACCCCATTTTCCAAAGTTTTTCACTGTTGCCATTTCTTAGGATTCTTCCAATAACACCCTCTACATTTATGAATACTGGTATGTGTGCTTTTAAAATAAAAAATTTTAATTATAAAGGTAATAACCGTCCTGTATGTGGGATGGCAGGGAATTCAATGAATGGCATTCAAAGCCACACACATAATTTCTAAAATAAAACTCATGCAGTGTCCTTACTAAAAGTGCCTGCATAACGGTGCCTGGCACATATCACAAACATCAGCATTAAGACACTCGAGTGAATAGCAAAACTTACAACTTGCAAAACTGCAGCGTGTTACCCTACCACAAGGAAGAGGCGGGAACATAACACATAACCATGAGGAACGGAAGCCACTCAGACAGCCCTTCTGGGTGGGACGAGGCTGCAAGTTCCAAATCGGGAAACAGTCACTGATCTTCCTCCACCGTGACACTTCTTAAAGATGTGGTCGACACAGGCTGGTTCTGCATCCTCGCTCCTAGAAACTTCTATAAGCCCAGTAATCAGGCTCTGTAACTCTTTGACCTACCAAAACTGCTTTCAGTGGTGACCACCGACCCCCATCCTGCCCACTTCCCATCACAAACCAGGTGTTCTTTCCTCACTCTCCTTGACCTTGCTCCCTGTTGGACCAAAAGCTTTGACTTCTTTGGCACTTGGTCCCAGGGACCACATACAACATGAGAGCTCTTGGTTTTAGAGTTCACAGCGACTCCCTCACGGGTAGATGTGCTCTTCTCCACAGGATTTGCCAAGATGTGTCCACTGCCCACCCTACCTTGGTGCTGGTTCTTATTCTAGTCCCAGCACATCTGCTACCGTTGTCCCCTCTGTCCTCCTGCACTTCCTCCCATGTCTTTGCTTAGCCTGTTTATTCTGTCTAGAATGAGACTTCTTCCTCCCTCTTCTGTTTGCTGAAATCTTTATCTTTTAAGCTCAAATTCAAATAAAATAAGGTCTTCTCCAATGACTTTAATTCTCCTTGATACCTACCTGTTCTGATTTCTTTTCACCAACTGCATCACTGTTTATTACTTAATTATTCTCAAATTATTTCATCGGGCTAACCCTTTTGCCCACCCAACTAAATTGCGCACTTCTTGACGGCAGGTGCCAGATTATGTAGTCGTTCTCTGTATCCCAAGGCGCCCGGCATAACAACTTGTGTGCAATGTTCTCGTTATGAAAAAAACACTCCAAATGGCTCATAGTGAACAGAAAGTCAGTGCAGACAAGGTCACGTGGAAAAGAACAATACTTAACCTGAAATGTCTCTGTACTGCGGACTCTCAACAGAAGTTCATGTGATGAAAATGATTAGGCAAACGGGTTGCCTAATGATAGATTTGTAACCTTTCAGCTGGTTGGATGGATGCTATTCCCTCACAGTGCCTGCCTCTCTTTGCAGCTTCAGTTCCATGGCAAGATGCAACTTCCCTGGATGGACATTTTTAACGTAATTGGTATTTAGAGCAACAGCGTCGATGGGTTGCAGGGTGCACGTATGTGCATGAACATAGGAAATAAATGGTGTGGCCCTGACTGAAAATGAGCGCTACACGTACACACAAGACCTCCCTGTTCTTAATTAAAATGACGATTCCATTATTCCGATTTGTGTGAAATGTGAGCTACTCTTGTCATATCATTTTGATACATTAACCAGCCCAGTCTACATTGGGCTTGATATTAACTCCCTTTCGACTTGATGGTTTTTCTAGTGGCATAATTAATTTCCTCATGGAAGAAAAAATATTCAATCAATTTGGGATTAAATATGAGGTGGAAGGACTTTCACAAAAGATAGAACTAAATCTCCTAGCCCACATGCCTTGCTAATTATGACACACTCACATTAAGAACAAGAAGGTGTTCCCTTCCCATGATAAATGGGCCTGAAAATCCTCCCCAGCGTTTACTATAAATCACAAAGACCATTAATAAACAGGCAGGAAAAAAACGACAGATCCTACAAGAATTCACTCCCATTCTTTGCCTAAGACTATCAATGTCATATTTAAAGCTGACATCCGAAATCTTCTGTACAGAAGCCCTTTGAGTCAAAAAGCCCAGCTATTTTAAACAGAATTTCCTACGCCTGTTATTTTGAATGACAGCCAAAGAAACACTGGATCTTCTTAATCCTGTAATGCTATCTGCCCAAAAATCTCGCCTTCCAGCTAACAGCCTCCCTTCTCATCAATGCTAAATTAAAGGAGGTCAAGTGCAAATGAGAGAAGAAGAGGGGACCACACTTGCGTCATCTTGCACCCAGCTTGCTTTTGACATCGAGAGCAGACGTCCGATCGCAGCCACCAGCAATGAGACAGCCGGGTATAGGTAGCCTTATTCAACAGTGACTCTCGTATGTGGAATGGCAGGGCTTACACGTGACTCTACCTCAACAGCAACAAGAATGGCAATCCCGTATTACAAGTGAACACAGAGCCATTTAAAAGCTGACCTAGAAAGAAATGGAAACAAACTTAGGCATTTCTCCAAGAACTAGCAGGATCTGTGATAATGACCAACAGGCTGGTAGTAATAAGGTCAGGGTGTTTGGTTTTGTCATTAAGAGGAATCTGTCATGTGGAGAAATTTGTCATGCTGAGAATTTGAGAGATTTAGCAATTCCAAAGAAGGCGGAGTTTAGAATAAAAAGGACTTTAAAAACTGACAATTAAAAATGCCTTCTGAGGCTAAGCAAATTACATTCGCGCTCAGCAGAAAAACCTGGGAAGGTGCATGTCCCAAGAGTTATGTCAACAGCAGGTCACGATTATACAGGGCCCCCACCAGCTAAGCCCAAACAAAGGTACATCTTAAGGATTTACACTGAAGACAAAGCATTCACAACTTAGGGGCATTAAACACCCAAAACAAGAAAGATATGCTCACTTGCAAACCACACGAGGCATGTACTTTTAGTGAGATGTGACTATGTTTTCTAGCCTGATGGTATCACTACCTCAAATTCCATGGCAACATCTCAGTTTCATTTCCAGGAGTCTACACTGCTCTAGCTTCATGATGACAAGATCCAGGTACATTACTCTGCCAGTTGGAAACATGGGACCAAAAAAAAAAAAAAAAAAGTGTTGGGAGGAATATTTTCCAGAAAGGTTATATGCTGGAAAATTCCCTTTGACGACAATTATGTTCCAATATATATTTCAGACAGCTATGATTAAATTCAAGCTGTCTGAATGAGAGAGAATGTGTGTGTGCCCATGGATAAGTGTGTGTGTATGTGTGTGAGTGTGTGTGTGCATGTGCCTGTGAGTGACAGTATGTGTGAGTGTGCATACATCAATTAGCTAAAATCCAAGTGAGGTACATACTATTAGTTTAAAAAGTAATGTTGCTATTAGCTGGCTAAGGACAGAAATGTTGACTTCTGTAGTACATACTAGGCATTAGACATGTAATACAGAAGATATTGTTGTGGGCCAAGGTTTATATTAGCCCCTATTTGGGTTCAAGTCATGTTTTAGGAGGATACACAAATGTACATTCACATGTACGAGGATGAGCTATTACTCAAGTTCTCACATGTTTTACAAATAATATATAAACGCAAAACAAGTCTGAGAGAACCGAAACGGTGGTTATTTTTTGATCTGTTGGACAAGACTCATCAAGTAGCCAAGGGAAATGGGGACTCTCTCAGCCACGAAACTCACGAACACTGATACGCAAACACAACATAACTGTTCTACCAGCAGATGAATGGATAAAGAAAATGCAGTGTATGAATTTACCATGGAATATTGCTCAGCCCTACGAAAGAAGGAGATCGTGCTATTTGCAACAACACGGATGAACGTGGAGGACGTTATGCTAAGCGAAAGAAGCCAGACGCAAGGAAAAGCACTGCCTGTAGTACTTACAGGTGGAATCTAAAAAAAAAAAAAAAAGAAAAATGCCCAGCTCACAGTAACAGGGAGTCGAATGGTGGTCACCAGGGACTGGGCGGTTGAGAGAAAAAGGGACACATCGGTCAAAGGGTACAAATTTTCAGTTACAAGATGAATTGCTTCTGGGGATCTAATGCACAGCATGGTGACCATAGTTCATAAGAGTGTATTGTACACTTGAAATTTGCTAAGAGAGTAGATATCACCGCACACAGAGAAGGTGATTCTGTGAGGTGTTGGATGTGTCAATCAGCTTGACTGTGGTGCTCGTGCCACAATGCATATGTCTATGAAAACAACATCGCGCACATCTGAAATTTGTAGGAGTTTACTTGCCAATCCTACCTGAATAAAGCTGGCACAAACTGATGGGCTTCCAGTCGGTGGTAGGACAATGATCGATTCCTGGTGTTGGAGCTATGGCATATATAGAATTAAGATACTCTTCTAGTTGTACAGATCTAGTGCCAATGATCGCTTTGATATTTTCAGTAATTTTTTTTTCTCTTGTCAAGAGAAATAATAAGGCATAGAATCACTTTGCTTTTCTCTTTCCTCTTCCTTCTCCTTTGTCTCGTTCTGGTATCTTACTTGTAAAAGTCTCATTGTTCCCCATAATATTTTCCATTTGAAAATATTATTGTATTTTAAAATGACTTGAGAAAGTCCATTTTTAGAAATGTTTCCAGTACATGTCTTTCTGAGTTATTTGAGTCATTTTAATGGAGAAATTTCCCCCAAAATGCCCCCTAAATATCTTATATGCCTATAACAGAATACTCTATGAAAAATAACAAGTCAAATAATCAAAAGTTTTCAATATTTATATTTCAAATAGTTAAGGTAACTCCATTCCAGAATGAACAGGGAGAACGAACCCAAGTTCCTGTAATTTGCATGTTATTAACGTTACTCTAGAAGGGTAAGAAATGGCATCGGTATCACCTGAAACACACAGAGATTTAAATCAATGCTTCCCTTGCTGTGCTCTTTCTTTAGAGACTGCATCTTCGGGAGCCCACCCTGTGTTAATTGTGTTTCCAAATTGTACACGGATCTGCAAGAGGAGACCAAAGCAACTTTTGCTCTGTGATTTTACTTTCCTTTAATACGATGGCCTATACACTGTGGTTTATTCATTTATTGGTCTGATGGTTTTTATGAGTTGTGATTCAACATAGGTTCTTTTCTAGTATCGTGTTTTATGAAGATATGGAGAATGTAATATAAGTCTGATACAATTATGGTTATGTGCCACGCAAGACAATACTGTAAATATGAGAAGAGTCTGCAAAGCTGCTTAGCAAAACGATCTTAACATACAAGGCAGTGTGAAAATGGAAGAGGAATCTATAATGACGATGAAGATTAGCCATTTGCTCTCTAACCTTATTTACAGAAGCAATCAGAGGTATTCAGGTCGAGTTAATGACCCTGTCTCCAATTAATTCAATTGTCTACAAACAACACTGGTGCAGTGGCTGTCTCAAAGTCTGCCACACAGTCTCAGAGGGAATACATAAGACTCCATTAAAAGTGACAATAATAATGCATTTATTACTGAAACACTATTGTATTATAAATAAATTCCTCATGTTAAATTATGCTCCACGCTTTAACAGAAATTCAATTACTGAAATAATAAAAAGATGGTGTATTTGCCAAGTGCTTGGACTATAATTTGGCTGCTTAGTTACCAGCGGTTGGCTGTTTTGCAATTTTTCCTTCATAGACTATTTCTTTTGAATAAATGCCAGACTTTTTCATACAAATTTTATGAACAAGTTGCAAAATGAAATTTTGAGCTTTTGAATCCAATTATGAAAGACATAACTAAATCTATTATTGAAAAAAAAAATCTAGTAAGCCCTTTCTGTCGTTGTTCAGAACTGGCTGGTAATTGAGGTAAGCACAGGTGCTGCTCATTATGGACCATTGTGCACCATCTGAATTCTGGGAGCGGTGGAATTCAGATGGTTTACACTCTGTTTGTGTGAATAACAAACAGGCCTGATTCTGCGCTTGTTTGTACAAGCTTGTACACAGCTCATTTGGGACTTCGAAGACACCTGCTTACCCTTTTGAAGCCAAAACAGTATCATTTGTGTTCTGGCTATCCTCTCGATGACAAGTTTGCAAAAGCAACAGATTTTGTGCTCTCCCTTCATTCCCACCATCTCCTCCGCTGTGTAGCAACTTCAACACACCCTTGTCTTCAGTGATAGGAAAATTAGTTGAGTCAAGCTATGGCAATTATCCAATGACAGGAGAAGACACAGGCGGAGAGGAAAGAAGAACGAGGTCTTCCTGTGGAAAGACGTCTTTGCCAAACGGACGGTCTCAGGTGGACCGGGGATGTGGCTTATTTGCGCTTAGGCTAGATTTTCCCCCTTCTTGCCTCCTCTTTTGCCTTTTCTTCTGGGCTCGCACATTTATCTTTCGAATGTCTAGTCTCACTGTCTTTATTTTTATCCCCCAAGCTTTATTGAGATATAACTGACGTAACATCGTGCGAGTTCACGTATATGACATGATCATTTGATACACGTACATATCGTGAAATGATTACCACAATAGGGTTAGTTAACCCCTCTGTCACTTCGCATAATTACCATCTGTGTGTGTGGGGGGGAGGGGTGCGGGGCGGGTGTGGTGGGAGCATGTAAGATCTGCTTTCAGTCTCATCGCCTTCAGATGGCCCACCTGAAAGCAGAGAACCTTATCATCACAGAGACTTGCTTCCTGCTTCCAGAATGCAAAAGAAAAACTGCTCCTGACTGTGGTCTCCTCGCCCGTCCCATAGGGCCATAGGCCAGCAGCCACGAATTGCACTGGCTGGCCCGGCCTGCAGTCCTGAGCTCCTGAGTAATGTCACACGCCAACCTGAATATTCTAGCCCTGCAGTAACTTCCCGGTACTACGACTAACTTTAGTTATTCAATGACTTTGCATTTTCTCTTCTTTTACCGAGGTCTTACCTGCTCTAAAGAGAACACCCAGAGAGTATGTAGTCATGAAGCAGAAGCTCTGTTGCACAGCAGAAAACAAATCTAGATTACTCCGACTCTGGGTCCCCCCCACCTGCAGCTCCCCGATCCCACCGCAGTGACTACCCAAAAGCGGTGACATTCTAAATCCTGTGTCTGTGAATCCTTGTGGTGAGAGTTTGCCTTCATATGAATGCAGGAAATAGCTGAAGATGTGTGGAGTGAAGAATAAAGAGAAGAAATTATGGATGCAAGATTTTCGGCTTTGCTGGTACCGCCACTCCGGAACAGTATGGAGGATCCTCAAAAAGTTAAAAATAGAACTACCCTACGATCCAGCAATTTCACTACTAGGTTTTTACCCAAAGAATACAAAAACACGAATTCACAGGGCTACATGCACCGCGATGTTTATAGCAGCGTTACTTATGATAACCAAGACATGGAAGCCGTTGTGTCCACAGGTTGATGAATGGATCAAGAGGATGTGGTGTATATACACGATGCAATATTATTTAGCCACAGAAAGAGTGAAATCTCCTATTGGCGACGGCATGGATGGAGCTAGAGACTGTAATACTAAGCGAAGTAAGTCAGAGAAAGACAAATACCATATGATTTCACACACATGTGGAATTTAAGAAGCAAAACAAATGAGCAAAGGGAAAAGGGGAGAGAGAGGGAGAGAGAGGGAGAGAGAGGGAGAGAGAGAGAGAGAAACCAAGAAACAGGCCCTTAACTATAGAGAACAAACTGATGGTTATAAGAGGGGAGGTTGGGGGGGGGGTTAGATAAAACAGGTGATGGGGATTAAAAAGGGCACCTGTGATGAGCACCTGACTTGTTAAATCACTACATCACAGACCTGAAACTAATACAACACTGTATGTTGACTATACTGGAATTTAGATCAAAAAATAAGAAATAAAAATAAATTTTAAAAAGCTTTTAGGTTTGAAAGGTCTACTCCAAGACATCCCAATCCACCCACAGTGGAATAGAATCCGGAATAGAATTCTTCCAATTTAGCAAGCACTGCCACCCCAAGCAAGGTTCTAGAGAAGTCTAATGGCGGATCAGAACAGCCGACCCGAACCCCCGTGCCAAGGCCCAATGGAGTATTACCCAGTGCACTGCTAACCTGACACTTTGTCACACTTCTATTTACCTTATCCATCAGGCAAAGTTACGGTCATGACAATGCTTAATAAAGCCAATCAAAGTAGCAATCAGCCAAAGAAAGTTCCTGCATGTCGGACATTAAATATGGCTAATGTGGTCTGACAGTGCTCCACAGAAGGCACATTGGACTCTTACCTTCTCCCTTATCATTATCACAGAGAGAGCAAGGTACAACGCGGCAGGAGTATAAATAATTTGGAAACCTCATAGACAATATTCTACTGTGTGTCTCATTTGCACTTAAAAAAAGCTGCCCTCCAGACCTTATGTACTTTTAAGATTTATCTGAAAGATACATGAAGAAGACTTCCAGCCAAAAAAAAAAAAATGTACATATTTAATGGAATTAGATCTCTAGGCAAGAAAATGTCAAAAGAAAAGGCAAAATATTAAAGTGAATGCGAGGTGCTCCTTTCCACAGCTTTCCCCCTTTGATAAATATCTTCTGGGATGTCATTTACTGGAAAGGCATGATTTTACAAAACGAAAAAAAAAAAGAAACCTAGAGTATAAAATATACTCTCTTTATTGCTGAAGTAAGTTGCTGCTTTCTCATTTCTCTCTGAAATCTGCTTTTGTCAGCCAGAGGCCTTGATATTTGCCTTTATATCTGCCTTTTTATCATTGTTATTGAAAACATGGCAATTATTGCGAAACAGTCCAATTGCAGGCAAGCTTCTGATTACATGGCAGTGGCCTCCTAGAAGCCGGGAAGGAGATGAGGCGAGGCTTGCGTTCACCTGACACCCAAGATCACAGGGTCGTGGGGGCGGGGCGGGTTGGGTCTTCACCTGAAAGTGAAGATCACAGAGTTGGGGGAGAGGGGCCGAGGCGGCCGCAGGAGGATTCTGAGATGAAGGTGATACGGACTTAACTTGTCCCCGAGAGCAAGGAGCATCAATAGCATTACCTCTGAAAATGAGCTACTGAGATAGGGGAGGATGGCAGGAAGATCAAGGTCGAGCTCGGAAATACGCGAGAATGAACAGGTTCCCTATATATACAGAATATATATATTACATATAATATATCAGCTCATCGTAAGCCGATCGACAATGTGCAGCTTCTAACGGGAAAGTCTCAGCTAAATCTAATTTCAAAGTTGCTTCCTCTCTCCTCTGACTTCGATGCCCGACATTACTACTCACATTATATGTAGTAGCGATAACGCAAATAACATTTAACATAAAGGAGCTCTTAATACGTCACTCGTCCGAGGCCTCCCAGGCAGTGAATGGCTAGGAAGCAACGATCCCGCCTTTTGGTTGTTTTTCTGTTTGTTTTGCCGGAACACATTTTGAAAAGTTCTGCTCTATTTCTGCCAATCGTTCATCCATATGTGTAGTTTCAGAAAAATCTATTGGAGAACAAATACTAAAATCTTTAAACATATGCTTTCACCAAATTATTTGCAGGCTTCTGTAATGACAATTGAAGATGCATAATGCTTATGAATTATTCTTCGGTTAATAGCGACGGCAATTAATGATGAGGACGACAGCTACTATTTATTAGGCTCCCCCATGCGCCAGGTCCCATGCCCTGCGATCCCACTTAGTCCTCACAGCAGCTCCGAGGTGCACATACTATTAGCCTCATTTTACAGCTGAGAAAACTGAGGCTCGGGGAGGGAAGCAACTGGCTTAAAGATCGCACTCCAAAGGCTGTGCTCTTTTGTTACTATGCTGTCCTGAAGGGGTTGGGGAATAATTCCCATATGTAATTTAAATAAAATATCCATCACCATCAATTAGGTTTCTGGTTTAGTAAATAACCCCATTTGAAGAGGCCAACGGCCTTCTCCTAATCACACTTCCATAGTGACAGAGCAGAATCACAGTCTCATAGCATGATGTAGGCTCTAGAGGACCTTGGAGATCTATGAATCTGCCTCCCTCAACTGTTAGAAGAACTGAGGCCAATCAGCAGTAGGTTCAGCGAGCTGAACTGCACGTGAACGAGTCAATCAACCTCCTAACCCCGCCTCCCTCTCTCCTTCTCTCCCTCTGCCCTCGCCCCTGCTCATGCTCTGTCTCTCTCCCTCTCTCAAATCAACTTAAAAAATATATTGGTATAAGAAAGATAGCAAGTGGCTAACATTCTCCCGGTCCACTTATTGGGAAGAATTATTCAAATATTTTCATTTGATCTCACTGTTATCAGGCTGTTAATAGTTATAATGAATTATTCCATTAATAGCAATAGCATTTTTTCAAGTGTTCAGGCTAAAAATCTTGGGATCATTCTTGACTGCTGTATTTTTTTTTCCTATCTCCATTCAATGAGCCCATCAGCAAATGCTATGTGCTCTCCCTTCAGAGTATGTCTCTAGTCCATCCATGTGTCACCACCCTCAAAGCCCCCACCCTGGTCCAAGCCACCACCATTCTTGCCTGGATTATGGCAACAGTCTCCTTACTGTTCTCTCTGCCTCCACCCCTGAGCCCCACAGTCATTTTTTAATAACCATAGTGTGATCGTGTTATGACAGAGATCACATCAGGTTGCTCAAAATCTCCTAGTGGTTCCCAACTCAGAGTCGTGGCCGGGGCCATTCCAATCTCTTATGCATAATGATTCCCAGGGAACAGTCTGACCTCCTCTCCTAACATTCTTATCTTTACTTTGCTTCAACGGAACTATCTTCTTTACAGTTTCTAAGCACACCAGGTACACTGGTGTGTGCTAACCTCAGGGCCTTTGCATGTGCTATTCTTCCTGGAATGCTCTTCCCCCAAACCTCTGCAGGGCTCGTCACCTCATTTCCTTTAGGTCTTTGCTCAGATGCCAGTTCTCAGCGAGGCCTTCCTGACCACCCCATCCCTCTGCAGCACTCTTCCCTGAGTTCTCTCCATAACACATCTCACCTTGCAACATATTTTATCATTATATACTTACATCATTTAGTGTCCATCTCCACTCAATAGAATATAAATTCCACTAGGGCAGAGCTTTGGACTCTTTTGTTTCCTGCTGTGTCTCTAGGTTCTAAAACAGTGCCTGGCATCTGCTAGGTGTTGGTTAAGTATTTGATGCATGAATGCATGTAAGTATAAAAGCGTGTGTTTTGTGACTTTGGTAAGGTTGGTGGAATCAACAACTGACAAAGTAAACCACTAATAACAGATAATAACAGATAATAGGAATAATAGTGCCGGTTTGAGTGACTACTCTGTGCCAGGGGCTGAGTACTTGATACAAAGTACCTCGGTCCTTACAGTAATTCTCTAAAGAGACGGGATGGTGCTGGAACCCAGGTGGACTCAACTGGAGGGAGGGAGTGTATGAGTCTGATGTTGGAGGTGGAAGCCTCCTTCGAGGGTATGTAGCTGGCTCCAGCATCTCAGACACTGGGGCTCAGGTGGCTCAAGCACGCTTGCCCAAGACCACAAAGAGACTGGTAGATGCCCGTAGCTCATTCTTTCCAAACCCAAAGAAGAGTAGTGGCCGCTGAGCAGGCCTGTCTTTTATCGTGAAACCCCGAGGAGCCAAAAGTAGCCCTCGCTTGTTTCTAATCTGGAAAATTCTCAAGAGACTAAGTGGCCCTGGGCCATACCCAGTCTCGAGCCATGTGCTACCTTTGGTTCCAGATGATCCATCCTTGGAAGCAAATACAAACTCCTAGCGTCCCACATGAGGCTTTCAGAGTCGGACTTGGAATGCTCTCGTCCATCCTTCTCACTCGATAGGCAAACAGACCCGGCCCAGAGGGACATGCTGAGCTGGGGCAGCTTTGGTCAGAGTGCTAGTCTCATGGTACCCACTGGAGTCTGCTACACATTGGCTAGACCGAGGCTCACACTGGCCCGTGTCATGCTTCCTGATATCAGCAGTAGCAGCAACGACAGCCAGGAAAAAAAATGATAGAAATAAAGGCCCAGCTATGTGTAAATAGCATGGGAAGGACAGGAATGGTTGGGTTTAAGGTTGAACACGCTGTGATCACCACTCCGTTCCTTTTGGAATGGGTCCTTCCCACCGTGCTGTTCCAAGCTGGTCCTCCAAGTGCTTGGCCGGCCCAAAGACTTGACTTCTTCAGAAAGAGAACCTCACCCCACTCCCAGGAGACACGCAAGGAAAAGCAAGATGATTTACCTTTGTCTTTCTGAGTCGCATTAATAAATTTATCTCAACAACAGCAGTCATTATAGATGATACAAGTGGTATAAGACATGCAAATTAGAAGATGCTAGCTCAGTGTGATTTGTGTGTATATAATGACTGAGGTTACCAATTAATTGGAGAAGTACTATTTATAACTGCACCACCCTGATAAATGGGTTATAATGGCTGTTATAACCTACACATTTTTTTCTTTTCACTCTTAGGGAGCAGAGATATTATTGAAAATATCAATGCACTGTGATAGGCAGATACTGTGAAATAACTCAGCGTGGGGAATGTAAATCGCAAGCATGGCTTGCATATGAATTCTTAAATGCTCATCTTAGCACAACTGCTGGTAAAATGTATGCAGTCTTTGATGAAATGAATGAAACCCATTACTCAGAGGCATTTGCAGCTTGCAAAAATATCACTCATTCCAAGTCCCTCTCTGAAGTCAGCCAGCAGCAGCTACGGGAACAGCACTGTGACAGTAGCCAGGAGATCCTAAGTCCTGTGCTATTTGAGCCCCCATCAGGTTCGTGATTAGCCAGACGATGGACATTTCTGTAGTTCCAGAAGCCAGAGGCCTCAGAGTCCTCGCTTTACTTGTGACGTATGTGGTGGTTCGGGACCAACGCAATTGAAATCCTAAGGTCAGGATGCTCGTAGTGAAAGGGCATGGAGGACAGAGCCTTGGGAGACAGGGTGACCTTTGGCCAAGGCACAGCTACTAATTGGCCCTGGCTGTTTGAGATGAGCCGGTTTCCAGGCCTGGGAAGGAATGCCAGGCCAGGGGACTCCACACAGATCACAGCGGTCCAGGCTGGCCCGGGGCCACAGAAGGCTCCTGCTAGCGCCCGATGAGTTCCATTCCGGTGTGGAAACAGCAAGTGCCCTGTGTGACTCAGACCCCCACCAGGGCCTCCACTTTTGCTTTTTGTTTCCCTTTAGCTGAGAACCACAGTGTGGAGCAAGGTGAAAGCTTTCCCAGATGATTCGTAGGACACTCTCTAATGTCTTTTATAGGCCGGGACGTGTTGAGGCTTGATGTTTTATCTACCCTTTTGGCCAATGGGTGGTGAGAAAAATCTCATGTTGGTTTGTAGCTTCTTATAGTTTACATATCATTTGGACAAAAAACAAACAAACAAAAACCAACTCTCTTGTTCCTTGAAGTGCCTTGAGGTCAGGTGAGGGAGACAGCACAGAGATTATTATCATTTACCAATGAAAAAGCTGATTCCCCCAAAGGAAACCAGTCTAATTCAAGGCCACAGAGCCAGCATGCAGCAGTGTCAGGATGGCCTGGGTCTGTCTGACACCTGGCTTCTCATGTTATAGCTCTGCCTCGAGGCTGTGATGCTGCCTGGCACACCAAAGCCCTTTGCACCTTGACACGTTCCAGGTAGTGGCTGCCCACCCACTTCGTGCACTTGGGCATGCCTCATTCTGTAGGGTCAGAAGCTGGCTGTGAGCCTTGGCTGGGAACTTCCAGAACTCTTCTGGACTACCTACGAATCTGGATTTCTTAGCGAGGGCTAGTGAACCATCTGCAGAAAGCACCCTTCAGTCATGGAATCAGGATGACGGGGGCTTCTGCAAAACACAGAAACAGACATTCCTCTCTGCTCTCAGAAAGGCTACCATAGATGGAGACAGATGACAAAGGCACCTGCTGGAATCCGTTTCGCCACTTGAAGAAAGTGCTTCGGTGAATCGCCATGGTGCAAAACAACTGGGACTCCTGGCATAAGCTAGGCTACAACCTCAAGATCATTATGAGATGCCAGGTTTTCTAATGACACTAAAAGAGTCAGTATTACTTTTCATTCGTTTGAAGAAATCGGATTGAGTATGGCAGAGATGGGATTTCATTTCATCTATCTTCATTAATGGAGTGCTGCTCTTTAAAGAGAAATGTTAACGGAAGGGAAACCAGAAACTACGTTTATTGCTCAGATGGAAATAAAGACCCGAGTAGACTGGCTATGCATTAGCTTGTAATCAACAGTGAATCATAAAGATTCATGCTAAAAGACTTGCGATTGTGATCTAATTAGTTTTCTTACTGTTTGGAGAAATTAATTTAGAGCTAGTGCCAGAAATGCAGAATGGTACACGTCTAGGAGACCTGCCAGCTCTGGTCTCCAGTCGGGAGAATGTGACGATTATACCTCCGTGTGCTAATGCCAATGGCGACCCAAGGACAAAAATGAGCAAGCTGTGTCGCTCTGGCCATCAACTGACTCGTCGAGTACAGGAGGAGCCTGGTGTCCTGGCAAGATCCCAGGTGGGGAACCCAAGCATCTCTGGATTGGGTTCTCGACTACTACTAAATAACCTTTCCAAGCCTCAGCTTTGTCATCTGCACAAAGAGAACGAGGCCTCGCATAACTGCTGAACTGACTAGAGACGATGCATGTAGAACGTGTAGTGCCCAGCAGGTGCTCTGTAAAGACAGCAATCATTGCTGCAACTTGCTTTCAGGAGGCTACTTGGTCTGCAGAGACTGTCACAATAGATAAGGCATCTGACGGTAGGAAATGCCACTTGAGGCCTGCCTGTGTGCGCCATCTTGGAATCCTGGAGTCTGTATGGGCTCTCAAGCGTAGGCCCGTTCTTTTGTCTACTCTGTTTCGCAACGATTCACCTAGCATTTGCAAAACTATTTTTGCAAGATGTAATTGAAACATCCTGGGATGTCTCCCAAATTTGTTACTGACAAATGAGCTTGGGTGGCACCTTCCCATTCTGTGGCTAAATGAACCCAAGAAGCACTAATTGCCTTGAAGTTAATAAAGACTTTATTGGCTTCAAATAATTGGTGTTTGTTTGGCTGCTATGATTATAGTTATCACACACTCTCTACATAATGTAAGCTGGCAGAAGTTTCTACCTTTTACAAGTTTTAAATCCCAATAGAATTGACAGAAAAAGCTATAACCACAAATTGGTTTGCAATTTTCCTCTTTCTTCCTAGCAAGTCCTGTATGGTTATATTATGAACCTTGCTTCACACAAACTGCTTGTGACTTTTATGGCCCTTTTGTGATCTAAATGGCTATCTCATAAGATATTCCGTTGCAGCATCTTTTTCAATTGCTTTTACTGCGAAATGCCCTTGTGGAGAGTTCTGGGGACCATTTCACACTCTTATGGTATTGATTTGCGAAACCTGACGATAGGTTTATATTTAAGATACAGCCTTGTATATAAACAGAGTGGGAAGCTTATGAAACACAGAGCCAAGGCTTCCATTGAGGGGGTTTTGGATACCATCTCAATGTTCTGGAAGTGCAAGTTAACAGTGAATACATAAAAACATCATAATGCCATTTGTTCACTCTACTAAAGTAGGGAGTTTGGTGGTGCTTTCATTATAAATATGTTTCATGACACTCCACGAGAGAAGCCAACATCTGGCCGGAACGCAGAATGCGTGGTGTCTCTTGCCTGTGACTGAATGGCTGTGTGGTGCTCCAACTCATAACCAAACTCAAGAGACTAGTTAGAGGCCCCTCGCCTCTGGTCCAGCCTTCACTTAGCTTTGTGTGTGTTCTGCGGACTGCAGGGTAATGGGGAAGAGGCCGAGTGTGGGTCCTGGCGAGAAGTGTCAAGATGAAAGAAAAAGGAAAGGAAGGAGAAAATGTAATAAAAGAGACAAAGGTGAGAGAAAAAAGTAGAAAGGGAAGAATGATTTGTGGTAATAGAGTTATTTATTGAAAGAGGAAAATTATGGAGCTTATCGGTCCGGCTACTGTAAGGCCTCTGCCAAGACATATTTCCCGCCTTGAACTCAGTCCTGGCCATACTCCCTCTCGTGAAAGAATTCTAGCCATAGCATTAGTAGTTATTAATATATGTCTGTGTTCAAGGTCCCAATTTCTCTTCCTTCCAGAATCTATCAGTTCTCTGGATAAATTGAAAAGTGTAAGTCTCAGGCATACTATAAACACAAAAACAAAAAAAAACCTAACATTACTCAAAGTGGCACGGAAAGGTAAACCAATGATTAGAATTCATAAAAAAAAAAAAAAAACAACACCTCAAACACAATCACTAGAGGAAATGAGGCCTTAGGTCTCAGGGTTGAAGAATCTCAAACTATCGGGGAAGAAACAGAGCTGGGCGGAAGGCATCCGCTGAATGCTTTGTATACTTTTCAATTAGAGCATCAGGGAAGAATTCATAAGCTGCGCTCTTCATGTGACATCGAGGCTTTTATTCTAAGAGGTCACCCAAACAGATCCACCAATAGGCTTTCATTTGAGCGATAAAAATCAATGAATATGGATTGAAGTCGTGGGCAAGGTTCAACTGCCGGGAAAATGGTGAGGAGGTCACTGCAATAGGACGACGCTTTGATGTGGGAAGGAGCGGGTGGTTGCGAACGCCAGAGATGGACTCTACCACATATCCTCTCTAATTACGAGCTACAAATTCCACTCTGTGTTCTCCATATGCTCCGTCTTCATTTAGAAGCAATGGCATTCATGGCTCCTTCCACCTCGGCTCTGCAATGAAACCGATTTCCCCAAAGATACGCCACAAAAGTGACTCATCTGAACTTCAGAGACTTCTCTTTCTGCTTTGCATAGGCAAGGCGATGTGGCTTGGGGGGGGTGGGGGGCATCTCCCTCCGGACCTATAGCACCATTCAGACGGCGTCAGTAGTGGGGAGCTCCCGTAACCCACGTGATGCAGGCTAGGAGAATGTCTCTCCGGGCTTCTCGTTTCAGAAGAGACTGAATAAATAGAACCGTCAGGCTTTGATGTGGCTAGGCTGCTTTTGGCAAAGGACGCCGACACATACTTTGCTACTTCCCTTTGAGATGTAGCGAGCTTAGAACTCAAATGGTCAAATGGAGCTTCCATTGCAGGCTTGATGCTTCCCCACCTCTGGATTACTCTTTACATAACACACAGAACATGGGAAGCAGTAGACAAGGCAGGGAAAATACTAGAAATATCGGATCAGCCGAACGGTGGCTGGCTTTTGGGGCAATTGCTCTAAGAACCTGCATCCAGCAGCCACAGCAGGTGTTTATCCAGCACTTGCCATATGCCGGGGATTTTTCTACACGTTATAGGAGGCATTACCCCAGTTTAGAAATAAGGATACTAAGGCTGAGAGAAGTTCAGGAAATTGCCCAAGGCCACAAAGCCAGCCAGGTTTCAAATCCCAGTCTCCTGACATCAGGCCCAGAGCTCTTGCCAGTGAACCCAGCTGGCAGGCCTTCCAACACGGGGACCAACGTTCTGGCAGACACTTGTACAGGTATGGTATTCCGAGTGCCTTACTCATTGTCAGCGTGTTTCATCTCCACCACACCCTACGGAGCAGGTTCTATCATTATCCCCATCTTCCAGATGAGGAGAAGGAGGCAAAGAGAAGTGAGGCAAATCTAAAGCTACCGGGTGGGGAGGGGGAAGGGCCGGGATCTGAACGGACACCACAGCCTATGCCCCTCACTTCTCCACGCTGCGCCTCCTGTCACCCGGGCTCTCTGAAAGCCCCACAGAGACAGGGCTTAGACTCCTGAGGCCAGGGCTAACGGCCAGAATTTTGCTACGGAAGTGACCTCCTTGCATTCTTTGGGACAAGTGTGCGTGTGTGACGCGCGGCGGAGATGCTGTTCCAAAGGCTGAGGTTGCCTTCGGTATTTCTTGCATCCATTCATCTAAACACATATTAAATGCCTACTGTGTGCTATGCACTGTCTCTGTATAAATTGGTTAAAAAGCTCAAGTTATTTTTCTATTCTTTTCTAATTTTCTCTAAACAGAGATGATAACAATGTGTCTTTATGAAGATATCTTTAAAATTTGGGATATGGGGCACCTGGGTGGCTCAGTCGGTTGAACGTCTGACTTTGGCTCAAGTCATGATGTCACGGTTTGTGGGTTTGAGGCCCGCATCGGGCTCTGGGCTGAGAGCTCAGAGCCTGGAGCCTGTTTTGGATTCTGGGTCTCCCTCTCGCTCTCTGCCCCACCCCCGCTCACACTCTCTGTCTCTCTCAAAAATAATAAAATAAACATTAAAACTTTTTTTTTAATGTGGGATAAGACAATTAGATACCCTCAGATTTCTCTCTACACCTGCATAATGACAGGAAGGTACAAATTAATAGAAAGGATTTGCATTTTAGGCAGGACCAGAGTTACCTAGAGCCTCAGAGTTCATGCGGTTTCCTCTTTCATTCGAGTCAGGGGGAAACAGAGGCCAAGCAGACAGCTGCTTTTGAAAGCAAATTGTTAAAATGATTCAATCCGATGCCATGCGGATCTACTTTTTATCACTGTCTACGCAGTGGTTAGATTTGGGGGTGTGTCACTTCTGGAGTTGATCCGGCTGCGTTGTTTGGTGACATTCAGCCTCTGAAGACCCTCTTGGCAAAATCTGACACAGACGAAGGACACAGCGGTTAGACCTCAGCAGAAGCTGCATACACTCACATTACCCAAAGGCTGCTGGAGCCAGCAGGATTTGTCTGTGTGTGTGTGTCGGGGGGGGGGAGGGGGGCTTGGCTTGATTCTAACATTAAAAAAAACTATCCTGTATCACGCTTAGGTTGGCATCTATCTGGAAGTGGCAGCATCTGTGTATCTGAGCTACCCCCACACCCCACAACTAAAGTCCAATGCCCTGGGGGCGGGTGTTGGCATCCCCACTTTGGCATCCCCTTCAGTGTCTCGCAGACAAGAGGTTCATCACATTTCCATTCAAGTGCATCAAATCCTACCGAATGCTTTCCCTGGAAGACGGAGTAGCTGTCCAAGTTGTCTCCATTTTCAAAACCCCATAAAAATCAAGCACTGTTCATCTAGATGGAAAGCATGAGGTACAGGTACGAACCCTCAAGCTAAACAGGTTTGCCTTCAGTGACAGAAAATTGATGTTTGCTAGAAGTACACACACACAGGGCGCCTGAGTGGCTCAGTCGGTTAAGGGCTGACTCTTGATTTCAGCTCAGGTCATGATTTCGTGGTTTGTGGGATTGAGCCCCACAACGGGCTCCACGCTGACAGTGCGGAGCCTGCTCCTGACTCTCTCTCTCTCCCTCTCTCCTTGCTCCTCCCCTGCTCATACTCAGTCTCTCTCAAAATAAATAAATAAAAACTTTTAAAAAAGTACATACACACAACACACACACACACACACACACACACACACACACGAAGGTTTTGTTTTTGTTACAACTCTCACTGTTCTCTTTTTATTAGCTGGTGGGTTTAATCACGCTTGTTGGTCATTAATTATGTCCGTGAAAACTCTGAAATATGGGGGTCGTTTCTAATGTTATTACATCTATGGTAACAGAGCTGAAGTCTTAAATATAATTCGGCCCCGTTAGCTTCTGGCAATCGCCAAAGTCTAAGCTGGGGCTCCCTTTTGACATATTCCACTTTTCCCAAAAAAGACAGCCCAGACAAATCACCCCTAACCTCCCTTTTCTGTAACAAAGTCCTCCTCCTTCTAAGGTCTAGATACTCACCGGCCCCATAAAACGTGTAGTCAGATAAGCTTTGGGTTGGATTTCAAAAGTGATTTGAGAGCCTGTGAGGGGGAGCATTCGGTACACTGCACGTTTCCCGGCAGAGAATAAAACCCTTCCAGGCAAAGGCTATATACATCCTACAAAGCAAATAATCGTGTGTTTTCCTAGGAGTTGAAGTATTTTTCGATTCCCTATGCTCTATCTGTGGGACCCTGTTCAACTCTGCTAATGCACACTGCGACTTTTAACACATGCCCATATTTGATCTGTCACACATGCTTTGTTTTTCCTTACTAGAAAGTTAGACATGGTTTGCTGTGTTTCAGTTTCCAAATTTCAGCAAACAGTAGTAGAGTTTAATATTCATGCACTTAGATGGCACATCGTAAAACTGACCTTGGGAGTCATCTATTTACTGGGGAAACCACCTTTTGACAAGTGCTTTTGGTAACTCAGGGACAAAACGCCTTGTGCTAGGCATACAGGCATACAAGGTACAAAAGTAAACCACTCAATCCCCGAATCTACAAGGTCTGATCAAAACAATATCATTGTATCAAACTATAATTTGGTCTATTACACATGGGCTGTTGTGGTAGAGATTTGTTTTGGGGGCATCAACTCCTCATAGTTGTTGGTATGTGAATGGCGTTATTTATTTCATTAGCTTAGAAATGTCTATGTGCTTTATAAGGTGCACCTGTGTAACAATGAGCACGTTGAGGGCCAAAGGACATTAATGCACGAAGAGTGCCAGCCAATTCCTTGCTCCGGCTTCAAAATCTGTCAGTGAAATCTGGCAGAGTCATGTGCTTTCCATAATAAACTTGTTCCTCCGCCCGTGGCTGTTGGATCCCCGCAAGCCAGTGAGCTGTTCTGAGTTTGAAGCAAGAGAATACACCTTGGCCAAGAGGAAGCATGGTAATGAATAATGAATGCCCTCTCCCCTTTGCTGGTGGGGAGGGAAAGGGAGGGGAGGGTTCTTCACAGATGACTGACTTTGAGTGGCAGGCAGAAGGTTGGAGAACAGAGATGGTAAGTGGGCAATGATTTAGAATCAAGTGTTGGTGTTTTACTGAGAACATCCTCATAACTGAAGAGAGCAGGAATGTCTGACTGCCCATTAATAAATGGTACCAAGGTATCTAAACCCTGTCGGCAGCCCTCCCAGTATCAGAAGGGATCAAAGGGAGGAAAAGAAGGTTCTTAGATACGAACCGCTTTCCATTTCTTCTTTCTTCTTTTTCCAGAGAACGTAAGAGAGGAAGATGAAACAGGTTCACTAAATCCCCCAAAACCAAAACTACACTCCATGAGGACCAAATGGTGTAGCATTTGAATTACTGTTTAGCCACAAATTAGCACCTCTTAAGAGCTTCACGTTTTTGAGCCATTGGTTTTTGATAAATCCTGATTGGCAAATGTGAGAACAGATGTAGGTGTGCCAGATGGTTTTGCCAGACTTACTCAGGTCTAACTGCCAGACTTCGGGCCAACTAAAGCTGAGAAAATTAAAGAAATAATTTATTCTCTTTCTCCTGACTCTGGGGACTGTTGTCTCTGTGCCCGCTAGTTCAAGTCGGCGAGAGGGGTGGGGTGGGGTGGGGGGAATCACTTATTCAACTTCCTGAAATAGACCCAAAGAGGGAAAGCAGAAAATAGTTTCAAAAAATTAAAACATGCTGAAAAATAGTAAAAATGCCCATTATCACTTATCCAAGATTTTATGAGAAAATGTTTGATTCCTTTGAGCCAAACAGTGTTTACAGTTGCAGCAATGAAAATTCTAATTTTGTGCTCTAATGAACACAAAACGATCCATACTCAACCTTGGCAAAACTTATAATGACTGTGTAATTGAAGTGACTTTGTCACATTAAAATATTTCATAAAATTACGGAAAACTGCCAAGAAGGAAGAACATGGACTGGGAAGCCTTGGATATTTGATACAATACCCACACCGCCCCCCTGTTTTGTAAGTAGAATGAATCGGTTTACAGAATTGGAGAAGACCATTCATACTTAACACCAGCTTACCAATCCATAAGATGTTGGATGCTTTTGAGAAGGAGCCACACGATGTAGTCATTTTATTCTAAGCATTAAACATCAAGCTGTCATTTACTTTTGTTGCAATACCTTCAATATACTTAAAATGCTGTTAAATTCTTCCTCACTATATATTTGGAATGTAAAAAAGGGAAGGTTTTCCTATTTTCCTGGTGACATCCCCTAGTTAGAGTCAACTAGTGCGTCTCACCCACAACGGAGGCTCTGGGGAATCACCGTCTCCAGCACAACGAAAAATTGAAATCACGGTGATTCACGAGTGTAGACACACAGATTTGGAGAGAACCTGGATTCCATCCTGGTTCAGAGACTACGGAATAGACTTGAGGCCTAATTCCCAGTCTCATTCTCTTCTGGCTTTTGAATTCACAATTGGAAATATCCACTTCCATATTGAGCTAAGGGTTTTTGTCTTCGCGTCCTATGTGCTAAGTTCAAATACTGGCTCAACGGCCGCCTTCTAAACTAGGAGGCGGTGCCTATACAAGTAGAGTGAAGCTTAAAAATGTGTAATTGGGACCCAGAATAGCCAAAGCAACCTTGAAAAAGAACAAAGTTGGAGGAATCAAACTTGCTAATTTCTAAACCTACTACAAAGCTATAGTAACCAAGACAGCATGGTATGAAAATAAGGACAGATATATAGATCAATGGCATCAAGCCATTTGAACAGGGAAAGAATAATAGTCTTTTCAGCAAATGATGCCTGGACGACTGGATTTCTACACGCAAAAGGACGATGGTCTTCGGTCCTTCACCTCGGACCGTACGTAAAAGTCAACTTAAAATGGATCAAAAACCTAAAACTAAGACCTAAGAACTAAAACCCTTGGAAGGCGTGGACCTTCATGATATGGCAACTAAAGCACAAGGAACAAAAGAAAAAAAATAGGGACATTGGATTTCATCAAAATTACAGACTGTTGTGCCTCAAAATACATCATCAAGAAAGTGACATGGCAATCCACAGAATAGGAGCAAATTTTTGCAAATCAAAAATCTGATAAGGGACTTGTAGCTAGCATATATAAAGAATTACTACAAATAAATAATAAAAAGACACAGGATCTGAACAGATATTTCTCCAAAGACATAAAATTGGCCAGTAAGTCCACAAAAAGACGCCTAACATCATTAGTCATCAGGTAAATGCAGATGAAAACTACAGTGAGTTCTCCCTTCATACCTACTAGGATGGCAATAATCAAAACACAGACAATGACAGGTGTGGGTGATGTCATCCAAAAAACTGGAAGCCTCATGTACTGCTGATGAGAATGCAAATGGAGCAGTGACTCTAGAAAACAGTCTGGCAGATTCTCAAAAGGCTGAACCCAGAGTTATCAGAGGACCCAGCAATTCCACTCCTAGGCGTAGACCTAAAAGAGCTGAAAGCATGTTCACACAAAAACCTGTGCACGTGTGTTCACAGCAACACTATTTGCAAGAGCCAAAAGGTGAAAACAACCCAAATGCCCATCAGTGGGGGAATGGACAAACATGATGTGGTCTATCCAGAAGATGGTCTAGTATTATTCAGCCATAAGGAGGAATGAAGTACCGATTCGTGCCACAACCTGGACGAACCTTGAAACCATCATGCTAAGTGAGGGAAGCCAGGCACATAAGACCACATGTTGTATGATTCCATTCAGATGAAATGTCCAGAATAGACAAATCCATAGATACAGAGTGGTAAGGGCTGTGTGGAGCGACACAGCGGGGAGTGACAGCTTAATGGGCACAGGGTTTCCCTTGGGGGTGATGAAAATGTTCTAAAATTGATTGTGGTGATTGCTGCACAAATCTGTGAATATACTAAAACCCACTGAATTATACACTTTAAATCAGCAAACTGTATGTTTCGTGAATCATATCTCAAAATAGCTATTTTAAGAAATTGTGCTATCATCCGAAAAGCTCCACTTTATATGTCTACAGTGAAGAAAGTTTTAAGAGAGGGATAGACATCACATGGGATGCTGATCTAGACAACACGGGTATTCATGTTCATCTAATTCTTGAGACCAGAACTCCACTTTTCCAGTTCACTTTTACCTGCTCACAGTGTGGCTGTGGCCGGAAGACTCTGCTCAGGACGACTGTCTGTTGATTCACACTAGTGGCCCCTTTAGCGGCCCCCTTGGCAGGCTGGTGAACCTTCCAGGTTGTGCCCCAGTGGCTCTGTACACCAACAGTAGGTTGGCTAAAGAAACTTCTGTTTCTAGCTTGGGGGAGGTACCCTCAAATGAGGATCAGTTTGCTTAACTCACTCATGAGTTGACACCATTAATGCAACCCAGCTTTACTTACCGCAGCATATCTCACAGTAGACTGATATTCCACAGACAAAAGCTTTCTAGGTCAAACAAGCCAGCGAAACACTGCATTAAACTATATTTCCCCCTCTTAGAGATGCATTAAGGGCTCAAAATGCAACTTAGAAGAAAACCCTTTTAATCCAGCATTTCCCAATACTTAGTTGACCAATCTCCACCAAACACACCCACCCACATACACTGTCTGTTTTGTCTCCTGAATAACACCTATTAACATCTTTCAAAACACTCTCCATGGGTCACACTTTGGGAAAAGCTAACTTAGACCATCAAATTAGCAGAAGGAAGAGAGAATCATCACCGTGAAGCTAAACCTTAAAGAAAATGAACACGATGCATAATGCTCAAATCCATAGAACAGTGTTTCCTAACCGTTTCCACATCTTGGTCTACGTAGGAAAGGACTGGAACAGTATGCTTTGTAGTCAAGAGACTCCAGTGCCCCTGGGCCCTGCCATCCCGAGGTTTACAAGGATCGGTATATCTGCATTTCTGTTACCTGTGCCACTAAAAAGTTGTGGGGCAGCTCTGCTCTGGACAACGTATCAGAAAATCCCCCTAATTGTTTTCATGTTTGAGAATGAGAAGATAAACTGTGTGGGTGACCCCTGACTTATCTGGACATCAGAGAATTTGTACAGATACCACCACAATGCTTTTCACATCACTGTGACACTGACTATAGTTTTCCTGGGAAAACTGCTAAATCCAGGAACATAACTGGATACTCCGAGGAATCCGACTGGGCATGACCACATCTAGGCACCGGGAAATTTTTTCCCCATCTTTATCGAGATATAATGGACATACGATGTTGTGTAAGCTTGAGGCACATGACATGGTAATTTGATAGACTATATTGCAAAAAATGATTGCTAAAGTAAGTTCGGTGAATACAACTGTCACTTCACATAGCTACCGTGTGTGTGTGTGTGTGTGTGTGTGTGTGTGTGTGGTGAGAACTTTTAAGATCCACTCTCTCAGCACCTGTCATGTATACAATACAGCATTGTTAAGGACCGTCACCATGCTGTGCATTAGGTCCTCAGAACTTATTCATCTTACAACTGGAGGTTTGTACCCTTCAACCACCCTCATCCATCTCCCCCATGCTCCCTCCCCTGGTAGCTACCAATCTACTCTGTCTCTATGAGTTCTAGTTTTATTAGATTCCAAATACATAAGTGAAATCACACAGTATTTGAATTTCTCTGTCCATCTTACTTCACTTTAGTATAATCACCTCAAGGCCCATCCATGTTGCTGCAGATGGCAGAATTCCCTTCCATTTGTGTGTGTGTGTGTGTGTGTGTGTGTGGATGAATAATATTCTATTATATATCACATTTTCTTTACTCATTCATCCCATGTCTTGGCTGTCATGAATCAAGCTGCAATGAACATGGGGGTGCAGTTCTCTCTTTGAGATCATGATTTCATTTCTTTCAAATGTATTTCCAGAAGTGGGATTGCTGGAATGCACGGTAGTTCTATTTTTTTAAATGTTTATATATTTATTTTGAGAGAGAGCACCCATGCACCCACGTGCATGCACGCGTGCAAGTGAGGAAGGGGCTGAGCGAGAGGGAGAGAGAGTAAATCCCAATCAGGCTCCGTGCTGTCAGCACAGAGCCCAGTGCGGGGCTCGATCTCGGGAACCATGAGATCACGACCTGAGCCAAAATCAAGAGTCGGACGCTTAACCGGCTGAGCCACCCTGGCGTCCCCTGGTAAGTTCTATTTTTAATTTTCTGAGAAACCTCTGTACTGTTTTTCACAGTGGCCGCACTAATTTACACTGTCAACAACAGTGCACAAGGGTTCCCTTTTCTCCACGCCTTTGCCAATGCTTGTTATCGCTGGTCTTTTTTATACGAGGACACTATGAATGGTTCTCATCGTGCTATTTGCACAGGAGCCTTGGTTATTCAAAAGTTCTATGTGCTTCCTGTTGGTAAGTGCATGCTCTGGTTAATCAACTGGCGGTGGCTGAGCCATTGAAGAAGGATTAGATTATAGCTCGCGTTGTTTCTTGCCAAGGGTACTCACGCTCTTCTAATTCCTTAAAAATCATTCTCTCTACATTTGATAGTTCTGTTAACCAAATCATTTTGATTAACCAGGGCACTTCTTTCCCCAGGCTTGTCAAATATCAAAAGCAGAAATGTAACATTTTTTTTCAGAGATTTTGTTTTTATCATTCACTGGCCACATTATTGTCGTTCAGAATATGAGGTATATTTATGATTTCTGTGGCAGTAAAAATTATTTTAAACATCCGATTTCAGAAGGTTTCACAATATACTTTCACCTAAAAGACAAATCCAATTCGACATGAAGTTTCATTACGAAGCAACGGTTACATGTGATGACCCTGGTTATTGAAAATTGAAATGAAGTGAAGGGAAGCTAACACCAACGTGTATGAGATTCTGTGTTCTTTGAATGACACAAAGAACTCAATATATCTAATCATCTCTGTTATGCCCACTGGGGAACCGAGCTCTGGTGATATTGCACAAGGTTGTTTCTTGATTGCTGGGAACCCAAGTATTAAGCCTTATGCCACTTACATCAGTACTTAAAAAGCTTTGTGTGACTGTTGGATCATGGGAATTGTTCTACTTTCCCTCTCTTGGTTAAAGTAAATAATAGTAATAATCTGGGCACAAAACTCATAAAAGAAGGGTGCCAACCAGTCAGCCCAGGCCAGCATTTTGGCTTCTACGCTTCGTGTCTGAACTATCTCAAACCCAGCAGCAGGCATTAGGCACATCATCCCTGATCGAGTTTTCTCGTGCTCTGACGACTGGCCTAAGCACTGAGACTCTTCACAGGAACAAAACAGGGGGAATCATCTCTCTCCTGCCTGTTGTCAGTTTCGCCTGAGAAACTGGAGGGCTAAGACGTGGCATATACTTTGAGGAGCTCCCCCTCCGCTGTTTCCCTCTCTTGCGCATAAAACCATTCTTTCTGGCTCCCCCCACCCCCGACTCAACTCTTCTGTCTTCATGAATCAAATCAGCTTTTAAGTACCTTTCCTCCAGCCCTTCAGAGTCAATGTCACCCTAAGGTTACCAGAGTCCCCTGATGTGTGGCTTCTCCTCCTTCCTTTCTTCCAGTTTCCTCCTTCCAGTTTCCTTCTTCCAGTTTCCTCCTTCCCTTCTTGCATCCTAGAGGCTCAACATATTCTGTTTGTAATATTCTCAATTTCCACTGGGGGGAGGGGTTTGAGAGCTGGGGTACATTTCCGAATTGGGATCTTCTGGTTAGTTGTGCTACACTCTGCCGTCAACATAACTCTGGATTCTTTTTATAGTTAACAAAGGCAACAAGCAGGAAATGATTGCTAGGTGAGCCATGCCTACAAAGGTAGTAGTATGACAGCCTCAATACCCGGTATCACCATCCTGTCTCCCCTTATCCTGCCCTCCCTAATTCTGCCCTGTCGTCGACCCAGGATCTTTGAGGACTTAAATCATTAGGCAAAATGGTTTTTGTTTTTTAATTTTTACTGTTTATTTATTTTGAGACAGAAAGAGAGCCGGGGAGGGGTGGAGAAAGAGGGAGACAGAGGATCCGAAGCAGGCTCTGTGCTGTCAGTGCAAAGCCCAAGGCAGGGCTCGAACTCACCAACCAAGAGATCATGACCTGAGCCAAAGTCAGATGCTCAACCGACTAAGCCACCCAGGGACCCCATGCAAAATGGTTTTATGGCAAGCATTTGAAGTACAAACAATAGTGAGTCCTGCCACTACCAGTAAAATATTTAATGTGCATGTTAAAAGCTACACTTTGATTACTGACCTGTTAGCCAGTAAGTCTCCAAAACAATTCAAAGTAAATTTCCCTAATATGTCCAGTTATTCGACACTGCCTGAAGGGCTGCTAATGAATGTGCTGCCTGAACGAGCAGAAAGATTGGGAACTTGCACAGCACGGGCCTGGCTAACGTGCCACTGGCACCAGAAAACAGTTCGTCCCACACAAAGTTTCCTCTGGAGTGTGTTCCTCATCCAGAGGTGATTTGCCAATAAAATCAGCCTCGATTATTGCGAGCGTGAGAGCAATCCCCGAGGGAGGAGATCCAGGCCATTCCATTCTAGGAGATGCTGTATGAGGCAAAAGTAACCTTGTGGTGGTATTATTTCCTGAAACATGCTCTTGTTTTGGTTTCTTTCATACACATTGATATAAAGTGAGGGATCTGCCGAGGTACCGGTGGAGCCATCCAACAACTGCTGGGACTATGGGCCCGTGGGGAAGGCGCTTCTCAGCCTTCCCAGCTCTGAGGAAGAGGACCAGTGTGTGTGTGTTTTGGCACTGGCTGCTGTGTGCCCCATCCTGCTAATTTCTGAGCGTCAGGATGGCCTTTCAAAAAGAGGAGACAGCCTTCCTTGTGGCTTCTGTCATTCTCGAAAATGCTTAATGACATCAAGTGCAGCTGACACCTTTGCCCCTGTGCCTTCCCTTCACGATCAAGAAGGGGGCTATGTCCTGCGGTCGGCAGCTGGGTATAGACCAGGAGAATGAGTCATCCGTGAGGTGAAACTCTAGTGCTATAAAGACAGTAAAACTAACTTTAAAATGCCTTGGAGTTAAAACCAATATGGAGTACAGAGTTAGTAACCCACATGAGGGCCAATAACGAGTTCAGTAATTGTCCAAAACATAGAGAAATGACCATGAGATGGATGGATCTAACAGACAGACACATACAGTACGACGGTAACTGCTAAAGTGGACAACGAAGGAGGCTAAAGGGGATGGCGAAGGTACGGGTGGGAGGAACTGCTCTTTTGCACAGGGTGGTTGTCCAATGGTGTCGCTCTTGCACAAAGCCTTTAACATTCCTCTTGGAGCATTCACTATCCACAAGGGAACATCACTATCGTTTTGACCCAATATCCGCGTGCATTTCCTTCGCTGGCTACTTTTTCAACGTCCATGGCTCTGAGTCACCCTCCTGGGCTAGTTTACAAAAGTGAAACCCACTTTCAAAGATTTAGCACCTGTCGCTAAGCACCGGCGGAAGAACCTCCCACGCGTGTGATGGCATTCTCCAAGGGATCTCCCAACAGGCTTTGCGCCCCAATGGCGTCCCTGCAGAAGGGCCCGGCCGTGCTCAGTTCTGTCATGGTCCGGCAGCCTTCATCTGGGTGGATTCAAAACCACACAGCATTTTTCTACTTGCTACGCGTATGTAAACAGATGTTTCTACGGTGCTAGGAAACAGCAGGGTCTCCCGTTTCCTTTAAGCACCCTCCCTACAACCCTGTTTCAATCGCGTCAAATCCGTTTTTGGCAATAGGTGGGGTTTCAGTTATATGTGAGCGAGTGTACATATATATGTGTAGAGGGCATATACACACATCCACACCTATCTTTTTTGTTAATTTTTTTAAAGGTTTTATTTATTTTTGTGAGAGAGACAGAGTGCGGGCAGCGGAGGGGCAGAGAGCGAGGGAGACAGAGAATCCGCAGCAGGCGCCAGGCTCTGATCTGAGCGGTCAGCGCAGAGCCCGACGCGGGGCTCGAGCTCACAGTGAGATCATGGCCTGAGCCAAAGACGGACGCCCGACCGACTGAGCCACCCGGGCGCCCCCACACCTATCTTTCAAGCAGGTTTGCTAGCGTGTCTAATTTGTCACATCACAGCTTGAGGCAAGTGAAACTTTCACTTAGGCAGTGTAGCAATCTGCATCTCTACTGAGTGGAAGGGAGATGGATAAGGGGTGTTTCCAGTGTAGGTGTTATTATTAGCAGACTCCTGGTAGCTCACACTGCGGGGTTTGATGATGCACGGTGAGCTTCAGGGCTTCCGTGGAGGTGTACAGTCATAAACTCCCTGAAGCTGCTAAAAAAAAAAAAAATAGAAAAAGCCACAAGGCTTTTCTGAAATATTTTCCCCAACGACGTGGCACGCACGTGTGGGGATATGGTCTTGGAGGAAGGAAAGCGGTCAGATATTAGGGGATGATGAGGACAGAGGAAGAGACACCAAGGAAGAGATTTCAGAACTTCTATAGTTACGGCTGCTCTGTCTGCCTATCACCACCAACTCCATCTTGGATGTAAATCACCACGGGGCAGGAGGGGATACTGAGGCACAGAGTACATAAATGCGTGTGTATACAGAAACTGGGTTCTAATGACATGTAATCTATCCCCGTGCTGTAAATTCTACAAATGGAAACACTTCCCTGTGGAAGAATGGTTTACTTTTTTTTTTTTTTTTTTTAATGTTGGCTCTCTGGATAACTGCTTTTGGTTTAGACAAAAGCTTTAATAAAAGCAGAAACTCTATGCTTCCTATTTCAGTCAACTAAATAATAACTCATGACCCCAGGCTCCTGACTTTGAACATATTTTGTGGTCGATGGAGGGCTGATTTACTGTTTGGAGTCCTGCGTGTAGTTACCATGGGGGCATGCCTCGTTTCCCTAGAAATCAAAATAGCCCTACTGTGCTTACGTCTGTGGCTGATAAAAATACATTCAGAAAGAATTTTTATGTCTGTGCAATGAATTCAGAAAATGAAGCTAGAATAATAATGTTATGTGCCATGCCCAAAATACTAGACGTTTGAATAATGTGAAAGGAACCATATGAAAGCACAGTTTTTAAAAATGTAAGAAACAATCAAGGGTCGATAAAGCCACAAGGGAGCAGCCCAATGCTTAGAGGAACCCTGCGTGCGTGGAGATTGACATAAAAGTCTGCCGAAAAGGATTAGCCAGATCTAATCAGGAAGGATTTGATAGATCTATTTCTCTGCAAACAGTTTAAAAAAGGTTTCTAATCCTTCCCTAACTCTAACCTTTAACTTTCTAGAACAAAAGAATCCTTTTTTGGCATTTTCTTAGTTTTGTCCACACTGCGCTGCTCTCCTCTTCATGTCAAAAGCGGGGCCCGAATCTCTGGCTGTGTCCCGGCATGTGTCCCTTCTTTGCTCTCCTGCGAGTCACAAACGTGGCGAGTCACAAACCTTCCATCTAGAAAAGTGCCCCCTCTCCTTGGCTGCCTCGACCTCCCAGACACGGCTCACAACACAATCTCTGCTTTCTTCTCGCCATGCCGTTTGCGAGTGCTATCCGGCTCTCTTGAGTGGCTCTCCCTACACGGTTCACCCGGGGACTCCTGTGGAGCGAGGGTGAGCCCACACCGAGCAGGTGCTCGCTTCTTCCTCTGGGCCTCGTGAGATGCTGCACACACTTTCCTCTGCTTTCCTCACAGAGCCTGTCTATTCTGCAGGGCAGCGAGGCGGCCGTTTCCTTAGGAGAGTGAGGACCTTCAGGGCAGACACTCTACCTTACTCCTCTCCCCATCGACCGAGCCTGGAACAGTTCATGTTTGTCCAAAGGACGCACGTGCATGGCTTGCCTGACTTTCTAGCAGATTGGCTACGTGCTTCTGAGTTTTCATCAGCTTTCTGAAAGACTGCTGAACGCTGATGTTAAAATAAAATTGTAGCTGGAAATCGTATGCACCCCAAAGTGGGTTGGGCTGGGTGAACGGATGAAAGAGTTGTCTGTTCTCTTCTAAGCGGCACACGCTAAGAAGCACAGGGTTAGAAAGTTGCCCGGTACTTTATAAAGCACTGGATAAAGGAGTATTTTATGAGTGCTGTCGCTTCACCAATGAATGGGTGCTTTCTACTTCCATTTCATCATCGTGGTCGTTAGCATGTTAACTCACCACCTCAAGAAAAGAGGTGCTCATGATGCTTTCGAAAAGATCGGAGATGCTAATGAGACAAACCAACGAGCTTGCAGTTTTGAAGAAACTCTTCCTTATCGATATAAAGTTACCATAATTGGGGCGCCTGGGTGGCGCAGTCGGTTAAGCGTCCGACTTCAGCCAGGTCACGATCTTGCGGTCCGTGAGTTCGAGCCCCGCGTCGGGCTCTGGGCTGATGGCTCGGAGCCTGGAGTCTGTTTCCGATTCTGTGTCTCCCTCTCTCTCTGCCCCTCCCCCGTTCATGCTCTGTCTCTCTCTGTCCCAAAAATAAATAAACGTTGAAAAAAAAAATTTAAAAAAAAATAAAGTTACCATAATTGAAGTTGGCATAATTGTTCGAATGCCAGCAAACTTGCTGGTTCGTTAAGATTGGAAACATTTGAGGCCATACTCCAAGAAGACAAACTGGTATAAAAAGTGCGTCAGTAGGACTTCACATTTTTTTTATTTAAAAAAAGTTTTTTAATGTTTCATTTTTGAGAGAGACAGAGCACGAGTGGGGGAGGGGCAGACAGAGAGGGAGACACAGAATCTGAAGCAGGCTCCGGGCTCCGAGCTGTCAGCACCGAGCCCGATGCGGGGCTGAAACTCATGAACCGTGAGATCATGACCTGAGCCAAACTCTGATGCTCAACCGACTGAGCCACCCAGGCGCCCCGCTCACTAGTAGGACTTTCAAAACCACCAACAAATTTGAAAGTGAACGTGTGTGTCCTAAGAGATGATGAGAAAGAGGCAGCGGGTCCAACAGTGGACAGAATTCCCGGCACCCCGGGGTTCTGGGCAGTCATCTGGGATTGCCTCCATGATTCGAGTCCCATTACCAAGTAAAAAGGAGGATGGCCAGAACTTTGGGCTGTGCAGATGCCTGCTGAGACCTTCTGCATCCGATTTTAGCTATCCGGACAACATAAACAGCACCATTTATGCAGCCATTTAAACAGAGGTTTGATTGCTCTCTTTCCTTTAACTACCCTTAAAATGGCCAGAGCTGATTAGAGGCTGCCTAGACTTTGGCTGGTGTCACAGGGAGTGCACTGGGCTGGGTGCCTCACTATCAGGAAATGACTGGGCCTTTATGACGCTCGCTGGGGACTGCTGGCTTCACAGATCTCACTCAGAGGGACCTCACCCAAAGCTCCCACTCCCCTCGCTGAGGACCACCCCTCAGGATAGTCCCCATTTTCCTTTCCATGGCTGACTTGTAAATTAGCCTGCTCATTGCAAATATTCCCATTAGGGACTGGACGTAAGTTAATGGGCCCTGGTTTTCTCAAACTACCTACGGAAGCCACACTCCCGTGGGGTCATCTTATTTCCCATGGCCCTGCGCATCCAGTTCTGTGTTCCATAAAACACTGTGTCAGGTCGGGCTGTCCTCTGGCCAAACACATTTGGGAAAACTTGGCTAAGACAAAGGTAAAGAAGCCTCTTTCTGCAGGACTCCTTCGAGCCTGCATTACTCAAATACGCACAGGGCACTCCAGGAAAGGGTGCTGGAGACTTTTATTCCCAAAGGAGAAGACCCCGCAAGACTGATGTTTGGTGGAACACAGTACAGAATCCATTGCTCCATCATTCTGAGACGATGTGGTGATTCCGGCGATGTTCTGCACAGCGGTGATGTGCGTGTGTCCGAGAGCGTCTTAAGAGATAGGGATTCTAACTGCAAAATTACCTCTGGTTGCGAGGGGTCATTTAAATGACTCAACTCAACATTCTTGGGGCCACACCCATCTTCTATCTAACATATCTCTTTAAGATTCTAATGATGTGGCTTCTTGTCCCTCATTTCACGGGTACACAAGACAGAAATGATGGGAAATGGCATTCTGTGTGTGTGTGTGTGTGTCAACAGGAGTATTATACATGCGATCTTTACAGTGTGCCTGCTTGTGTGCATCTATATCAAACCTTAACATCAAATATTTCCTAAAATAATTATAAAACAGGATTTCAAGCTTTGGCTTTCTTTCCCCAAGAGGTGGAAGAACCAAACAAATAATGTAGCTGAGGTCTGTGGCAAGGAAGGAACATGTACAACCCCATACCATAAGCTAGTGTTCGATTGAGGACTGGATCCCACGTCTATGGACTCATTGTTTATGTTTAGTAATAGGGGAGTAAATGATGATTCACAGTAATGAGTTAGGGCTCCTCAATGCTGAGGTCCCTAAGTCACCATTTCTTCTGAGCTTTGGTTTCCAACCTGACCTTGCACTGCCTGCCACCTCAGCACCCGTGGCTCAAACCAAGTCTTTAAAGTCCTGGTGCAAATGTCCCTCCCCACTCCCCCTCCCGCCCGCCTTCTCCACCAGCGCTAACTGGAAGCACGTTCTGTCCTTAGAGCTTCCCTTGTACTCTATCTGTTTCCTACTTAACAAATATCTCTCTCTATCTTGTACTTAGTTCTTTACAAACCGATTTTATCTCTCCTACTGGACTCTAAACTCCTCGAGGGTAAGACCTGTGTCAGATTTATTTTTAATTCCCTCAGCATCTATCGCGGTTCCCGGAACGCTGTAGATTCTCAATAAATATTCATTGGGTGAATAAATGAATAATGCACAAACACCATGGGCAGGACAATCTTTGTGGCTATTTGTCAATTTCAATAATGAAACCACCGTATCTGTAAGATGGATTGGCTCGTAAATAAAGCTGTAATTTCCGAAGCAGAGTGTATTCTGATCCTGATTTGTGAAAGACAACAACTACGTTGTTTAACGTTGTTAAAGTGTAAAAGCAAGGAAGAATGTGATGCTTGACAACTGTGCTCGCTCTCCCTCTCTCTCCCTCTCCACCCCCCGCCCCTCCTTTTGGTAACAGATGTCAACCTCGGTTAGATTCAACTCAACTTATTAGTGCATGGCTTTTAGCCAAAAGCAATTCACATTTGCAGAAGTGTACTATCACATATGTCTTAATAACAGAAATGTGTTTTTAAAAAAATGTATGTGATAAGTCACATATGGTAGAAGAAATCTGTACATCTCTCAGGCCTTGTTGTCACAATGAAAGCTTGAAGATAATTGCTGCAGACCATTAACATACAAGTGAAAGTCTCTCTGACACATTAAAGAGCCACAGTTTGAACATACTAATCAAGCTTTGATATCGGCACGGCTCCAGCAGACTGAGAAATATACCAGCATCTCTTGTCCTGATCACTGATCTTAAGAACATTCCATTTTGATTCTTACCCTCAGAGGTAATATTTAATGTTTCAGGGTAGAATCATTAGTGTATCCAGGTACATTATGGGCTTACCTTCACTAAGCATATATTTAATTTCTCCTTTCTATGGAGTGTAATTAATGTGTACCACGGTCCCCCCGTGGTGTCGAAAGAACCTTACAACCATGAAGGCATTAAAAGTAAATTGAACAAGTGCTTGAGAAATGGGGAAGAGGAAGCAAACCCTTGGAGGGGAAAACAGACCAACTAAATGGATATTGTGAGTCATTTACCATCACTGCGATTGAAAGTATGCTTAGCCTTAGTTAGATCTTGGGGAGTAATGGAATTTTGGAACATGCACGTGCCTTTTGCAATATACCCATCTACATACAACTTGGAAGGCTAGCAGTATGCTCTAGCTCTGTGTTCACCGGTTTCTGACACATAGCTGCTCTGTCAATAGGTCTCATACGCGTAATGACTTCAAAGATAGTAAATTAGGAGCGGTCTCTTTGCTCTGAATGAGAAATGAGAATTGGGTGGGACATCATCCTAAGATATCCAGAACCCGTGAAAAGGGCTCAGTAAACACCTGCTCAATGTTTTAAAGGCCAAAAAAAAAAAGGGGGGGCTGATAAGTTTAACTTGCATGGCCATGGAAAAGCTTACATCTGTGCCTTTTTCTTCTCTTTATTTTATTTTTAAAAAATTTTAAACATTTTTATTTATTTTCGACAGAAAGAGAGAGAAAGAGCGCAAGCAGGGGAGGGGCAGAGAGAGAGGAAGACACAGAATCTGAAGCAGTCTCCAGGCTCTGAGCTGTCAGCACAGAGCCCAACACAGGGCTCGAACCCATGAACCGTGAGATCATGACCCAAGCCGAAGTTGGACGCTTAACTGACTGAGCCACCCAGGCACCCCTGCTTTTATTGTATTTTTTTAAGTTTATTTATTTTGAGAGAGGAGGAGAGACAGAAAGAGAGAGCACAGGAGGGGCAGAGAGAGAGAGAGAGAGAGGGAGAGAGAGAGAGAGACACAGAATTCAAACCAGGATCCAGGCTCTGAGCTGTCAGCACAGAACCTGATGCAGGGCTCAAACCCACCAACCGCGAGATGACTTGAGCTGAAGTCGGACGCTCAACCGATTGAGCCACCCAGGTGCCCCTGTGCCTTTTTCTACCTGACCAATGAGGGCAGGGGTCAGCAATCTTTTTCTGTAAGGGGCCAGGTAGTAAACAGCTTTGGTTGTGTGGTTTGTACGGTGTCTGTCGCAACTAATCTCTGCCACTGTAGCACAAAAGGAGGCACAGACAATACGGAAACAAATGAGTGTTGCTGTGTGCCAATATAGCTTTTTTTATAGGCACTGAAATTTGAATTTCATGTAATTTTCACATGTCATGGAATATTCTTTTGATTTCTTTTCCCCAACCATTTGCCAAACCCTGCACCAGACGACGACATCCAATCACACATATGATCACGTGCACCAATGTGCGTTCATGCTTTATTTGTAAATGCCTCCAGACCTCTACTTTTCCAGCAAGACTGTATACACTTTCCATCGTGCGCTCCATCAAATGTCAATTCTGGCACAGAAGATCAAGCCAGTGACTGGTCAGAGGCAAAGCAGCTCGGATGAACCAGAGCAACGTGGGAGTATTTTATATGTGGCGTGAGCCGAGAATAAGAGGGTAGTGGATGACTTCATCTGTCACAACAGACGGCCCCTTCCGGTCTGACACTCTAGTTAGTATACGGCCAACCGTCTCCTGAAGCCTCCAGGCCAGGTTCCCGGAAGGACCGTTTTCTGGGATGTGTCCAACGTGTTGACCTGCTCATTCAGTCACAAAAACATGGGTTGAACCCTTACTCTATTTGAGGTCTCAGTGCACTGCGTGTAACCAAAATTCTCCGTCAGACATCAGAACCAGAAAGAGGACCGCTACGCACAAAACTGTAAAAACTCCGCTTTGGCTATGCTGTCAGGCAGTGTACATGACCCACGCTCTGGAATTTCTGTCCCTGAGCTAAGGTCTTGAAGAGATCTCTCTTCTTCAAGTGCCCAGCGGTTGTGGCTGGGCGGCTGGGCTAGGCGTCGTGAGCCCGCACGTAGCCCGGTACCCAAAGGCACACCAAGAACAGCATCTTACTTAATTAGAAGACAATTCTAAGCGTCTACCAGTTGATTGTGAGGCTTATTACTAAGCAGATTTTCAAATGTATTCACACGTAAAAAGCTCCATATTCTATCACTAATCTTCTGGCTCTGCCGTTTTTCCCGTTTTCTCTTTACCACACGACTTATGGTGCTAGACATTAGATGGGAGTCTCGCCGTGAATTAGCCAGAACCCATAATATATATATTGTGCATATATATTGTGTACACACACACACACACACACACACACACACATACATTATCTGTAAAACCGAATCCTTACAAGGAGCACGCCAAGATGGAGCCTGGGTCTTACTTCCTATCGGGGGGGGGTTTGAACTTGGATATGTCTGCCCCACTGAGGGCCTGGGCTTACCCTCCTCCAGCCCTTGCCCCATCCCCTGTGACCTGGGGCACACATCTGCACACCGGTGGACTGGAGGGAAGGGTGCAATAAGACTAGGGGAAAGAAGATTGCTAATGGCCCACCCAGGGACTAGCAGTTCTGGCCTTGGCCTCATTAGCACCACCCTCTAATCCCGCCACAGGCTGGCGGTAGAGAAGCCTTCAGGGCATGGACAGGAAAGAAATCGGGCTGCAGAGAAGATTTCAACCCCAATCAAACAACCAGCCAGAAACTCAGCTACTGGAAATACTCCCCTAAGACGACTATAGCACAATACATCTCCAGACGACAGAAGCTCCTCGAGAGGCTACAAAAGCCGATAAGGAATATTCTGTGGCCTAAGAAAAATGAATTTGAAAAAGGACACGAAACCTCTTGGAAAAATGAATTAGAGGTTGGATTTAATGGTGCGCTAAACACTACCCCGGTGACTTGGAAAAGCAGCCTTCTTGCCATCGCTATCAGTTGACCCATTCTCCCAGAAACTATTAAAAATCAACGCACTCCCCCCATTTCTGCATTCAGTGCCCACGACAACGGGACAGGGCTACCCTGATTTAACGCGGAGTTCCTTGAGGCGTGATACTGCGAGGCCTGTAACAACCCAGACAGGAGAGCAGGACTTCCCTAGGCCATATGGCTGGTGGGCCTAGTATGCATTAACAGTGCAATCAGATGTCACAAACCCAAATGACAAGGCAAACATCCTTCTTAATTTGAAAGTCCCCCTTCTGGAAGAGGCAGGATGTCCAAGATGTACTATATTTAAAAGAATACGGCGCTGCTTGTTTATAATTTAAGAGTGTCCCATAAAAATGCCTTGGCAATAGCTCTCTGTTAGCTAGAAAAACCTTTAGTTAAATATATTTTTATGAGCTTTTCATTAACAGGGTAGCAAGGCCTTGATGCCAAGGTGCCGAAGCTCCCCACGTGGCTGGAAATCACTTGGCACATTTTTAGCCATTTAAGTCTCTGTCGTAGGTCCAAGGTTTGCAATTAAATATATAATCTTTTTAGCATGCGCAAAACCCAAAGGCCTGAAGTGCCGTGCCTCGAATGGGATTATAATAGTATTTGGCAACTCTTCATGGATGGCACGTATTAATTTATGTAAACTGGGCACGACTTGGGGCACTTAGTCATCAGGACCACAAGCAAAAATAAAATAAAAATAAAAGCTAGTCCCCACTAGCTCTTTTTGGGTTTTGGTGGGTTCCCCCCCCCCCCGTTTTGTTTTTGTCTGTCGACTGTCATAAACAGAGACGAACTTGAAATCCCAGGTCTCTTTTACGACCTTATTTTTCTTCACATGCATGGAGTCCATTCAAATTAAAAATGCCAACTAATAAAAAATAACTTACTTCACAGGATTGTTCTTAGGTTTTGCCTTTTCAACAGCCTGTAAGCAGAAGGAAAAAAAATGCAATTAGACAACATTAGCAGGCATAATCTTTGCAACTAGTTACCAAACAATAAGCAATATAAAATGCTCTTCCGAAACATAAGGACCTAACCGAAGCAGGCTGCTTTGCGATAAGCAGACTGGAGACACAGGAAGCAATTTTCTTCTCCCGGGGAACATGGTTACCTGTCCAAGTGCAGCTTTCAGACACAGACACTCATTCCTGTCTCCCCACCCTGCACTCAAATCTTACCTGCTGGGTGGGCTTGCCTGGGTTATTACCACCGGATGGAGAGGCAGGGGCGGGGGGTGGGGGACAGTCATGGGCCCATCCCGGGTTTTTAGATCTGTGGCAGGGACCTGTTTACCCTGCCTGACTACTGACACCTGGCCGCACCTGCGTGGTGAGAGCAAGGCCAAAGTAGCCATTTCTAAAATCATTTTTATTAGCAGACACCACAAAAGGCCAAGGGACGACCGACTACTCGGATCAATGTCCTCCCGTGGAACCTTTAAGAAAACACACACCAAATCATCGAAATGAGGAAATCTCTGGGCCTCTCGGCCTGTGTCGCCTTAGACATGGAGCCTGGTTCCAGTTTATTGCTGAACCCATTGATCTGTGTACAGTCCATTTATCATTCATGAAAAGAGCTAGTGATCTTCACAGTATATTAGAAGAAACAACTCAGATCATCTGTCAACAGCCCTCTTAGAGATTTCTGTTTCCCTCTCCACAGGGATTGCATCTCCTTCGATTCTTCTGGAATTAAAATGTTGCTAAGCAACACAGCTGGGGGCGCTGATGGCAGAATGGCTACAGTCTATCAAACTGTTTAAGCACCTGGAGGGTTTCAGTGATGATTTTTTTCATACTTCTGTAGCATAATTATGTAATCAGAACCAAACTTGTACTCCCCTAGACTTTTTCAGACTATAGAAAGAACACTTACTATGGGGAGCACTGAGACCTTCAGACCCTTTCCAGAAGTATCCATCCGGAGACCTTCGTATCTGTGAATCTCGGAGGTGGGTGAGGCCTACAGGAGGTAGAGGCAGCTGCTTGTAACGCTGGACTCGGCGTTCGGGGTGACCACTGCGTGAGGAAATACCCCAAAGCAAGCCTCCTACGCCTAACTACGGCTCGACACGCTTCGAAGCGATTTTGTTTGAAAGAAGTGAAACGCTTCGCAAGTTTAGAGACTAGTGCTGGGAATTCAAGTCCTTCTCACCTACGACGTCTCGGGTTCTGCTGCTAGGTAAATAAATACCCATTAATATGTGGGCAGGTTATTTGCCTCTCGGGGGCAGAAATCACCTTCTCACCATCTGTGCCCGGGGTTGAATTCTGGCAGGCGGCACAGCGGCAAGAAAGCGAGAGCAGGAGGTAACAGGTGAAGATGATAAAATAAGCAATAGGTGTGTGGCTGGCCCGCGTCACGTCTCACGTGTAGTTCGGAGATGCAGGTCTGTCCCTGAGACGGCCCCGGAAAGGAAGCGGAAAGGAAGAGGCGGATGCTGGCGGGGAGCAGGGGCCGGACCCAGTCTACCCACCTGTGCACACCCGCACCTTCCTTTTCTACCGCCTTTCGTCCCCCAGTCCTGGCTGGGTCGGAACGGGGTAGGGAAATGGGATGGAGACGTGTCATTGTGGAAATCACACGAACCCACTTCGCCCCATCTCTTTAATCCAAATGAGTCTGTGCTTAAAGAAGACGAAGGCTATGTCATAAAGTAACGAGCATGCTGTTCGAGTGGTTTCCTTTGAAAGCACGCTGGAAGTGATAGTATGAGCAGGCCACTGGCAGAAGACAGGGAGGGAGAAATCAAAGTGACATTGCTTAACCTAGCTTTCATTCAGCGACATGGTTTTTGAAAATGTCTTCTCTTCTCTGATCAGGAGGAACATAATCGTGTTCGAGGCCAGTTTCTTTGAAACCTATGTCTCTCTATACAGCCATCATAGGAAAATAACTTCATTGAAATTAATGTTTTCTGGGCTGCTTGGCTATTGATTGAAAATGTCTATGCCGAGAGGTTCTCTTTCCTTTGGGAATTAACTCGGGATCATTCCGGAGCGCCAACCGCTCTGCTCAGACGTGCTCACGTCACCCTCCTGTGTGCTCAGCACCTTTGATCTCCAAGCTGAGCGGTCGCAGGGAGTGTCAGACCTGAGACAGAGCTCACAGTGTGTGTCCTTTATGCTCACTGCGATGTGACTTTGTTTCAAGCGTGATACAGAGAATTATTCAGCTCCCAGACTTTGAAGAAAACTTAAGTGAATTATTTGTGGGAAAAATATCTATGTCTTTAGGGTCTGAGAAGTAGTCTACAAAATACACAGGGAGAACATCCCTTTCTCTGAAACGACGTGACGTGAAAAGACCAATCCCAAGTACAAAATGGGAGATCCCCTTAAAAAGGAGGGGAATCAAAACAAAATGATCTCGTGTAATTCACCACACATTACGAGGGTTGCACGTTGGGATGACAGATCATTTTGAGTTTAAAAACATACATTAAAAGTAATTTAAACTGATTGGAAGATGGAGGCTAGATAGTTAACACTCATGCTGCTTTAATTTGCAATGTCTATACGCTTTCTAAAACCTACGTTCTACTTCTTTTGTGCCGCGTTTCCGTAACATGATACTCATCTTGTCACTAAGGCACCTCTACTCTAAGGATGATACAGTAAATGAAAACGTTAGAAAATACATTCCACCATGGTGTGAGGAGAGGCCGTGGACTACGGCGGAAAGACTGATGAGCTACAAATCCAGAAACCTGAGGGTCGATGGCGGGGGGAGAGGTGGAAGGGAGGGGAAAGTGGGTGACGGGCATTGAGGAGGGCCCCTGTTGGGAGGAGCACTGGGTGTTGTATGGAAACCAACTTGACAATAAATTTCATATTAAAAAAAGAAAAGAAAGAAATCCAGAAACCTGGGTTCCGCCCCCAGCTTTGCCACTTACTATCGTCATGACATTAGCAAGGTGACGGACACTTCTGAGCCTGAGTTTCCTCATTTTAAAAATGAAGATAATCAGTCCTGCCCCATCTAGATCAAGGGCGGTCGCGAGTAGCCCGCATCCACGACGGTGCTCGAGAAACAGCCTGCTCTGCTTTCCGGCTTCCGCGCACACACCGGCACCGCCAGAGAGCTTATGGGCTTGCTGACTTAGTGACCCGGTAGCAGCTAGCAGACGCATGCAGTTATTCCGGACTAGAATGCTCCCGTCTGGAAAGTCCTCCCCGAGAGAGGTTTTGATGTGTTTAGATCCTGACACGCCTAGGCCAGCAGGAGACAGAGCCCAGTACCTTCACGTGGGCCTCTGCCCTCAACCTTCTCAGGGGCTGCTGCTGGTGGCAGCAAGGTCAGGGCCCCCGAGGCGCCGTCGGGGGCACGCGGGGGGGGGGAGGGCGGGGGGCACTGTGGGGGCACGAGTGCTCGTGCAAACACTCAAATGTCTCTGTCTCCCTCCCTCTGTCATAGGGCATCTTGAGAAGGCTCGTCTCTCATCCCAGGAGTGTTCACGAAGTGATTCCTCAGGAGGGATGATGGGGTAAAGGACACGCTCATAGGTGCTCACTCATTAAATCTATCTTCCTCAAATGAAGAAAGGACCTCGCCTTTCTGTGATGCAGACACTCCTCCGGCCGCGCCGTAGCCGAAGTGAATCAGGGACCATACTGAATTACAGGAACCATGAAAGTGTTACAGCTGTCCTGAGAAAACAGAAAGCAGGAAGGAAAGAACGTGGCCGTCTGGTGAGTCCCGTCCTCCATGGCATACGTAACGCCGTGTTTCTTTAGGGAGAAAGTGCTACGAACGCTTGCTCCGTAGATGGATGTACCTACCTTTCAAGAAACCCTCTGGTAAGGGAATTCTGTCCCGGTGTTATTCTAGTCCAGCAAACATGTATACTACATTTATTTATTTTAACCGAGAGAATCTTTTGGGGCTTTTCAGAAACATGCCCTGAACCGTGACAGCCACACTTAGGATAATGCCTTCGCCCTGGCCCCAGGTGTGCAGAAAACGGATCCAATGCAGTATGGTTCCTGTTTGTTGAGACTGTCAAGGTGAGCACGTGGATGGCCTAGACATATTATAGCAGTGGACTCATTTTCCAAGGCTGTGTATTCAGGTACTGCTTTTTTCCTTAATCAATAATAATGCTGTCAGTCAGGCATACAACGTGATTCTGTTAGCACTTCTCTCTATAGCTTTTGCCTCTCCCGCTTATGTGTTTTTCTCCTGGCATTCTGCTGGCAGATATACCCAAGCTGGGTCTATACAACACATTTCGTGATTTAAAAAAAAGTGAAAAGTCAATCCTTCAGATAATTTTTAAATAAGTGTCTATTGGGGCATTATGGAAACAAGGCAGAAGAACCATTGATTGCATGACTTTTGTACTTCTGTGTTTTCCCTTTTTTAACTCTTCACAGGGCTATTCTGTGAGACACGGCCTTACCTTAACCTAGTGGCATGTATTGGAAAATTGTACCGATCACCTACGTTCAGAAGAGAAAACCCCTCTATTAACAAATGAACTCATCATCAGGGTATTGCGATGGTCTAAAATCAGTATCTCCAGAATTGGTTAAATCAAGTAAAGAGACATATACTGAGAACACTTGCCCAAATATAAAAAGGAATTGCTTAATTATAGCATTTAAATAGACTTCACTGGAATGAGTGAAACAGCCAGAGGCTCACATTATATCCTATAGGCTGGGGTTTCAGCGGGCGGCTCACGTGCATAGGCAGGATGGCAGATTAAGAGGAGAAAATGTCACTCAGCATTTTGCAACACCTGAATGCCTGCCTGAATTTCTGACTGTATATCCAGGGACTGAAATCTTTAGGAAAATACCACCTATTGCGTTTAACCCTCTGAAGAGGTGCACAGAAGGAAACGTGGAAAATGTCACGTGTTTGAACCTGGAACCTGTAGGAAGTAAAAACACGTTTCCTATCGTTGGAGTACTGGGCTTCTCCCATTTTGGTTTAACTCACTGACTTCTATGTGTGTATGAAGTAGGCCCGTGCTAGACAGAAAAGGGGCAGCCATAGAATTCCGACAGGCAGAGCCTGCAGGAAATTTGTTCCAGGCGGAGGGAACTGCATCTTGCAGCTAACAGTCACTTAATAAACATTGATCAGATAAATGAGTTGCGGATGGCCACGGAATCGGATAGGCCTGGGCACTACTCTGGGCACGGAAGGGCGCTGGAGGAAAAGCTGAGCTCTAGGATATGTGTATCTAGATCCGTGCTGCGAGCGCACCTGGGGCTACGATTCCCACCCCAGAGAGGAGTCCGGGGTGGCACTGCCGGGGTGGATTTCCCAGTCTGCTTTTCGGCAGAAGGTTGTGCCCCTCCTTACTCTTCCCACTCACCTGGACAATGGCCACTGCCCCTTCACTGGTCTTCTGGTCTCTCTATTTTACCCCTATTTAAATTTTTTTTAATGTTTTTATTTTTGAGAGAGGGAGACAGAGAGAAAGCAGGGGAGGGGCAGAGAGAGAGAGGGAGGCACAGAATCCAAAGCAGGCTTCAGGCTCTGAGCTGTCAGCGCAGAGCCCGACACAAGGCTCGAACTCATGAACCACGAGATCATAACCTGAGCCGAAGTCAGACACTTAAGTGACTGAGCCACGCAGGCGCCCCATCCCTATTTTATGCTCCACTTTGGCCATGACTTTCTCAGAGCCCTTCATGGCTTCCTACTGCTCGGCGAACTATCAATCAAGTTCACCCACCCTGCCATTCAAGACCTTGCCTAGTGCCAGTTGAACAGTAGCCTGGTAGCAGGTCATATTTGTTTTGTATATATATTTTGCTAACATGGCACTTTGTAGGAGTTTTTCCAGTGTCTTTAGCAAGATCCATTTGTCACCTGGCGATTTTGTTTATATCTAAACTTTTGCTATCTTGTAACTTAATGAAAAATGCACTGTCTTTGGTGAAGAAGCATGTTTCACTCAGAAGAGTCTTCTGCTGACATTAATCATTCTCTAAGCGGAGTAAATGTGGAGACAACAGGCAGAGCAACTCAACATTGGCTTGAGTTATTTATTCTCCCCATTAGAAGGACCAATGGAAAAGGCATTTAGTTACTATTGTCCCCTGATATTGGTGGATTTGAAAATTCAATTTTCTCCCCTCCACTGCCAACCTGAGCCCTCTTGCCCCTCTTGCCCCTCATGCCAGAGGGACACCTCTCGCAACATGACATGTGTTCTTTGGTGGGAGCCTCTATTATCTAATAGAGGCTCTCTCCTTACCACATGTGAGCAGGAAAATGGGAAGGATATTCTTAGTGCATAGTAGGTACCCCATTATATGAAAGTATTCTACAACCTCCATGAAGTGAACACTGATGATGCATCCTCAGCATCAGCACACTAGTGTAGTCAGGCTTTCTGTCCCTTAAGAGCACGTTACCCTCTGGGTGAGAACACTACACCCACCATTATCCATATACCTGTATTAGAAAACCCTTTAGTCTTCCACCTATGAGACGTCTTTACTCTCTCACTGCTACCACACTCATCATACTTCTGACACTAGATGTGTGAGGGATTGTCCCCACACCAAGCAGTTCTGTGTGACACCAGCTAGGTGTCCTACAATTTAACTCACTTTTGACACTCTCTACCTGGAGACAGTGTCAGACTCCTCAGGTTAAGGGCTGAGTCCCACAAGACCACCTCCCACTTCATATGCTCATTGCAGGCCCAAGTTGTCACCTGTCATTCTAACCGATCGGCTAAAAAACAAGAGGTTCCCCCTCCTCAGGTTCGACAAATTGGCCAGAGCGACTCACAAAACTCAGGCAGTTTACTTATGTCTACCGGTTTGTTAAAGGACGTGATAAAAGAGACAGATGGACAGTCAGATGAAGAGATACACAGGGTGAGGTCTGGGCGGTCCCAAGTGTAAGAGCTTATGTCCCTGTGGACTTGGGGTTCATCAATCACGCTCCTGGGATGTGGTGTGTTAACCCACCTGGAAACTCTCCAAACCCCATACTATTGGGATTTTATGGAGACCTCTTGACATAGGTATGATTAATTGTTAATTCAGCTTCTGCAATCTCTCCCTTCTCTAGAGAAGTGTGTGTGTGTGTACGTGTGTGTGTGTGTGTGTGTGCATGCGTGCACGTGCACACGTGTAGCAGGATCAAGTAGAGGAACAGGGCTGAAAGTTCCAAGCTTCTAATCATGACTTTGTCTTTCTGGTGAGAAGCTACCATTCAGGAGCCCATGCAGAGTCACCTCATTAGAACACTCCTATCACCCAGGAAATTCCAAGGGATTTGGTGCCCTGTATCAGCCACAGGGCTCAAAGACCAAGTGTCAGAACAAAAGATGCTCCTAGTGCTCTTATCACTTAGGAAATCACAAGGGTTTTAGGAGCCCCATGCCAGGAAACAGGGCCAGAGACTAATGCATCCCTATATATATTTTCTATTATCTCACAACAGCAAATACCGACTTCTCTGTGCCCCAATGTCCTTATTGGCAAAATGAGGCAGCTGGAATAAAGGCTCTCCACAATAGTTTTAATTTTTTTTAATGTTTATTTATTTTTGGAGAGAGAGACAGAGAGAGACAGAGAGAGAGACACAGAGCATGACCGGGGGAGGTACAGAGAGGAAGGGAGACATAGAATCCAAAGCAGGCTCCAGGCTGTAAGCACAGAGCCCAATGCGGGGCTTGAACCCACAAACTGTGAGATCATGATGTGAGCCAAAGTCAGACACTCAACCAACTAAACCACCCAGGCACCCCTCTCCACGGTTATTTTCAAGTCTGGCATTTTATATTCTAATACATAAGTATTGCAGTCTATACAATATGCAAGTATGCAGTCATACACGCATGAGCCACGGCTAAATATGGAAGCAGAGTCTACCTCCATTAACAATAAACAAGATTTATTATCAAGTTTCCAAATGTTTATGTCTAATGTTCCAAAGAGTTCTATGAGATCGTCTGTGAAGTATGGGTTATGGCATCCCATACATTCCGGAAGCGTCTGCTGCTTTTATCTGCCCACCTACTTGAATTTTGAGTGGCCAGTCTTAGACTGGTAGCTAATCTCAAATTTGGATACCTCTTCTGTGTATTTACAATGCTTATGCTCTTTCCTCTTACTAAATAAATAGAAAAATATAGAGCTGCTTAAGAATAAGTCAGATTCTGTTTCCCATTCAGGACGACACCCCGGGTCCTTGCAGCCTGCCTGGTAGCTTTTCCAGCAGATGGCAGATATTTGGGGAACAGAGTAAAGCATTCTTGGGACCTAAACCAAAGCCCCCAGTATATTTTTCAAAGCCGGCATATAAATTTCAAAACCTCACATTTTCAGTCTGGCAGGGTTTTATTACCCAGCTTTTACTGAAGATGCTCATTTTGCTCTAGTATATGCTAGAACCCTGATTAAATTGAAGACTTGGAAACTTCCAGCAAACTTCCAGTACCCATGGTACGCTGCCTGGGGTTTGTTGGCTACTGACTCCAAGACAGGCTCCAACCAGGGATTTGGGACCCAACTTGGGGTGATGAAGGGGTCTAAGAAAAGAACATGCTTGGACCAAACAAAGGCTGGGGTGAGAGTGGAGACGGGACCATCCCAGGGGCAGTGACAAGGGCAAGTTCAATTCAAGTCAACTGAGGGATCCCCAGCTTCCCAGAGGTGGCTGCTACCCACCCCCCACCAGCCCTACCATGCACTTTACAGATATGTGCCATGTAACAAAAGGCCCTGCTCATCCCTGTCCTACGTAAGAGTCACCGTTTCTGAAATTACAGATCAAACCCATTGTTGTTTCCGTTTGGCTCTTAGGGTGCACAGCACCCCCTCACCAATGTCCGATTTAAACTCCCAGTGGCTCTGCAGTGGACACTAGCCAGTATCTGGTCGTCAGCTGCACTTCTCTGCCTCTCTGCGTGCTCGAAGCATTTTATTGAGATTACAATAAAAAGGTAATCTACGGAGATTACGAGTCAAAATATTTGCTACTAAATGTAGAAGAGCTAATTACAATGAAAAAAAAAATCAGCGCTCAGGTTTTCTAAACAGTCACAGACTTGCCTGGAGCATATTAAAAAATCACATCATACAAGCCCTAAGCAGTTTCTTATTAATCTGGTCTCGATGCTAACACGGCCAAATGGGAAACACAGTCTTGGGAGTATGAGGGCCAATGTTATTCTATTAACCTTATATGTTATCCTATTTACTTTCCTGTCTTTAATGAATAAATTAAAATGTCCTCTCATTCTCTAATTGCTGGATAGTTGGAGTATGACAAGGTACACATTTTATTCAGCTACATGCTACAGCCTCAACTGCCCAAACTCTATCATTTGTGGGGGATTTCAATGAAAGGCAATGACAGATAAACTGTTTACATTAAAAGACTCTATCAAAGTTATTTTGCACCTGGTTTCATCCTAATCTATCTGCTGTTTCTTTAGCTCTGACAGGCTGACCTGTCTTGCTGTGTGTGCCATATTGATGTCATTACTGAAGAGGGCCTTCCCCAGCCTTTCCGCTGATAACAAAGTAAATGGAAATGCAGAGAAACCCTGGGGAGGTAACAACTTGTTCAGCATGATGAGGGAGAACTGTGGCTAAAACAGAGGACCGATTACAGCAGGGCAGGGTATCTGCTGTCACAACGAATGCATTCACGACGGCGCATCGGCTTCCAAAGAGCCAGCTAATAGCAGGCGCGAGAGTTACTACATCGTTTTTCGTTAGCACGCTTGGAACATAAAAGCAGGCTTTCATTGAACTGGGCTGCTATGTCCTGGAAGTTTAATATGCATCCCAGGTATAAGGAACACATCCCAAAGCTGCCAGAATATTCATATCTTCTGCTACCGTGGAGTTCAGCTCATTTGCGACGGTCCAGTAACAGACGACCTAGCCAGGGAGGTGGCCCAACAGTAACAGAAACAAACAAGCCAATGTGAAACCAAAATCAAGAGCCTGGATAAAAAGCAAGCTACCCGTGTGAGGCAATCAGCGACCTTCAGTCAAAAAATAAAATTATGGAGTGGAGAGAAAGAGCTGTGAAGACACTACGTTTTCGTAAATGTTAACATACTTGAGATGCACCCCCTATACTGGCGTCTAGTGACGCTTTGAATGAACCGCCCATCTCTAGGGGTACTAGGGTGATCCTTAGGCAGAAAAAGAAAGAAGATCGGGTTAAATAAAGCTGGGTACATAGGAGCTACTTGCAATAACGTATCCAGACACAACTCATTGGAAAGCCTCTGTGGTCAAAGCAAACCTGAATTGTTCAGCTCTGTTTTTAAAGCACCAACACCACGTCGGGCTGTATCTCAGGTAAAGAGTTGAGCCTGGTCACTAACCGATCGTTTCCCATCGTAGGACTCATTGGCTAAACTCCTCACGGAGCTAAATGAAGTCCTCTAACATTTCGGTCTGATTCACATTAATAACAAGATGGTATTAATATTCAAATGCCCTGAAGGCGGTTTCTAACAATACCCATCTCTTTGTAGCCTTTACGGTGTCTAAAGTGTGCTGCTTCTAATGCCAGTCTGGGAGGGCTGGGGCGCGAGAGAGCCATGCTCCGAGCCAGCCTGGGTTCAGAGCCCGGGCCCCACAGACTGTCCTGCCAGGAGAGTGTGCGATTTGCGCTCGAGGGCTGGGTCAATCAGACGTCGTGATTATCATGCACTAAAACATTAAGCAGATGTTTCCAGAACGTGTGGAAGTCTTTGGACTAGGTCAAATTGTGGGTAGCTTAAAACTTTAAAGACAGCAATTTTAATAAACCTGTCAATACAATTTCTTTGTTAAAAAAAAACATTTGAGACTGATTAGGCTGCTTCTATTGAAAGAGATGCACAAGGTCTATATCTTTGGATCTTTTATTGAGCTGCGAGGCCAGCATGAATAACTGCTTCTCAGCTGTAAATGAAAATTGATTCCAGGTTTAACTCCTCATTTTCAGGGGTTCTTGAAGTCCCAAGAACCATACGAAGGAAAATTTGACCAAAAGGAAAACTGAAGGCGAGGACACGTGGAGGAAACGCGCATGCGCGCGCTCTCGAGAGGCCTGGCCGACTGCATCGTGCCTGCCAAACCCCAGCGGGCACACCCCGGCGTCGCTGCCCGCCCCAGATGCCTGCCTGGAAAATGGCATTTCAGTGAGTGCTGTATGGGGAAGGTCAGGGCGGGGTTTTGTATCTATGAGGCCAAGAGAGGAGGCTGAGACCTAAAACTGGGACCTAGTCAGCTGGGTGATGGGTATCATGTAGTTCCCCACCGTGTTAGTGATATCCAGCTTTTAAAAACCCAACATACTGCACCAGGGACGTTTATGTAGTCACTAACTATAAAACGCTGTATCAATTTCAAACACGGTTCCGAAACATTCCAATGTCCAATGTCCATTTCAAGTGATGATTTAGTTCCCATTCCGGGGAAGCTCCTAAGATTTGAAAGCCAGCGTGAGGACAGCATCACAGCATACCCTCTGTCTTTCTCCAGGGCGAGTTGAGGGGAAATAAGAAGCATAATCAAAAGGTATGACTCAGCTGTCCACCCACATCAGGCCTTTGAAGAAAAACTCATGTTTAGAGACGCGTAATTTTCCTGGAGGACTTGGTGTAGTGTCATTGGCAACCTGGCCTTTCTCCCTGTGACGTCTGGTTTAAAACTCGTCAGGGGTCAAAGGGGAGGAAAGGGTGTTCATAGCCAATGGATGCCTATGGGGCATTTAGGGCAGTGAAGACATTCAATCCGGTTCCTAGCAGATCCCTATGGACACCAAGGCCAAAATGAAGGGCAATATCTGTGTACCAATGGATCCAAAAGAAGGGACTTCCAATGAATGTTTAAAAAGGCCACAAGGAAGAATAACCGCTGATTTGTGTAGCGCTTGTGGTTATCAGAACATTCTTCACAACTACACTTGTAATTCTCACGGCCAGGCACACCCAGCTAATACATGTTAGGACAACACAGAACCTTTTCGCTCAGGTTTGCCACACGCTGGCTGTTTTCCAGGCAGTTAATTCAGTGGCTCTCTTTAACATCCTATTCCTTACAACCAAATCGAAAGTCACGCAGCTAGCATTCCAAGAACATGAGATGGTTTAGACTGTTACCAGTGGTAGTGACAATGACTCTATCCGTTCACTTAGTTGCTAAATCCTCTGTGACCTAATAAAATAGGTGCTATTGTGACCCCCATTTCAGACACGCTTAGGTCTTGAGCCCAAGGTCATCCAGTAAGAGGCAGAGCCAGATTCAAACTGTGTCCATCCATGGCGTATCTGCTTCCCAAACGGTCCCAAGCAAGAAAGCAAAATGCAGCAGGGAATGTAGAGGAAAGACACAAACTTTTTTTTTTTTAATTTTTTTTTTTCAACGTTTATTTATTTTTGGGACAGAGAGAGACAGAGCATGAACGGGGGAGGGGCAGAGAGAGAGGGAGACACAGAATCAGAAACAGGCTCCAGGCTCTGAGCCATCAGCCCAGAGCCTGACGCGGGGCTCGAACTCCCGGACCGCGAGATCGTGACCTGGCTGAAGTCGGACGCTTAACCGACTGCGCCACCCAGGCGCCCCAAGACACAAACTTTTAACCAACACTTCAGGGTATAATCACCATTGCTTCTTCACTGAAACTATGTGCATTAAGTGATTGTGTATCCCTGACTTCAAAGCATCACAAGGAGGTGAAACCTTTTGTTGAAAAGGTTTTGTTTTTGTTTTTTAAACGGTCCTTAGTCTCCACAGCTCACCCATTCCAGCCTCATACTCCAAACCCCATTCCCGTTTGTAGGAATAATGCTTAGCCTTTAAACACATCCTAACTGTTCTGTTGGGGTTTGTGCACGGGAGCTGCCCAGCCTGGCTAATTACTGCTGTGGAGGGCACCAGTGGCGGGTAGATGATGAGAGACTTGGGACCGAAATGTCATATTAGAAACTGACACATCTTGATCCTGCGTTTCATTTTCATACACACATTGGAAATGCATTCTCATGGGATTCTTTATGTTGCAGACTCCGGCGTAAGGTCTTAGGGGCTTCTGGAAAAGACCGGTCCGGTATCTACTCTCACTAAGCTTGGACAACTTGGATCTCCTTAGGTGAGTCCAGGTACAATGATGACAGATGAGATGCTCTGAGACTCCCGAAAGCTAATGACTTTTTTTTTTTTTTTTTGGACTATGTTTGCATGGATGTAGCCACCGGGTTCTGAGAAAGTTTATAAGTATAATGTCAGCTCAAACCAATGGTGTGGTCTGGCCACTTGGATGCATCACTTAATGCGCGCTGATGCATTTGTTTATATGTCCCCCCCCCCCATCATCCTGGCACAAATAGAGTATTGCTGCAATTCTGTAGCTCAGACAGGGGGTGCAAACCTACCTCTAAGGTTTATTGGTGAGGTTCAAATAAGACAGAGCACCTAACTTAATATCAGGCACAGAATAAGGGTGGCTCTGTGAATGGGAGCCCTGAGTTCGCCTCCTGATGTTGCTGGCAGTGTGATGGTCCCGGTTACAAGACTGAAAGAATGTCCGTCAACTGATGAATAGATAAAGAAAAGAATAAACAGGAATGAAGTACTGATCGCTGCTACAACACGGATGGACCTAGAAAACATCACGGCAAGTGAAAGAAGCCGGTCATAAAAGGTCACATACCTTCCGACTCATTTATGAAATAGGCAAATCTGCAGAGACAGAAAGTAGACTATTGGTCGTCACGGACTGGGAAGGGGGGAAATGGGGAAAAACTGCTTCGTGTATGAGGGATTTCCTTCGGGGGTGATGAAAAGATCCTGGAACTGGTGACAGGGGCACAATCTGGTGAATGCGCTACATGGTGACTTTTACGTGCCATGAATTTTACCGCGATGAAACAAAACAGGAAAATCATTTCGATACACGTATCTTTGAAAAAAGAAAAAGTGAGGCCTCATGAAGTTGGAGCTCAACAAACACTGCTTGGCGCTATCCAGTCCGCTCCTGCACAAACATTCTCTTTTGGTCTTTAGCCTTCCTGCCTTTTAACGAGTCCTCAAACTCTATACCGAGGGCTCATTTATAAATGTTTATAACCTTGCATCTGGTTCTTGCTCCCTGGGCCCAGCGAGGGGGAAGAAGTTGTCATTTTTGCCCTGCCTTAGATCCCCCGGTTCAATCTCCCCTTCAAATGAGAAGCTTTGTTGGTGGAGGCATGACTGGTCTAACGGCAGCACGCCACGGAAAGCCTCCAACGCACCAACTACGATTATCCAGGGGTCTCGGCACTGACACACTCCCCGAACACACATCCTAAAAACCCAGATGATTCGGGCCCACAGACCTGATGCCAGTCCTTCAGGTAAATACAGAATATGACAACGTGAGAAGCTAAAAAGCAGACTGCATGTCCGTAATCCCATAGAGAGGAAGTCAATGCACAGAATCTATTCCCACTTATTGTTGATTACCGTGTTAAACATTTCCATTAAAAAGTAATGCTGCATCTGTCAAACTCAATGATGTAGGATTTTTTGTTTGATTTACCGACACAATCCGTGTCACTGGTATCTTAAATGCAGAAAGCAGCAATAACAGACACTGGTTCACATAGGAGAGGGACGGCTTGCATCCGGGACGGGGACAGCGAGCCCCTGGGAGACGACGGCGCCGGTCCTTGATGAGGTACCCAAGCGCAGAGATGCAATTTTTACATATTACAAAAAACGCAAGCCGAATCAGGAGGAGAAAGTAACGGAGAGTAAAGTGTTGGCCGCATAACATGGCAGATGACTTCAAATTTAAAATTCCACCAAACGGTAGGAGTTTCAGCGTGGCCAACAACCGCACATGAGAGCGGAAGAGGCGAGCCTTGGGAGTTTTTCCCAAGCTTGTCTTTGCCGACCCGTCTGAGAACATTTAGCGAGCCTGGAGTTCTGTACTTGACAATTACCTTGACATGAGCATCCCTTGAAACCGTCTGCTTTCACTTTCCCGACTTAGCCAACTTCACCGTAGAAAAGAACTTGGTCAGGTATCAGCTTTAAGAAAAGGCAACCCTTGCACGCTCCTTATCTAAGGTGATAAACACACCCAGGTGGAGCCCACCTGGGACACAGTCCTGTCACAGAGAAAACGCAGAAGCATCACTGGCTCGATACGCTACGCTGCCGCTCTCCTGCTTCGTGGACGATACTTGGCCTTTGCAAACCGACAAGGCCAGTCTCACTGGAAACGCTGCAAACAAGTGTCTGCCGTCTCATGTGGCGCTAAGGACCGTAAGTACTTAGGATGCAGCGTGGACGAAGATGGGGCAGCAGCAAGGTTTTGCCACATGCCTCCGGGCTGAAGGTTCGTGCGCGCTGTGGGATGCCGGGCGCCAGTGCTCGGCAGGTGCTCCGAGCGGTGCACCTGGGAAGGGGGGGGAGGGGGCGCAGCACTCGCGTGATGCCCTAATTAATGAATGAGCGTGGCCTGTGAGCCTCGCAGCGGGGTCACTAAAGTTACACCTCACCCGAGACGATGCTTACTTAGTCCAAGAGAGGGGAAAGACAGTCTGTGGCTTACTGAGGACCAGTTTGTGCGTTCGACAGGGGAGCGGAGGGAGGGGGTGAAGGGGTGTTCCCCTCACTACAGCTTGAATGACACTGAGAGCCGATTCAACCTGTTCCAGAACACCATGCCGATCTCTGCTTCTTTTCCTCTCTCTAAAGCCCAGAGGTAAAGCAGAGGGTAGGCTTGTAGATGGCAAAGGCATTCCCGTTCTTTCTGCTCCCTCCCGTTAGGTCCCGACCCAAGCCCGAGGCTCCTCCTACCTGGTAGAGCTCAGTGGCGGTGCACTGAGTGGCCAAGGTCTTCACCGGCTCAAGGTCGTCTTCATCACTGCTCAGCTTCAAGTCGTCCTCAAGCATCCTACGAAAAAAGCAGGGTGATGTTCGTGTTACAAAGCGTCTTTTCGAAACCATCCTCAGATACATCTTGCAATGAGGATAAAATATTGGAGCTACAATCTGACAGCTGCAATTCTGTCAAAGGTGCAGAGGGAACCAAGATTCTTTCAGCTAATTAGATATTTGAGCTCTTATATTTATGTCATATTCCGCACACATCTTCCCGCTCTACCTTCCCCTAAATCAAGGGGAAGAAAAGGACTATTTCAGCATCTCCAGAGATGACTGGAGTCTATATATTTTTACTACTGAAAGTGTAATAAATGTACTGATCAATCACTGTGGAGTGGAACGTGACATTGGATCTCTACAGGAAAAGATGCTCCGAGTCGCCCATGAAAGAACAGGGGCATGGTAACAGCCCCTGGCTCTAGAGGCTGCTGTCGCAGCCTGCTGGGGCTCTCTGGATGACAGAGGCAAAAGGCCCAGTGAACTTCTGCTGCCTTGCAGTGCCCTCTGCACTGTGGCAGCTCTGTGGCCACAAAATAGCTGGGCGAGAAATGGCTAGTCATTAACCTTTTGATATATGACCGATCTCTTCCCGTAAAATTTGATCCAAGAGATGTAAGCCCATGATGTGGATGAGAAATCTTTCTCTCCTAAGGCAAGGTACCTGAAAGATACGAACTTTGATGATGAACTAGCACTTTCAAAATTGTTTATCGAGCACACAGAGCCTCTTGTTCCTACAGTGCCATCCGCTCTACCCCCAAACTTGAGCCACAGCAGGAAGAGTGACTGATTATCTTAAAATGCCAGTTACATAGCCTTCGAAGAGCAATCGGTGTCAATATTTTTATGTATTGAATGCAACTATAGACCTCGTTCCCAGCCTTCAAATGGGGGCAGTCCCAGCCTCCTTGGACTGATTACCATTTTCTTGCTTCCAGACTCGGAATCAGGCTCAGCTCCCAGGCTACAATTTCCTTCTTCGACTCTGTGAATCCTATTTTTTCTCTATAGCTCAGCCAGATCCCACCTCCTCTGCAAAAGCTTTCAAGAAAGAACCCCCGTCTCAGAAAGAACACCTTTTCCTTCTGCCCCGCCCCCGGCTCCAGCTGGATCAGTGCCCTGCTTTCCGCTGAGTGTCCCCTGCTTCCCATGTGGGCTGCTGCTGCAACTTACTCACTTCTGTCTTCCCAGAAATGATAGTCCACCACCCTCATTTTGCATACAAGGAAAGAAAGGTTCAGAGAAGTCCAGGGCTCTGCTCAAGGTCACACAGCTAGTTGTGCGAGAGCCAGTCCTACAACTCCCATCTCTTAATTTCCACCTGTGTGATTTTTCCAGAAGGGACGTTGAAAGGCAAAAGGCAACTTCTAATGTGATAAATGAGGGAATACATTATTTGAGAACTTATGTTCAAATGTTAGAAAGAGATTCGGGTCAGAGTGGGTAGCCAATAACTCCTGAAAGAAAACACGCCCCCCCTACTCTCATGCTCAGCCACATAAGATCAGGACATGTTCACTGAGGTCTGAAAACCAAAGACCAGTATAAAGAATGATTGCTAGGAAGGATAGCTGTTAGAGTTGGTTTCAGATAAACTAAACTTGTGAGATTTATGACTGTCCTTCATGAGACTAATGGATGTTTTCAAGATCTTAGAGAAGACAAAATGTATCTTCACATTTCTTGCAATTGCAGGCTTAGGACTCCAAACAAATAATTCTTTATAACACATTGTGGCAAACGAAAACGGTATCATTCTCATAAGCTATAGAAGTCAAATATTTTAATACTTATGGTGGTCATAAAGGGCTTCATTTTCTGTGTGTGTGTGTGTGTGTGTGTGTGTGTCTTAATATAGGTGGGCAATGTCTACATGTTAATTTACACAGAAGTGTTGAGCAAAATAAATGATCAACAATTACTCCCATTCAGAAGACCCATTTATGTGTCAGGGAAAGGGCCAAGTATTTGACCAGAAGCTTGTAATTTGGACCCTATGAAGGAGGGGCTATTATTAGCCCCATTTTCCATTGGAACAGTGAGGCTTAGAGAGGTACAGAACTTGTTTGTGATTATGCAAGCTAGGAAATCATGGAGGCAAACATGGAACTCAGACCATCTCCAGCCAGAACTTGAGAATATCTAATGTTTTCCTAGAGGGTGTAATTTACAAAGGATGGTATATTAAATAAAATCAACAGCAACGACAACAACAGCAAAAAACCCCACAAAACATACTGACATGGAGTCAAGATAATTTGGATTCAAGTGCTGGCTAATCATAAACTCTGATATCTTGGGAAAGGCATTTTCTGTCTCTGTACCTCATCTGTGTCCCGCATCTGTTAAATGGGATAATAATTAAACTCTTTCACAGGGTGGAGGTGGGGGTGAGCATCATATGAGCAAAAGCATGTGAAATGCTTTAGGAAGGCACAAAATTAATGCAGGGTATCATTACTTTGGAAATATTGCATCATAGTTAGAAATAATGTACACCATTAACACCATTAACAAGTAATCACAAGCAGAGCCTTTCTGAGACCTTGTTCTCATCTTCATTTGCTGAACAACCTGAAGGTAAACATCTCACAAAGTCTCAAAGCTTAATCCAGAAACGGGTTTATGGGTCTTCTTCAGGGAGAACTAGCACATCCAGAGTCAGATTTCAGTCTTGAACTCAGCAGTTATCTTATTCTCCAACCAACTCTATGTGATTCTAACATGGAAATGAATGGCCTTCCGATGTACAATTCCGGAAACAGGCAACCAATCTCCATAGCGGTTGACATTAAACACCCCGCCCCCCATGCAACAAGCTCGGTGTGGATTTGGTTGTTAATAAAGGACAATTGGATGCATATATTCAAGTCCTGGTAAACACAAGTCAAGGAAGCAACTAGAAAGGCTCCTTCACTGACCTATTAAGCTTTATTCTTGAATATACATGTACTTGTTTGCATTTCCATCCATAACTAATACTGAACACTACTCTAGGGAACGAGGAGGATTATGAAAGATTTTGGATTTAATTATTATAGCAGCACCGTTCACACCCACTGCAGTTAAGGTAGTCTCAGAAGAAAAATGCTAAGTTCTTTTCAGGAGGTCACAACTGCATAGACAAATTCATCACACACTGGGTATCCTACAGTGTGAAAAAATCTCCCGTGTAGGTAATCTTAAAAAATAATTGTTCTTCCCTTTTCAATTAGATGAAAACAGAACAAAGGAGGCCTCCTCAGTGACTCCAGATGTTTGTTCAGGATCCAGTAGTTCGCAGCGCCTGTCTTTGTGTGAAAACTCTCTGGTTTTTATTTTTACCATGACATATCAATTCTGTATTATCAAGAAATAAAATAGTCCTGGAGTGAGTGGGTGGCTCAGTCAGCTAAGCATCTGACTTGGGCTCAGGTCATGATCTCATGGTTCATGGGTTTGAGTCCCACATTGGGCTCTGTGCTGACAGCTCAGAGCCTGGAGCCTGCTTCGGATTCTGGGTCTCCCTCTCTCTCTCTCTCTGCCCCTTCCCCGCTCGCATTCTCTCTCTCTCTCTCTCTCTCTCTCTCTCTCTCTCTCTCTCTCTCTCAAAAATAAATAGTGGAATGCTTAGGTGATTTTGAAGAGGAAACAATAGAAGGCTTGGTACAGGATTACAGAAGGCTCTATGTAAACGAAGCCTTTCCTTGAGGCAGCATTGGCTTACGAGCAAGAGCTTGAGAGACAGACAGACTTGAGTTCAAGTACAGAATTTTCTAATGGGGTTGTTCTCTTGAACTCGTTAATGAAACTCTTCAAATCTTGCATTTTCTCACATGTTTAAATGAGCAACAATAATATCTACTTTGGAGAGTTGGGGAAGGATTAGAAAATAAACTTCCTACAAATTGCCTAGGAGTCAATATATGCTGCTATTGTTATTACCTGAGAAACGGTACTTTACAGATTGGAACAAGAAAACAAAGAGCTCCAGTGGTGACCCAAAGACAAGCAGAGGTGTCAAATAGCATGGTTCAGAGCTCTTGAAGGAGTTTGCAAAGCTTCAGTGCTTGGGTTTACTCTTCAAGAATGTTCGAAACCCATCATGGCTGTCTGGGGTTTCCTGCGATCCTCCCAGAGCGCTTAAGATCCCCTGGAGATTTGAAAGCCCTGAGGAAACATACAGTTCCAAGGGGAAGTTAAAAACGAAGTAAGAGTGGCCTTGATATCCTGCTCCTTATATCTGTGGTGTGACTTGGTCCCTCGCTGGAAGCTGTACTCACCTTGAGCGCCTCGTCGTTGGGCATGCCACTCTCACGAGGAACTTCCAATATGCATTTGGCTCTAAGCTTTGTATAAAAGGCTGGGCTTTGGGGGCACCTGGGTGGCTCAGTCGGTTAAGCATCCGATTCTGGATTTTGGCTCAGGTCATGATCTCACGGTTGGTGGGATCGAGCCCCGCATCGGGCTCCATGCTGGTGATGCAGCACGGAGCCTGCTTGGAATTCTTTCTTTCCCTCTCTCTCTCTCTGCCTCTCTCTCTGTGTCTCTCTCTCTTTCTCTCACTTTCTCTCTCTCTCTCTCTCTCTCTCTCTCTCTCGTAATAAATAAATAAATAAACTTAAAAAAAAAGACTGGGGCTTCAGAGGCTGTTTAGTTGATCCAGAATCCTTGCTCAGAAGCAACCTTCACAATCCTGAACGTGTAGGCTGCAAGCCTACGTTGTGCCTTTTTCTGAATTACAAAATGGTACCTCTCTGGGCAGACAGCTTGTCAGGCGTACCACTTGATACTGGCTGGAGTCCAGCTTCCAAATATCCGTGGAAATAGCTGCCATGCTGGTGACTAACGGTCAGATAGACCCTGGCTCTTACAGTTGGAAGTGCCTGTGAGGGTTATCTATTTCACCTTGCCATCCAATGGAGATATCTACAACATCCCTACCACATGGCCATAAGCCATTGTCTGCTGGGCAGCAGGCAATGCCCTTCTAGTATTCAGGAGCTTTAATTGTTAGAACGTTCTGCCCCTTAGGAATTGCCCTCTGCTCTCTGGTAGCTTCCATCTGGTAGCCTGAGTGTCCCCCTCTGTAGTCCACACTGGGAGACTGCACTTGGAATGGTGTTGGAGATAGAGCCAGTGCTGCTGTCCACACTGTGCGGTGGCAGACGTGGGGATGAAGGTGGGGAGTGTGGACACTGCTTCACTCAGGTTTTAAGCTCTAAACAAAAATTAGGAGCCATCGTACTGTGGGCCCTTTTCTAGAAGAGTAACTTAGCCCTATTGACTCCTTAAAGGGCACTTTCTCTTCATAAAGTAGGCTGGGAGGAATGAAACATGACTGGTTTAGAATTACTCAGGGAATTATATATTTTCCTACCTAGTGCTCTGGACCCTCTGCAGCACTGAATCATTTGCTGGTAAGCAAGGCAGGCGATGAGGAAGAGGCAGTGATATTTTTCAAAGCGCTCATTCTGTTTCCCTGAGGTAAGGGTGTTCAGACTTCTTTCTTGGGAGAAGCTGCATTTAATTTTCTCAAGGCTTTAACTTAAAAGTCTGATTCCATGACCACCCTGCTGCGAATCCTGGAAAAGCCCAGTCTGAGGGCCAATGCAGACCTATTGGGTGGGGCCCATTAGCCCTGTGCCCACGGCCTGGGTCTAAACTCGATCACGCACCCTGCCACGCAGATCAGAGAAGGGGGTTCATAGAATGAGCACCCGGTAAAGTGCTCCTTCAGGAAGGATACAGTTGGCAGGGGTTGGCAAACTGAGGCCCTCCGTCCAAATCAGCCCTCCCTCAGTTCCTAAACTGCCCCATGAGTTAAGAATGGTGTTCACGTGTTTAAATAGTTGAGAAAAATAAAATCAAAAGAAGAATGATACTTCATGACATATGAAAATTACATGGCATTCAAATTTCATTATCCATAAATAAAGTCATACTGGAAGCCAGCCATGCCCGTTCATCTTCATATTGGCTATGCTCTTGTGCTACCGTGGCTGGGTTCGGTAGTTGTGATGGAGAACATACAGCCCCCCCAAACCCAGAATATTTACTATCTGAGCGTTTACATACAAAAGTTTGCTGACCCTCTGCTTTAAGCCAATGGTTTTCAAACTCTTTTAAATTCAAGAAACCTTTCCCCTGCCCAGTGCGAAAACAGCTCATCTACTCAGGTCTTATTTTGGGGGTTAATTTTGGCTCCAAGGAGATTGAATAGAATTTAATTAGATAAATTTAAGTTACTTAACCTCTCTGAATCTCGGTTTACTTCTCTGTGCAATGGGAATAAAATAATATGTAACTCGGGGCACCTGGGTGGCGCAGTCGGTTAAGCGTCCGACTTCAGCCAGGTCACGATCTCGCGGTCCGTGAGTTCGAGCCCCGCGTCAGGCTCTGGGCTGATGGCTCAGAGCCTGGAGCCTGTTTCCGATTCTGTGTCTCCCTCTCTCTCTGCCCCTCCCCCGTTCATGCTCTGTCTCTCGCTGTCCCAAAAATAAATAAACGTTGAAAAAATAATATGTAACTCGAAGATCAGGAAATGCCAAATAGTCTGTGTGGGCAGAGCGCTGAGTACATAAAAGGCAATGGCAGGAAAAAAGAAAAGAACAGATCTCCTTTCTCTAGATGCACAGGTGGTATGTATGGATTTATATGTATATTGCATACATCAGCCAAAGCTAATAGTGTGCGCCTTGATATATATGACTATTGACTTGGATCAAACTGCCACCTCTCCAACCTTGGACTTCCTTAGAATTGATCACATAAATTCAGCGCAATACCAATTTTCTGCTCCATGGTCATTATTTTGAATTTGATTTTCATTTTCTTGGTAGATTTCTCTGGGTTATATAATTTCTCCCGATGCGGGAAACTCAATGTTATCATGCAAATGACAAACTGCCTAATAGAAATCTGATGGCTTTCAATAATGTTGCACACACCATAACGCTATGGTATAATTTTTCAGGGGTGTGGGTGTAAAAACATCGAAGGCTGGATTTCCCCAGAGAAGACCAGAACCCGGTGGACCCACCTGGACCTGAAAACAAATGCTGAGATAATTCCAAAGGAGAAAAGAGAATCTTTTGTCTTAAAAAATATCCCAAGCAGGGATCTTGACATTTGACATTATTTTTACACCCACGCCCCTGAAAAATGATACCATTTGAGTCATCCTGGGCAAGAGAGAGCTATCCAAGTGGATTAATAGGGGTTCACCCAAGACCATTCATTGGGCATATAGTCGAGCGTATAGCCTAGATCTTCAAACTGTTTGGCCCCGCATTGGCCCTCAGACTGGGCTTTTCCAAGGTTCCCAGCAGGATGGTCATGGAATCAGACTTTTAAGTTAAAGCCTTGAGAAAATATTTGTGGGGGAAACAGGTTGCGGAGTTGGGCTCTGCTAATTTGAACTCCAGCTCTAAAACTTACCAAGTGTGGGCTTGGGTGAGTTGTTATAGCTTCAGTGTTCTAATCTGTTAAGATGGGGCTAGTAATAGTCCCTATTTCAGAGGGTTAGTATGAGGATGAAATGAGATCATGTACGTAAAGTGGTTGGTAAGCAGTCAATCAATACAGTTACTATCGTTGTTACTTGCTATGACTGTGCTTGAAACACACTCATAGGGAAGCAACTAGGAGTATGATGTGGGCCCTTCCCCCAATAAGCTGGCCCTTTTTCGCAAGGACAAAGACTCCATCGGCAAACGATGACAGTGTTATAATTCAGTGCTAGAGGTGTGTAAGGAGGGAGGAATGTCTACATCTCCACTGAGAGGCTGGTGAAGGCTACGCAGAGCAGTGGCCTTCCAGCAATGCCCTGAAGGCAGAATGAACTTCCTGGGGAGTCCCAGAGGAGAGAGAAGCCTAAGGAGAACAGACAGAGGTGCCCAAAGACTTGAAGTTTCGAGAAGAGTGGGACGCTTGGTTTGGCTCAAATATACTACGTGTAGATATGTGTTACTGAAAAGGGAGGAGCCTAAGGAGGAAGGTTGGGGGGGAGACTGGGCCACGCCTTTTTCTAAAAGTGGGGAGGTGGGAAACCAAAGTTTCCAAGTGGGGGTGGGTGGCGTGGAGGGAGCACGGAAGGTCGGAAGTAGAGATCTCTGAGAGGAAAGACTATATATAAAATGACTAGAAGAAGGAGGTGTCAGGGAAACCGGTTAGATCACCACTGGCGTGGCCCAGGTGGCAGAGGGTGGCAGCCCGGGCCAGGGCAGAGACAGTGAGGATGGAGAAGAGAAGGAACCGGATTGTACAGACGTGTCAGAATCAACTGAATTGGGACACTGGTGATTGGGACACTGGTGATCGTGACATCCACAGTCTTCTCAGCCACTCTGCGAGGCATGGAGTTTATATCACAAATTCTACCAAAGCCCAAAGCATGCACGCACACACACACACACACACACACACACACACACACACACCCTCCACTAGGCTGCCTCTCTGTATTGACGGATGTCCTTTCGTTCTCCCCGGGCTCTGATGCTGCACTCAGGCCTCGGCTCCTGGGCAGGGGCATCTCTAGTCCTCAACTTTTCTTTCTGGGGACACACCTGGTGAGCCCTGCTCATAACTGAGGAGGAAATGCCAACTTCTCACCACGAAGCCTTTCATTTGGGGTTGTCCCTTTCAGCCTTCCATCAGCTTCTGAGAGCAACCACAGCTGATCAGAGAGAAAAAATAACCCCTGCGGTTACCTCCAAAGTACCCCCCACTCACAGAGGATACTTCATTACTTATCTCTCCACATCAGCTCCTAATTGTTAAAGGATTAAGTAAAGAACTCCTTCATCGAGCTGGTCCATTAATCTCTATCTATGGAAACTCTTCAAAACAACTGAAATATTAAGTCGCTGTTAAGTGCACTACAAATCGTGCCTGCTGACAGCCACTGTGCCTCACATGAAACTCCGTGGGGGCAAGGACCAATTCTTACATCTGAGACACTGTGAATTCTCGGCTGCTGGAACACAACACTTTAGCTTAGAGGGCTTTAAACTCTTCCTCCGACCCATTTTGTGAGAAAGGCTGTCCAAAAGGGCCGCTTACCTGAACTGACACAGCAGATAGGATTTGCTTTACGCTGATACATAAAGAAGTCACACGTTCCTTCGGATTGTTTAAGCAAAATGGTCACATCTGACCATTCTGGCCCAGCTAAAATGTCGACAGGTGATGCCGCTCCATTCTTTATGAAAACCCCACCTGATTTCTAGGCTCAGCTCTTTCTGTTGCATCAGAAGGAACCCCCTCCCCTCCCCCCACACACTTTTGCTTAGGGTAGAAGGAGGAATGGTCTCATAGCCCGCGTGGACAGGGTTTCAGCCTTATAAAGTGCTAGAGCTGGAAAAGCTTTCTTGGACACATGGAGCTCAGGGCCCTGTGAGCATGCCATCAGACGAGCTCAGGTACCACCTGCCACACACACACACACACACACACACACACACACACACGCCAGGGCAAGGCCAAGGTTAAGACCTGAGTGACTCAACTGGTGAAGCTACAGCGACTCACTTTTAGATTCAGACAGTTTAGTACTTACATAACGAAAGAAAGGAGGACTTGCCAAAGGTGCCAGCGCCCCCCCGCTCCTCGTCCCACACACCAGAAAAGACGACAGCAAAACAAAAGGTGCCCTGTGACTGCAGAGCAAGTCGTGGGGTATTCTGTTACCAAGGAGCCCATTTCTGGTCTCAGTGAAGGGGTTTTATAGGCTGCAGGTCTATTCTGCGGGGCGTGGGACAGAATGTTCCATATCTCGTCAGAACCTGGGAGGTATGGGAAATGGTCTCATGACAACCTCCCAGAAGACACAGGGGGGCGAGCAGCAGATGGCCTTGAAGTACATCATAAGATCTTCCTGTCCTCTCCTGTTCTGGGAGGATCACTAGGTGTTCTGCCAAGACTCAGATTAGCTGTGGTTCAAACCTCAGCCTACATGGCCTGTTTGGATACCTGCAGGGTGTCCGTGGTGCCGGGCAGGGTTATTCCCCCAGGCTACCAGAAATCTCTGCTTTCCAGGTCCCGGTGCCACGCCGAACAACTCATTTACCGATGTTCAGTGTCGAACGTGCTGCTCACATGTAAGTGCTAACGAAGGCTGGGGGTGTCACTACCATAAGCATAACAACACCTAATGGACTTGTTCTCTGCCACGAGTGATGAACGTGAGCTAAGTTAGCCATAGCTCGAGTCCAGCGAAACACATCTGCAAGAACTAGCCAATGTTCAGAGTCCTGGAAGACCAGGAACTTTCCTCTTTGCAAAGCCAGTTGACCTGTGTGTGGCTCGAGGGCACAGTGAACAGCTCGGAGTAGGTAGGGATTGAGTCTCCTCTGCAGACAGAGAGGCCCAGGTTCAAACCCTCACTCCCTGTAGCGGTGTCACCTTGGACCAAATTCCTTGAACTTTCCCGTGCCTGGGTGAATGAGGGATCATAATAGCACCACCTGATCGGATTCTGTAATTATGAAGTGAAATAACCCAACTTCAAGTCCCTAGCACACAGTGACCACCCAATCGTCATCACCTCCTGTGATTACTGGCTCAAGACAGTTCAGCCTAGACAATCCTACATATATCAGATGTCAGTTTATTTGAAAACAAGAAAGACTGGAGAAATGTATCCTCGCGTTAAAGCCAAAAGGAAAAGAACAGTACCTTCGCCACCTACAGCTTTTGCACACCAAAAGTGGAACAAGTTTTTCAGTACAGAATCTTTATCATTGTATCAACATTTTCAAATCTGGAAAATTCAAATCTACATAAAATGCAGCTGGACTACACATCGATCATAAAATATGAATCTAGCAGATTCCAGGAGTGCACGAACAGCTTGATATTGAGAAATCCATTAGTATGCTGCATCATGTTATCAACAAATAAAATGATACAGACCATATGATCATCTTAATAGATGCCAAAAATACACTTGATAAAATTTCATACCCATTCCGGATCCAGACCCTTTAAAGACTAGGTAGAGAAGGGGTACGTCCTTTCTGGATAAGGAACACGTAACGGGAAACTGTCAATCTAAAGGTATGTTTTAGGTAGGTAGGAAGGTTAGATCCATTTTTAAATATATTTTAAAATAAACATGGAATCACAGATGACTATGCTTCAAGTGTTTCTAAAACTCTGTATCAATGTCGATTCACTGGGTAGACAGAAGGAACACAAACAGACTAATATCATCCAATGACACCATTTGTTCTGATAATTACTCCAATTTCAACAGTTTTGAGGCATCACATATGGTTACCACAAGAGATTCTTTCCATGTAGGTAAAGACAAAATTAGCAAGTGACATGCAAAACCTCAGTTTCCACTTCTGCATTTCGGAAAGTATTAATCTTTTAAAAATGCATCACCAATTTATTGACCTTCACGTCCGCCTGCAAGCCTTACAAATGCAGAGACGCTGGGTAACATGATTGAAAATTTGATCCTACTGTTCGAACAAAATGAGAATTGTTTTAGAAGGGGCTCCACAATGTCTGGGCATATATTTTCCCTAAGTAACATGCATTTCCCCCAGGAATTCAACATTTATGTTGATGCACTTGGCTGCAGAGCCAATCCTGCACTGGCTCTAATACAGAGGAATTTTCTGAACATTTTGAGTAATGGGACTGAAATAATTTAACGGCTCCTTCTGTGCATGTTAAATGAGTTGCGTGATATATTTAGCTTTTGCAGAAAACTTGTTTACACTATAAATTACAGCACATGGCACAATCACATTGATGCGGAAAGCCAGCCATGTTGAGTCATTTTGGCCATCTCTCTCCAAACTTTAACTCGGCGCAAATGAATTCACAGTGGCTCACCAACACATTGCGGGTGTTTCCTAAGCCCGTGACCCTGCTGAATACCTGTAAGGCCATCACCTTAGCACTGCCCTTGACTTGAAAAGAAGAGCTGGATTTCTGAGAGAGGAGGATTCTCAAAATAGGGAGGGCTCGCTGCTGACCAGTGATGGCACACGGATCTCGGTTGTTATGTACCACCATTCCTCGATGAACCAGAAGGGACTGGCTTTCTAATTCTGAAACACAGAAACAACCCAGGTGCCTAAAGATTCATGGCTCTGGAAAATCCAATCTCCTAAGAGGTGACACGATCTAAAGGCAAGAGCGAAGACTTGGAAGTTGGATGGACTGGACTCTTGCATTCACTAGCCGTGCAAATCTAGGTCAACTGGTTGACCTCTCCGGGCCTCCGTTTTCTATCTCTAGAAGGAGGCTGCTGATACCTACTTTGCTTGGTTTTGGGAAAGAGTAACTTAATTACCACGCAAAAAGAGTGTGAGGGTGAGCGCTTAACAAATGCTACTCCTTCTATTATTATTGATATTAAGATGAATCGGACAGGAGTTCTTCGAACAACACATTCAGAAGCAGCATTACAAGAATCACTGCAGAGGAAATCACCGATCAAAGAAAGTGGTTTAAGAACACCAGGGAGCCATCAGAGCAGGTTTTACATACGGTGGGTCAACATCATAGAAAACTGGAAAGAATTCTTTCATGACTTGGCTTTAGGTAAGAAAGTGCCAATCCTGGATACCTGTCCCAACACTAGGCTATTTCTATCAAGTTATTCATAGACTCACATTGCTGATAGGTGGGCAACTAGCTGTCTCGATGGAGAGAGAAACAGAGAGAGCTATAAAAATAGATATATGGAGAGTGGCAGATCCCAATACTGGCCAGTAATTATAATCTCATTTCTAGAACTATAAAATATATTCAGAACACAAATGTAATCACTCCCCCCAAACTGGTCCAGTCATTCCAGGAATAACATGTTAGCCCAATCAAAGCACTTTGAACCTTTCGTGTAACACCTGTCAGATGTATAATTATGACTTGAGGGCTCACACCCTGCCCCATCTCACAATGAATCAAAGTCAGCCAATACTCACTCAGGTAAGCCTAACGTATGCCAGACATTCATTCCCTTGATGATGTGCACCAATGGATCACTTCACTGACTCTTTCCAAGAAATCTGGGAGGTTGTACTTGTATATTTTCTGTTTTTAGGCAAGGAAACTCAGGCTCGGAAACGTTAAAAAGAGTGTCCCTAGGGTAGGGGAGAGAGATATCTTTGCAAATCATATACCTGATGAGTCCAGTATCCGTAACATATGAAGAAGCCTGGAAACCCAGCAGTACAATGATAGGATGTGGTCAATCTGTACTGGAATATTATTCAGCCATGAAAAGGAGTGAAATACTGGTCCGGGCTACAGCCTGGACAGGCACCAAAATCCTGATGCCAGGGGGAAAGCAGCCAGATACAAAAGGCCACGTATTAAATGATTCCATATAGATGAAATGTCTCAAAAAGGCAAATCCCATAGGGACACAGAGGAGATTACCAGTTGCCAGGGGCTGGGGTGAGGAGGAATGGGGAATGACTGCTAATGGCACGGGGATTCTTAGGGGCGATGCAAATGTTCTGGAACTCGAGAGAGAAGTGACTCTAAAAACCACAGAATTGTGCACTTTCAAAGGGTGAATTTTATGGTATCTGAATCGCAATAAAGCTGTTATTTAAAAAAGGCACACAGCTGGCCAAGCGGGAGAGAGTGAGCTGGGATGATGACACACACCTGCCTGATGGCAAAGCCCGTGTCCCCGAGCACTCCACGTCCTGCCCTGCGAGAGAGATCGGCAGAAGGTCTCACGTGCATTCCTCCTCACATCTACGGAGAAAGATGCCAACAGAAAAAGGGCTATTTCCGCCCCCCACAATCCTCCTCGCCCTCCATTTTTCCTACATTTAACACCGCAATTGATACAGCCAGCAGAAGCCGCACCGAGGGAAAAGGGCTTTGTCTTTTCCAGGAGCGACAAAGCACTGCATTAAAGAGACAGCCGTCCGGAGGGGGGCAGAGACCAAGCCAAGAACCCTTCGGCAGAGATGCTCTACCCCTCCTTGACTTCAGAATTTCCAAACCCGAGGCTAGGCAAGAGAGGCATTCGTCCATGCAGAGGCTCCTGTCTCTCCCCACCCCTGGCCCAAGCCCCGGAAAACCCCCAGGCAGGCGCATGTTTAATGTGGGCTGACAACCGGGCTGAGTTGATGTAAGTGGACGTCAGGACCGATGGAAGGAGGCGCACGGTTTAGAGGTTAAAGGGCGGACAGGCTGGGACGAGTTTGTGGGGTTGGCCCTGGGCCGATCCTTTTAGGAAGCGATTCGTGAAGCACAGGGAACGGAGGACCGAATCTCCTCCCCGGCTCCAGATCAGGAGAAGGAGCTCCTCCTTGCTGGTCCGATGGCAGCGGCAGGCCGCCCAGAGGCGCAGCAGGTCCCCCTCTGTTGAGCCGGAGCCAGGCCTGGCGCTCGGTAGCCAATCGATTTTCCAGCCCCTGCCCCCTGGGGCCAGGTAGCCGGCTCCTTTCAGGGCCCAAGGCTGGGGGGGCCGCTCCTACGGTAATGCCAATGTCGATCACAGATGCAATTTAGACTGGGGTCCCCCCCGAGCACAGAGAGCAGTTCCCTTTGACCGTCCTCCGGTTGTCTACGCCTACCCTTCAGTCTGAGATGTGACACCGTGAAGAACGCCCACGCTCAGGCTCCAGTCACCTGACACATGGACATGACACACACCCGGCCTGCCCACCTTCCGCCCCCCGCCCCCGGACCCTACCCAGGGAGACACCCGAGAAGATGCCCCGTCCCCGGGGCCCGCCACACTAACTGGGGGCCAGGTTCAAGCGTGGACTATCTGGCTGCCCTCTTGGATTCCAGCCCACGGAGTAATAGGGGTTGTCCCCTCTCCTCCTTCTTGCCTTTTGTTATTTTTAATCACCCACCTATCAGGGCCAAATTGCCTTGTAACTGTCGGCTGCCTGGCTCTGACAGAGATAGCTGCTATTGTTATTGGGCGCCTTCACTTCAGCCCATTGAACTTGCCTCAGTTTGACAGCTTCACAATAGCCACCTTCCCTCAGGAAAAACAAAAAACAAAAAAACAAGAACCTGCGATCGAGTGAAGACGGAATGTGGGACAACAGCCTGGTCTGTCTCTTGGTCTCCAGCGGGTTCTCTTGGCATAAAGTCCCACCGCAAAGCCCCAGAACGAACTACCACGGGAGAACAGGCCGGTCAGAAGCTGGGCTCCGTTAAGGACGTCGGGAAAACCCACGGCAGACCTGCTTACACAGAATGTGGGGGCTGCTTCCTACAAACAGTCTGTCTCCACAGGAAAAAGAAAATCTGTTGGGTTTTTTTTCCCCCTATTACTTTATCAATTGCCCAAGTGGTGGTTGAGCAGGCTTTTCTTAACTTGGTAATTGCAGTAGCACTGTTATCTGGAAATCACTGCTTGCAGATGTCTCCTGAGTCAGCTCCCTACGTCCATGTCATTCTGAGAGGGCCGAGAAGGGAGCTCCCAAGGGGGAAGATTTCATGCCCTCCAATTCCACTGTCTGCGATGGGACGGATGACCTGAGCGATGGATCGCTACGGCCACCTGAGGGAACACGTTCGACAAAGGTCTCCAGAACGGCTGCCATTCAGAAAAGGCAAATTCAGGAACCAGGCTCCTTGGGGGTCGAACTCCAATTCATAGGAGGTCCTAAACTCCCATTACCTCAGAATATGACCTTATTTGGAGAGAGGGTCTTTGCAGAGGTAACCAAATTCGAGTGAGATAAACAGGGTGGACCCTAATCCAACACGACTGGTGTCTTCACAAAAAGGGGGAATGTCGACAGAGAGACACATAGAGGAAAGACCGCGCAGAGATGCAGGAAGAGAGACGCCCTCGGTCACAGTCCTCGGAAGGAACCAATCCCACCAACACCTTCACCTGGGACTTCAGGTCTCCAGAACTGGGAGACAATACATTTCTGTTGTCCTAAGCCTTCCCAGTCTGTGGGGCCTTGTTACGGCAGCCCCAAGAAGCTAACGCAGGGCTTCACCCCACTTTCCCAGAGCTCCCAAGTGTGCTGTCTTTTTATGGAGTCGCCTCACCATCTAATGACCCAGGGAAAGACACATCTAGGGGTAGGACAGAAACCTGTTCGCTAATAGAAAATGTCATCTAAGGTGACGACAGAGAGGGTCCCGGGAACCGATTTGCTGAAGTGAGAAATAACCAAGCCTCTTTTTAAATTTTTATTTTAGAGAGAGAGCATGCCAGTGGGGGAGGGGGGCAAGAGAGAGACAGAGGGAGAGAGGGAGAGGGAGAGGGAGAGAGAGAGGGAGAGGGAGAGGGAGAGGGAGAGGGAGAGGGAGAGAGAGAGAGAGAGAGAGAGAGTCGGAGAGAGAGAATGTGAAACAGGCTCCACGCTGAGCATGGACCTTGACACGTGGCTCCCTCCCACAACCCTGGGATCATGGCCTGAGCCGAAATCAACAGCTCAACCGACTGCGCCACCCAGGTGCCCCAGAATAACTGAGCCGCTTGAGTAAAAATATCTCCAAAGCCAAACTCCACCAAACCCCACGTCAGTCTTCACCCTATTTAAGCCATTGCTTATTTTTAAGACAGATTATTGTTATTTTGTTTTGGTAAACCTCATTGATTTCACTTCTATTCCTGCTAGTGGTACAGCTGAGTTTTGCTTCCAGTTATTTCTGACAATGCCATCTGAAGGCAGATTCAAACTCTTTAAATATGTGATATTTTAGAACAAAAACATTGCTGTGCCACGATTTTTGTCCACTTAGCTTAAAATGTCACCCTTTTGGCACATACTAGACAGAAGACCTCAAAGCAAAACTTGAGTCACACAGCATGCGGGGTCAAATCCCAGAGAGTATGACATAAAGGAAAAGGACAGAATGCAAGATAATGCTGGTGCTGGAGGCATGGCCAGTAATGGGGCTTATGTCTCCTAATGTAAGGAGTCGAGAAAAGGGGTACAGACATGATTTTCCTCCCCTGTCCACCTGCCTGCAAATGGCTCCCTTCCCTTTGATCTGTTTGCTTTTCCACTCTTTCTGGGTGACATCATCCACTCCCCTGATCCCCACAACTACATCTTCAGTCTAGAATGTTCTCATGAGCTCTAGACTCATAAATCCAGCTCTCCACTGGACAGTGTACCACCACATCCCCCAAGTGCCGCAAGCCTAAGAAAACAAAATTGAACTCAGCATCTTTAGCTTGCCCCTCCTTCTGGTTTGTTTCATTTAAGTATCCATCAATCCATTCATTTTATGGTCTATCATCTATCTATCTATCTATCTATCTATCATCCATCTATTATTGTAGTAAAACATGTTGGGGCACCTGGGTGGCTCAGTCAGTTAAGCGTCCGACTTCAGCTCAGGTCATGATCTCACAGTTCATGGGTTCGAGCCCCGTGTCAGGCTCTGTGCTGAGCCTGCTTCGGATTCTGTGTCTCCCTCTCTCTCTGCCCCTACCCCCGCTGGCATTGTCTCTCTCTCTCTCTCAAAACTAAACACTTAAATAACATGCATAAGATCTACCATTTTAAAGTGGGTCTAGCCCATGCTTTTTCATACGCTCATAGTGTTGTGCAGCAATCACCTATTCCTAGTTCCAGGGCATGTTCGTGGCTCCAAAAAGAAACCCTGTACTAGTTAGCCATCACTCCCTAGTCCCTGACTCTCCTTCAGCCACAGGCAACCTCCAATCTGCTTTCTGCCTCTATGGATTTGCCTACTCTGGGCATTGCATACAAAAGGGATCGTACAACAAAGCAAGACCGCTTTGGATTCTCTTAAGATTTCTCCCCTAGCCTTCCTATCATCTCGCCAGTCATTCACTTCTCTTGATGCGACCACAGACCGTCCTTGCCAGTCTGCCCTCTCACCTTGTTTCGAGCCCTCAGCATCTCTCATCTGGGCCACGGAGATCTTTCTGAAGCACCACTCTGGCCACACGGTTCTCTTTATGAAGCTCCTTCAAGGGCGGCAGAGGCCGCAGTGTCGGAAAATCATGGCTGGGCTGCAGGGATCTGTAGAGCAGTGTGGCCGCGAGTGGACAAGGAAGGGCCTGGGGCATCTGAGGAGGCTGCTTCGAGGGGTGGCCGGCACCGCGGGGTATCAGGGCAGCACGTGGAACCTGAGAGCGTGACACCTCGCCAGGTGCTCTCGGTGAGAAAGCGGGAACAGGGCGCTGAGGGCGTGTACGTGTGCACTCAGGGACAAGAAACCTCGAGGGGACGCAGGGCTAGTGAAAGCCGAGAGGCATGCGGGCCCTTCGTGCTAGGATGTGGCTGGGAAATCAGAGGAGCTTCGCCCTTCGGATGGGGGCATTTCTAGAGCACGCGCAGTGACTTCTCGCTGGGATGCTCCGGTGTTCTGAAAGGCCTCACCCATGTTTGTGGGCAATCCCGAGACAGGGCTCGGTGGCACTGCCGCAGGAAGCATGCCACATGACGCCCCCGGAAGGATGGGCAGGTAGGAGAGAGCAGAGCTCGTTTGCAGAACAATTCCCAGGTTTCTAGAGCATATCAACAACTAAGAACCCAAACTCACGTGGGTGTCGCCTTTTTGTACTTCAAATGAGACTGTTCACACCAAAGACAATGCTCTTCGCATTCCGGCACCGCCTATTAAAGGCTATTTAGGGATAAATAAAATCTTGCTCTTCGGAAAGCTGCTGGGTAACCGGAAGGCCCCGCCTTGGGAGCAGCTACTTGGCTCTCCCAGCCCCAGGCCCTGGCTTGGAGGGCCTCGCCACCCCCCTGTCACCCAGAGGGCGGCCCCTGGCAGAAACAGAGCCACCTTGCTCTTGGATAGGAAGCCCCTATCCAACGACTGACTGATAAGAGACAAAAGGACTCCCTGTGGGATCGGGCTCAAGCCGGGCTCCAGTCCAGACCACCAGCTTGCTTGGCTGTCTCTCCCTGCCCCGTCCCGTTCTCTTCACTACCTTGCAAGGTTTCTCTTCTTTTTTTTTTTTTAACATTTTTATTTATTTTTGAGACAGGGAGAGACAGAGCATGAACAGGGGAGAGTCAGAGAGAGGGAGACACAGAATCCGAAACAGGCTCCAGGCTCCGAGCTGTCAGCACAGAGCCCGACGCGGGGCTCGAACTCACGGACCGCGAGATCATGACCTGAGCCGAAGCCGGCCGCTTAACCGACTGAGCCACCCAGGTGCCCCAAGGTTTCTCTTCTTTAAAGTGCATTCTCGGGAAATACCCAGATCGGGCTCCGCTTCTCAGCCACCTGAATGCGGCCGCCCGGCCCCACGTATGATTTCTCACACCTGTGAGTCTTACTGACGGGAACTCTTGGGTCCGTTCTGTCGGGGAGATCTAATCCCTTAGTCTCCCTGGGAGAAAATAAGGGCCTAATCTAGATTCGCCACCCTCTCTAGCTCTTCAGAAATGTACACCATCATGCTACAGCATAAGAGAATCTGTCGTGCTACTAAAAATGGCTTTAATCCATTCTTTGAGTTCCTTATTAGCACTAAATTGAATAAATGCAAAAATAACTACTTTTGCATAATTCCCAAGCTTGCAATTACGAAGTGAGGAGCATTTGCAGAAACTTAAAGCGTATTTCCACATAGCTTTGCTTAAGATTTCCCAGAATGCAGCCACAGGCTCCTTCATCACACGCTCACTTTCCACCCTCCCTCGTTCTGGCAACTCTCGAGCCCTCTCACAAGGCGGGTGGCTCTTCCCATTTTACAGACGGCAGGGACTAGAAGCAGCGCAGCGAAACCATGTACCGCGCGGCACGTTGCGGGGATCCGGGCTGGTACAAAACACACATCGCTACGCTCCATGAGAGTTCGAACATCTAGAATGTGCGGTGATTGTTTTTTTATCCTTTGATACAGCTTCTTGTTCTTCCTTTTTCTTCTTCTTCGTTTCTTTTCTTTTTGCTTCTGCTTCTTTAAGCAGGGACAAACACACCAACAAAAAAAGTGCCTGTCACTCTACCGTATTGATTGTTTCCTACTAATTACACTTTATTTAATTAAAAATAAAAGCCAATGTATATCCTCGGCAAAGAATCTCACGAAGTTGACAGCTTAGAAACGTGAAGCCTCTCTTTGTTTGGGGACACAAATAATCCTTGAAGGCTGAGAGCAGGAGTTTACCTACATTGCCCTCCCCTTGTCCTGGAAAGAACAGCTCTGGGAGCCGGCGGCGGGGGGGAGGGTGCCATAGAAATAACCTTGTCAATCCCTCCCTGCCAACAAGGGTGCTAATTAGTGCCAATTAAGAGCCTCGTTTTTTGTCTGTGGAACATCTGTCCATAGGCATTGAACTCAAACCCCCAACTCATTTTTTTTCAAGGCCAGAAATATCAGACGGCAATTCATGTTCGGTCCCTGCTAATGCAGCTTGATTTTAAACTCATAAGTTCTGAATCCTGTTCTTAGTAGGAGGATCAGCCATTCCATTCCGGCATACCCCAAGCGTCATTCACATTTACCTGATTTTGACAAAGATATGCCTTCGGGAAGTCTAAGATGCAGACTGGTCCCGATGAGAAGCGGCAAAGAGAAAAACCATGGGAGAGACCGGCGCTCTGTCTCATTTGTTTTATAGTAACGTATTGTTACCTAGATAAATGGTCTTTGTGGTGTCTTTCTTTCTTCTTTCTTTCTTTCTTTCTTTCTTTCTTTCTTTCTTTCTTTCTTTCTTTCTTTCTTTCTTTCTTTCTTTCTTTTTTTAAAATCCTGGTGGGGTAAAGGCCAGTGTAAAATAGCTTCTTTTTAATTGAACCTATTCTGTGTACACAGTGTGTCCATAAAAGCGCCTCCATCATTAGCGTTTGGTGATGCAAATGAAGGTGGCCCCGCTGTTTCTTTCTCCTTTTATGGAGTGCCCTTTCCATCAATGTTTGGGACGGGACAAGACCCTTGCGACTTGCAGCTTGTTTTATTCTGTGTGGCCACGAGAGGACTTCCATGCATTCCAGGGTAGCTCAATAATGAATGACATGGCATCACAGACAGTACCTAGGCTATTTCTTCCTACTGCAAAGTGCGCGCTACATTTTCTGAATTCACTGCAGACTGGGAAAGCAGCGCATTTCATCTGGCAAAGATTCCTTTCACTCGGGTGTTTCTCTGGATTCCATTAGGAAGCCTTTGTCCTTTCACTTCAAAGTAAACAAACACATTCATTGATCTTTAGAGAACTATCAAATTTTACTACAAGACGCATTATTGCTATATCATTTTCTTCAGTTCCCTAATAATGTTATTTCACGTTATTCCATTTGTGACCCGCCCGGTGCAGTGAAATGTCAGGAGTCTTCCCACAGTGAGGTAGAGCGTCACGAGAAGTAGAAAAATAAATCTGTTTAAAACAAGATGGAGTTCTGGCTGCTAACACATTATAAATGGTTCCATTTGAAACGTCTGAACTGGGCACACTTAAAATACGAGGGCATATTTCATTAGCATTTATGCAATTTTTCAGGCGACTTTTCCCAATGTTTCACTCATCATCAGATGAGAGAGAGCTTGTCAGGAAAAATTACAGTTAATGGTAGTTAATGGTGGCCAAATTCAATGGACTTGTTTCTATTTTGTTTCTCTCTTGCTGGAAATAATGAAAGTATTACATGAACAACCCTTACATTGCTTGCAAAAAAAAAAAAAAAAAATGCATCCAGTTCCAAAGGTAGGTAACACAAAGCTTTATGTGATTTATAAAACCATCTATGTAAACCTACTTTTATGTTTTATTTGATTCTAGCCATCAGCCTGAGCTAAGGAAGTAACTCTAAAATACATCTCGTGGCAGCAATTTGCCGTACTATGCCAAATTAATCTGCATGAGTCTATACCTGTTTCTAGGACACTGGAATGCATGTTTGTGAAAAAGGAAAACATTCAGACTATTGTTTTTGTGGAATCCGGGGGAAAGTCAAACCACCGGGCTTCATCACGAATTGCAACAGTCTCTTCCCCAGACACAACGCTCGCCGTCTGTATTAACCACACCATCGACAAGACTCCTGACTCTCGATTGCTAAATCAGCAGTTGCAGAGGCAGAGAAGCCTTCCCAAACCCTTTCTGGCTGATTTGAAGTCACTGAGTTGGATCCCCAACCAGTTGAAGTTGGACATCCTTTTGAAAAACTGCATAAGTCACCCATCTGAAGCCAATCCACTCTGAGCTTTCAAGGTAGGCCAATTGGCAGAGTCAACTTCAATCAGTAGTCTGCCTGCTTCTCTTTGAGTTAAATATCTCTCATTGGACATGTACCAAATGATGAAGACGTGCTCAGAGGGCACTGGACCTTAACAAAGGACACACAGTGCAGCATCAGCGAATCTCTAAGCCCTTGTTCCATACTTTTCGATTTGTCGCTCTCTTGGCTTTCATCAGAACTCAGCTGCAGTGAGAGAAATGCGAAACAAGAATCCTTCCACCCCAAGGCCAGGTCCACCTGGGGCCGATTTGCTGGCAGAACTTCATCTGACGGCAAACATTAGAGCCTTCTGACTTCTAAGAGCTTCATTTCTACTTCTCTTTGTAGATGAAAATAGACATTCCTTCTCACATTGCCACCTGGGTTTCCAGGATCATTCCCACCCCACCCCCTTTCTCCCCGTGGACAAAAAAACCCAACCAAACAAAAACAAACAAACAAAAAACTACAAGGACAGCAAGAGTAGGCTCAACTCACAGTAAGAAGCATCCCTTTAGTAGGATGACTTTACAACTTCCAAGATAAGCTGGGTTTCTGGATCCACTCCACGTACTTCCTCAAAGAATAACCATTAAGGTAGACTGGAGGGATACTGGTGTGCCTTTAAAAAATGCCCTCCACGGGGCGCCTGGGTGGCGCAGTCGGTTAAGCGTCCGACTTCAGCCAGGTCACGATCTCGCCGTCCGTGAGTTCGAGCCCCGCGTCGGGCTCTGGGCTGATGGCTCAGAGCCTGGAGCCTGTTTCCGATTCTGTGTCTCCCTCTCTCTCTGCCCCTCCCCCGTTCATGCTCTGTCTCTCTCTGTCCCAAAAATAAAAATAAAACATTAAAAAAAAAAATGCCCTCCACGAAAGTGACTTGCTACAGCCTGGATGATGTTGCAGTCTGAGATCCCCAACCTCAGCGAATAAGGCAGTCGATCGACCGGATTTTGCAAACACGAAATCTCGGCCACTTCCAAGTCCAGGTGACCAAGATAACGCAAAGAAGAACCTGATGTTAACCCCAGAAATAAACATTTCAGTATTTGAGTTCCTCCATATTCTAAGATAGCTGTTATGATATATTCCAAATACTATCGCTGAACGATCCCAGTCTCTACAAATTTTAGGAGACGCATGTTACTGATACTGAGTAGACGCCAGGACTAAATACAAGTAACAATATGTAATTGGTGAAAGCGGCCAGTCAGAACTCCTCTCTGCTGCCCATCAATACTATCAACACCTCAGATCATGTGAACGAGATGAGACACGATGAAAATTCTAAATGGCCTGTACGTTATAGCCACTGTTGTAAAATATGTTCAAAACTAACGTTTCAGTCAGTGAAGTCATTCAAATGATAATTAAATGGCGTACTGTGTGCCCGGAAACCTCTTTGTTTTAAGCGTGTAGATCAGAAGACCAAAAATTCCAGCGTATGAGTTTATAACAGCTGAACTGCAGAGTGAATGCTCCTCGTAATAGGAGATACGTAATCAAGAAAGTGCTTAAATAAAAGACACGTTCTTGGCTTCTTTGAAACTATGATTTGGCTGTTTAGGAGGGATTACATCAGCTCTGGATTACTGGTACTGATAGAGCCAAGTAATACACAGAAAACCAGTGCAAAATGGGAAATTCTTCCCTTTAGTCTCTGGATGGTGTGTGATGGAACTTCCCTCCCAAAATGAAGGAGAAAAACTATCTTCTTAATTGTGTTCTTTTCCCCCTCAATCTAACGTTACGCAAGTTCGCATTCCAAAAACACATTCCCGCACACAGTTTGAAGGGGACAATCCACACGCTTAGATTTGAGAGTTGACTTCATTACCGCATTTTCAATAATGCCAGCATTCAGAATGGTCTCAAGAGTCACCAGGATAATAGGACTGTTATCTCTCTCGGCAATATCTAATAAAAAGCTCTTAAGCACATCCAGTCCTTGGTTTTATAAAACATGGCAGCAAATTATCTGCCAAGAATGTTCGGTGATTCTTTCTCTATTCAGCCAGCTTTTCTCCCCACAGTGAGGGAAGATGATCGGGGGATTGGAGTCAACCACTCAGGAGACAAACTTAAAATTGCAGGTGGTCCGGGGAAAAAAAATAAGAATTAAAAACAGACAAAAGGCTCCTCCAGAGGAAATCTTCCTAGTGAGAGTTGGTGAGGTTTCAGAACACCTTCTATGTTACCGATGCAAAAATCAAGCCTCCGTGATTGTTGAATGCCAATTGTAATTTCACTAAGCTGCCTAAAAGGGACATTACACCGGGAACGTACTTTCTGATCTGGCGGGGCCACCAGAGGAAAGGCGAATGAAGAAGAGTCTCCCTCTTGGGGGACGGCTCCGTCATGACTAAGTTATCTACACGTGCATGGCCCAAGTTGGTCCACACAACGCTGGTAGGTATCCAGGGGAAAAAAAATTCTATGGCCAAGTCAGTTTGGGAAACACTTCATATTCTATACCCCTCCTGTAGAAACACAGTGAACATTAGCATATTAAAGGCTCAAAGGATTTCTACAATGAAAAGACTTGTTAGTTTTTTTTTTTTAACCCACTGGTGCCCAAATATATCCGATCATAAAAGACTTGTTTTTTTGTTTTTTTTGTTTTTCCTGAGTAGCAATTACCATTCCACAGTGATATTTTATGGTAAAGAACTGAGTGAAGGTGAAGCTAGATATTCTATCTATGTAAAATAATTTTGCCCTGCACATCCACATAATTGACAGAAAAGTGAGGTTACTTTCTTTCCCTCTGAATTGATTTGCCTTAAATATCCACACCATTTGCATGGGCATAAGTTTAAGGCCATACAGCCAGAGCTCCCAAAGAAAGTTGTTTGACACTAATAAGGAATTATTGTAAACAGCCCAGTAAAAGCCTGATTTTCAATTAGAAGATGAGGCTCAATATACTAAAATCCTTGAAATAACCACCCAGTGCCACATTCATGACGTTCTGGCCAACCTGCCTGGTGCTCACCCCTAGTGCAGCAATGGACCGTTTTGTTTTACAGTTGAGGAGCTCAATGTATCCTTGTAAATTATCTGAGACAATTACATTTGAAAAAAAAAAAAAAAGTCTGAAACCAGTGCTCTACAAATAAAAGACCTGGGATTAACCCTGTAGAGTCGGTTCTGAAAAACCTTTGGCAAAGCTGTTCAAGCTCAATTCCATATGGAAGTTCAAAACTGTGTTTGGCCAAGTTATTGGATGAGGGTTTTAAATGCTTGCATTTATTTCAGGGGCTGTTTCTTTTCTTTTTCTTTAATGTTTTTTAATGTTTATTTATTTTTGAGAGAGAGACAGAGCCCGAGCAGGGGAGGGACAGAGAGAGAGAGGGAGACACAGAATCTGAAGCAGGCTCCGGGCTCTGAGCTGTCAGCACAGAGCCTGACGCGGGGCTCGAACTCACGAACCCTGAGATTCTAACCTGAGCCCAAGCAGGCTGCTTAACCGACTGAGCCACGCAGGCGCCCCCGGGGCTGTTTATCTTCATGCAGAGTGAGGGGAGTTTCCCAAAGGAAGCATCTTAGGAGAATAGAGAAGCCACTAATGCCTATCTCTATATTGCTGTAAATGCTCCTGCGTGGTCTGACCCTCCCTCCAACAAAGACAGAACACATTTTAAAAAGCCGCCCCATCCAGCACCTTATTGATAAAAGAAGAAAAAAAATCCCGGGAACGTGGGGAGGCGTGTCTTCTGTATCAGAGACATGCTTACAGCTCCGGGGTGCACAGACCTCCTATGATGCTGCAAAGCTCAGCCCTGCCTCCCTTTTCGGTGGCATCTGACTCTGTTCCAAACGATGACGCCAGGTGAGCCTTTCACGTGGGCTGCCGGGGTCCTGTAGAGATTTCGTGTCCCGAGAGACGCTCGGCCACATCTCCAGTGACTGATGTGCCCACTTCCCGGTGGCTGTGAGTATTCTGCACACGCCGAGGGTCACATTCCGTCTCAAACGTTCGTCGGGAAAACGGCCCTAATTTTCTCACCAATTTCCCGTTAGATGTTCGGCTCATGGAATGCGCCCGTGAACCAGGCAAACTGAAGGGGAAAGAAGGGACTCGAGGATTAGGTTCCCGTGAGAACAAGAACAAGGCCATGTTTGATTGACTGCTGCTGAAATACGGCATTTCGCTAATTATGAATGAGCATTATGGAACTACCTCTGAGGCAGCCTGTGGCATCTCCGTCTCTACTTGGGTTAGCGAAAGCTGCTGGACTAGAAATAATTAATATTAATGATGAGCAAACTGTATAAACCACGGACCCCGATTTTTTAAGAAATAGTGTTACTGTTGGATGCCACACAAGTAAGCCTCATTTTGCACAATAGATTTGTGTCTGGAAAGTGCCTGTAAATTGATGTTTTGAAAATCAAACCATATTGTAAATGCATGAGATGAGCTTCCTATTTAGAGGAAACCTGCAGTGAATCATTTTCAAAGTGAAGGCTTCTTTTTAAGGGTGAAAAATTACCTTTTTATCTGTTTGGAAATATATGCTAGGATTTTTGTGACAGGTTCGCTTCGAGTGGGAAAACATCTCTATATGTCTTTTTTTTTTTTCCCTCTCCCACGTAAAATGGTGAGTTATAATCATTCGGTGATAAGCGTCAGGCAGCCAAACGACACCACAGTGGAGCGGGTGTGTGGGCGTGCAGCCTCTCGGTTTCATTGCACACACTGTCGCGACTTGCCTGCCTCGTCCTCTGCCCTCGTTTGAAAGGAAGGAACTGTTGAATTGCCATTTATGAGAAACAGTTCTTTGGAACCCTTATTCGAATTCAACTAAGAAAAGAGTTTTGGGGTGCCCGGGGGGGCTCATTCACTTAAGCGTGGGACTCTTGATCTTGGCTCCAGTCGTGATCTCACAGTTCGTGAGTTTGAGCCCCTCATCGGGCTCTGCGCTGACAGCCCGGAGCCTGCTTGCGATTCTCTCTCTCTCCCCCCCCACCCCCTCTCTGTGCCCCTCCCCGACTCGTGCTGTCTCTTTTTTCTCTCTCTCAAAATAAATAAATAAACCTAAAGAAAAACAGAAAAGAATTTTGTGCCATAGCTTCAAACGTGGGAAATTATGTAATGGCTTTAAACCAGAAATGGCTTGATGTGCTCTGATGTGCATAATTAACTGTCTCATCATATCTAATCAAACTTTTTTTTTTTCTACACGGAACTGAAAGACAACAGACCTCAATTGTGGCATGATTTTAAAAGTCAAGTTACTTTACAGTTTAGAGGTAAAAGTTTTAGCGAGAGCAATGGCAGGACGTATGCTTGGGAATGCCTTGTATTATTCTGGAATCTTGGAACAGGGCTTCTGTGAGTTTAACATAAAGCGTTATGCCAAGAATGGTCTTTGGGAGGGTTGTTCTTCCACAGAGGTGGTCGGTCGCTTAACCAGGATGGTTTGTGCTGTCCAGGGAAAGATCACTTTCCAGAACATAGAAATTCATTTACTTGCTCCGATACATTTATTTTACTCACAGATTCAAGCTCTCATAATAATAATAAAGGTGCCAGTAGCAAATACAATGGGTGGCAACTTGTAAATTACATAAATTACCGGACCTCTTTTGATTCTGTTTAAGAGCTGATTTACGTCACATATGGAATCAAAGTGCTGAAGACGTTTCTTTGCTCAGAAATACTATCTTCCAAGACTGTTTTAGACCGCCACTTAATATACCACTTAACTAAATTCCTGACAGTGTGCTTTTCCTAGCAAGGGAAGAAAAAAGATTAGTCTACTGGGTCCGAAAGAGATATTCAAAAAAAAACCACACACAAATATTTTTAAACAGTGCATATCTACTTTATGGCAATGTTCTCTTAACTCGGTGCTTAGGAGTAAAGGAAATAGCACCGCAGTGGATTATTTTTCATAGTTCACTCAGCAATGTGTTTACTAAGTCACTGTTACAACTACGCGCTTATATATTTTGATATACAGTATGTTCTACAATAGTGTGTCTTCTGAGATTTCTTTCTTATTTTTAAAACCTATTTAAATGTTATTTTACCTTCCCTCCCAGCAAAAACAAGCTTATTTCTCAAGGGATTCATAGTCAAGCCTGATCATAATTAAAGGCAGAGTCTGAAATGTCTTTTTAGACCAAGGAAACAGAAGCATCAGGAATGATTTGCCCAGGCAAGGGAATAGAGTGTTTATTTCACAGAATGGCGGGGGCTAGCCCATGAAATTTTATTCATATGTTTTCTTATTCAGACGAATCCCCTTATGCACGCATACAGGAAAAAAAAAAAAAGAACTCAGAAAAGGATTCTGTTCTATCTGATTAGAACACTGCCAACATGCTTGTTATGATATTTCAGGAGTAGTTATTCATGTACATGTGAACCCAGTGGTCCACAACTAAGACTCAGGAAATAAGCCCAGTGGCGATTTTGCAAAAGGTGAGAGGCTGTCCTGGGAATGGGGGCGGGGCGGAGCACGTCTTCGATCAGGCTCTGGTCCTCTGTTTTCCTCTCTGCTATGTCTGAGGAGGTACTGTCATTTCCCCAAACAATCGAGTTCAGGTGGATTCTGGGATGAGTAATTCCATGGGCAGGTAGGAAGGCCAGGGTTCAGGGATCTCTTATCGGAGTCGGCCGGACCTGGGTTCCAAGACACGAACCACCGCAGGGTGACGATTCGATTAGCTAGTGGATATCAACACTCGGCACAGTGTCCGGCACTTAATAAGTGAAGCTTTTATTTTTAAAAATAACCACAGAATTCAAAGTACAGCTGTGGCTGTGATAAGATGCTGTGATGAGCTCCGAGGAGGGGAAGAATGTGCCTAGCACCGAAAGTGTGTGCACACAAGACACTTCAGCCATTTGCCGTTTTTATCCCCAGGGGCTGGGGTATGTGGGTCAACAGAGGAAAGGTTCGACGTCGTCCAGGTTTGCTAGTTCTGGAGAGGTGGTGCCCCAACTGGGAACCTCTGGTACAATTCAGAGAATCGAGTGCAAAGCTCAGAGCACTCGGTAGTGATGACGGTACTAAGCGTGAGCATAATGAATCACAGCCATTAACGTGTACCGAGAACTTCCGATGTACCAAACGCTGCGATCAGCACTTCAGCCGCTTAGTCCTGCGACGTAGCTGCTATTACTGTCCCCGTTTTACAGATGGGGAAAACTGAGTCACAGAGAGGTTGAGCCACTTGCCCCAGATCACCTGACTAAACAATGCTGGAGGTGGGATTCGAACCCAGGCGACCTGGCTCCAGAGCCTGTCCATTTCCAGCTCAGCGCTATACTGCTTTCCATGCGTGGATTGAGGAACGGAAGAATAAAATATATCAAGATGTTTGTAGTAATTGACACCTTCTGGATCCTTCCTGCTTTCTGGGTCTTTTTACCTACCATTCACCCGATGACGTGGGCTGGCTACCCACTGTGGAGCAGGCCTTGGAACCAGCTGCCGAGGAAAGGCAGGCGAATCCACACCACCCCTCTCCTCAAGCAGCTCGAATCTATTATGTTAAAGGTGCTACCTGGGGCTCGACAGTCCTCACGAGTGGAAAGTCTGCTGGTCAGGCTTTCCTGGACATTCCTGGGGTTTGGAGGAGGGATCACGATCGAATGTGTCTTCTGTTCCTCCACATCCCTCACTCCCAGCTACCTGACACTGTCTGACAGGTTTCGTGTTGGATATCTGTCGTGTGGGAAAGAGTCTGCCGACTTGCCCGGAATGAGAGTGTCGCTTCTGTCTGAAACTGCTCCATCCAGAGAGTTCAAGAGATGTTTTCTACGCATCGTGTAGGAAAGACACATCGAAACCCTGTTACGAGCGTGTCAACAAAGAAATTCTAAAAGCCCGGTCAAACAACCAAAAAATTCCTGTTATGGAACCACAGACATAGCCCGCAACTGATTATAAAGCCAGGCTCACCACGAAGGGATGGGACATCCCTGAAATTTCAAACGCCTCAGCCCCTCATTTTCTTCAGAAGTGAGACACTCACTATTGCTCGTTTCATTTCCCCAGCTCGGGAGCATCAATATGATTTCATGCCCTTTATGCCACAGGGCAAATCGCTGACTACTCGCCCTCTTGATCGGAAAGTCTGTCGTGTGGCTGTCCTGCATTTCCCTACTGCGCCGAGCCCTGGGCACAGCCATCTGTGGTTTGGGAGTGGCTGCCACTTGGACCCCAGGACCCCTGAGGTTTGTCCGGGAAGGACCCCCCCAGAAGTATCTTTCCTAAGTGTCTCTACGCGGTTCTTGTGCATCTTGGCTTCCCGCCACCCTGAAGTGCATTTCAATTTCATGCAAAAAACAGCTTTGCTTCAAACCACGGCCACCTTTTATGTTAAAAGAATCCATCAAGACAGAATCTTTTGGTGCCCCCCCCCCCCAAACTCTTTCTAGCAGATGGAAAGGCAGATTATTTCAATGAAGAGGCTGTCGCTGACAATTGCAAGCAATGTTTTCTCAAAGTTCATAGCAACGGTGCACTTTTACGATTTCTTAGTGACTGGCAGGATCTAATCTTCAAGGCATGGTGACCACGATAGCATCCCCAAATTTTAATCCAGGAGTAAAGGTCAAGGCAGATCACAGTTTTCAGGTCCACTCGAATCTCCGAAGAAGAGAGCACCCCCCAAAAACCATGAAGATAAAGGGCTGACCTAACGCCAAATCGCATGCACTAAGACAGTGAGGTTATAAAGAGTATGCGATTTGAGGGGAAAGTTTGCAAATTTTTCTACAAACGCTCAAACTATCACTAAATTGAATAAATGATACCTTGGGTGCGAGTAGGTGGGTGGGAAAACGCACTGAGTCTTGTCAACGTGGTAAAACATTCAGGAATGTGCTGGGCATAGCTAATCTAACCAGGGGAAGAGCGGTACACATGGGGATTGATTTTAGGTCAACTGCTCTCTGCCAGCATTGGGAATCGATCCTTTGATTCAAACCACATCGATACCACACTTGTGAGAAGTAATGGCGGATATTAGCAAAAAGAGCACTCGACTAGGACTCGAGAAGCTTAGGACTAAGCCTTGCAACACTACGAGTTGTAGAAGCCTGGGCACCTCGCTCAAGCCACCCGAGCCCGACTTGCCTGACTCCTAATGTGGGGACAGAAGTCATGCAAATAAGTGCCTACAATCGGCTCCGTGAGCTCATCTGACAGCAGCACAATTCACTGCAGAATCTGAGGAACAGCGACTCTTCGTTTTCTATCTGATGAAGCAAAGGCTCAGGGAAGCACCGAGTGATGTCATGAAGTCACGTGGCAACGATTGCGACAACCGGGATTTGAACGTCCCATCTCCCGGCTCCCAGGACTGAGTAAGAGACCACATGTAACAAATGTAACACATGATTTCAGGGGCGCCTGGGTGGCTCAGTTGATTAAGCGTCCAACTCTTGGTTTTAACTCAGGCCAGCATCTCACGGTTCACGAGTTCAAGCCCCACCTGGGGTTCTGTGCCAACGGCACAGAGCCTGCTTGGCATTCTCTCTCTCTCACTCTCTCTCTCTGACCTTCCCCTGCTCATGCTCACTTGCTCTCTCTCTCTCACTCTCTCTCCCAAAATATATAAATAAACTTGAAAAAAATGGAAACAAAGCCATTAATGACTGTTCAACTGAAATGTGATACAGGTATGGCAGGTACACTATAAGAAATGAAAGTTTGAGTCTCGTAATCCAAGAATCCTAGAGTGAAATTCTAGCTCTTTCACTAACTAGGCCCACGATCCTGCGCAAGCCATTCACCTGCTAAGAGGAAATCTCCTTCTCCGTAAGGTCGGTTTACTCTTACACAGGGGCTGGAGGATGAAAGGTGGTGCATGGCGGGAGCAGACAAAGGGCACAGGGTCCCTTGGGACACCAGGAAAGCCCAGTGCCCGGCATTAGCTCTAGCAGCGGCTGGGTGGCCGTGGCTGTTTGGGGTGAGAACCTTCAGAGGACACGCCTGGGAGCAGTGGCAATGACGGCAGTGGCGGCATCAGTGACGACAGGCGTACGTAAAGTGCCTAGAAGTGGGGGCTAGAGTTACCCAAGCGCAGTGTTCCTGGGCGGTTTCTATGCTTCCTTTCTCGCTGTACCACATGATGTATGAAACTGATTTTGGAGACACCTAGAAAAACTCTCTCAGTTTCCAGAGATCCTAGACAACTTCTAGATATTATGAGTACTAGGGCCTTTTTGGGGGGGTGGATTTCCTCTTGAAGGTCTAGAAATACTTCAGGTGGCAAATCATTACCTTCCACCCCCCACCCCGGTTCCCTGTCTCCCACACTGCTCTCTCAGGCACCGTGGAACCTGAACGAAGGCAGTGTATTAAGGTTGCACTGGTGGGTCCTGGGTGCCAAGATCCCAGGGGGTAGCCAAGAAAAGACACTGTGTTCACTTGGGTTTACAAGGCATAACGTCTCTCTGTCCCTCTGTGCCCATCTTGGCAGCATATTTGGAGATGTCAATCAAAGAGCTTGGAGAACTTGTCCTGTTTGGGTCCTCATTATTGAAGTGGATGGATGACCCACCAAGAAAGGCATGTGTCAGATTTTTCAACTGATTTTACAGCTGTAATTGGGCACGCATCTATAGTATTCCACCAATTCTACCAATTCTGAGTCAGGAAAGCAGAAGGGCTATTTGTGAGATGCTTGACAGGATGGGAGAGAAGAATGAAAATAGTTTACGAGCGGGGTGGACATTCCTTCTCAGCTACTCCAGTCTCAGCTGTGCTGGTTGGTTGGGTTTCTTTTCCATTTCTAGGAACGGCCGAGGGGCTCACGTACTGTGCTGCTCTGCCTTCTGGACCTGGAAGATTTGTGATGCGCTCCAGCCCTGCAGCCGTCTGGGGACAAGGCAGCGTGTTCTTTTCCTTCCTTCCTTCCTTCCTTCCTTCCTTCCTTCCTTCCTTCCTTCCTTCCTCCCCCCCTCTTTCTTTCTTTCTTTCTTTCTTTCTTTCTTTCTTTCTTTCTTTCTTTCTTCCTTTCTTTCTTTCACGTTTATTTATTATTGAGAGACAGAGAGAGACAGAGCATGAGCAGAGAGAGGAGGAGACACAGAATCCGAAGCAGGCTCCAGGCTCTGAGCTGTCAGCACAGAGCCCGACGTGGGGCTCGAACCCACAAACTGCGAGATCGTGACCTGAGCCAAAGCCGGACGCTCAACCGACTGAGCCACCCAGGTGCCCCCAAGGCAGCGTGCTCTAACGGGCATGCGGAACTCTGGCTTCCAGTCCCACCTCCCCCATCTGTAGCTGGAAGACTTCGGGCAAGTGTGTTCCCCAAGCTCAGCCTGGTTTCTTTTCACCTGTGGCTATCTAACAGGACTGACGTGAAACGCCCATGAGGCTAACGCATCGTGCGAAAGTCTTTACGGTAATCAATCACGGTGGGATTATTTTCAGCATTACTTCTTTCCCTCCCAGTTACTGTTGAAAACGTCAAGGGGAGTTTGGAAATAAGCCACTGGTTGATCACGCTGGGAAGACATATTTTTTTAATTATTCCACTATGAAAGACATAAAAGCAACGTTTCAATTGTCAACCACGTTGGCGAGCAGGAAGGGTGATGGCTGAACCTCTCATGAAAACGGACCTAAACATCAGTTGTCTTCTTTTTGCTTTAATAGGGGAAAATGGAGATTTCTGGACAGAGACGCTATTCCCACCACGGGTCACAGAAATCAACCTTACTAAGTCCCTTAGAGGCACGGATCCGTCTGCCTCTCTGAAGGGAGCATCTTCCAGGCATGATGACACAATTGAGCTGCAGGATCCGAGGTGAGGACAGACCTGTACTTGCCTACGCAATGCCCACGTCCGCACGGGCAGTGCATGCGAGACCCGACTCAGGGACGGTATTAAGATCGAATGCGCTCCCTGATCTAAACCAAACTGACGGCGACCATTCTGGCACGCACCTGCGGTCGGTCCAGTTGGCCTAATGCCTGGGCAAGATCACAACTGACTGGAAATCAGTAGGGCCATCTCCCAAGTGTCCATGAGATGGCTTCAGTGGAGGTTAAGGGCACATGCTCTGAAGTCTGTCTGGTTCTGGCTTTGTTATTTTGGCTCCGTGGGCAACTCACTCGATGCCTCTGAGTTTTGGTTTCTGCCTCTGTGGAATATAACGAGGTGACTGCCACAGGCTCGTTATAAAGGGACCAAGCGCCCGGCACATAGTGGGCACTGAGTAGATACGGGTTGGCTGAGGCACTGGTGTTATCAGTGTAACTCTAACCTTTGCTAACCTGGGAGCTCCTTCAGGGAGGGGTGTGTGGTGATTCATCCTCAATGTACCACAGAGCTCCGCCTGGAGCTTTACGGACTAGGGGCTTAATGCGTTTTTGCTGAAAGGGAACCAAAGTTTCAATGAGTGAATAAATATTGCTGCAAACCAGGTAGAAAAAAAGAGATACTTGACTTTTGTCTGAGAGAAAGAGAGAGAGGTTTGCCTCTAATGACAGATTCTCACAATCCACCAGAAGCAGATGAACTTGGGCACACGTACAACACACAGATCAACTCTGATCTTTCGAGATTTATGCCACCTGAGCAAAAAAAAAAAAAAAATACAAAACACAAACATCTGTGTTTTGAGCTTTTGTCAGGCAAGTAGAAACCCACAGCTCCCGCTGAAGGAGCCCTGCCTCGCAGTCTTGGGGCCTGTCAAGCACCAGCAGCTTCGGCCCTTCTCCACGCGAACACTCCAAATGCCAATATTGCTTGTTGTCACATTAGCCAATATACGATCCTCAAAATAAAATCCTCTTGATGTCTGATTACTCTTCTTAAGGACCTCATGCTGATTCATTTCAAACTGTGAATTACCTTTAATTCACAGCTTGAACAGGCTGCCAAATTTGGTTTTCTCTGCTCCCAGGTGGCTGTCCCTGATGTGGTGGAGGACGTCCAAAAAAATATTAAGTCCTTAGGAAAAGTTGGCAAAAGCCCCGAGATGCAGGGCACACAAGACAGGTTCAAAGCAAGGGTTGGCATACGTCTCGATGTGAAACCCGGAATGGCGGGAAGCGGTGGAGCTCATCGAGTTTACCTGTTTATCAGGAGAGTTCAGTTGGGCTCTTGTAAGCCACAAACTGATCATCTACATCCCCCAATTCCAAGTACCCAATCACATACTCTGAGTAAGAGTTCATCTGATTAAGAAAATCACAGCCCTTTTTTCCCCCTGCCTCATTACACAGGCGCTTTGCTACCAGAACTTTATCCGGAAAGCAGACCGAACATCTACTTATAAAAGAGTATATGAAATTGCCACCGATGTGGACTAAGGCTCCACAGTAAGCCCAGGCCATTCTCAAATCTCAAATCACATTCTCAAAACGAACATTTTCTTTTACGTTTACGTATTTATTTTGAGAGAGAAAGAGAGGAAGAAGAAGAGAGAGAGGGAGACAGAGAATCCCAAGCAGACCCTGCACCATCAGCACGGACCCTGATGTGGGGCTCGAACCCACAAACAGTGAGATCGTGACCTGACCCAAAACTAAGAGTCGGACGCCTAACTGACTGAACCACCCAGGTGCCCCAAAACAAACATTTTCAACGAGAAAAATTTAGGTAGGATGGGCAGGGTGGTGAATGTGAGGGTCTTTCTTTCTTTCTTTCTTTGGTTAAAAAAATTTTAAGTCACCTAAGAAATAATGTAATGCTTGTTAGTGGTTATAATGAACTGGAAAACATTCTAATAATCTTTCTATTCTCTATGGTAATGAACTCTTCCTACCACAAAAAGAAGAGTTTAGAAATAATGTTTTATTGGGGTGCCTGGGAGGTTCAGTCGGTGAAGCGTCCAACTTCAGCTCAGGCCACGATCTCCTGCTCATGAGTTTGAGCCCCACATCGCCTCTGTGCTGACAGCTCAGAGCCTGGAGCCTGCTTCAGATTCTGTGTCTCCCTCTTTCTCTGCTCCTCCCCTGCTCGCAGTCGGTCTCTCTCTGTCTCTCAAAAATGAATAAACGTTAAAAAAAATTAAAAAAAAAAGAAATAATGCTTTATTTCAAGCAATTTTGATCAGGTTTTGCTATAATTTATCGGGGACTCCTTCCCACTAACTTCAGCCGTACAAGTCTCCCAGGTTCAAAATGCCCAATGTGGTGTCCCAAATCCCTGAGCTCATGAGAGTACACGAAGAAGGGCAGCGTGGTGGGAGGAAGAGGCCTGCGTTCGGGCTCTCTTGCCAAGGAGCGGCATCACTCACTCGGCCCTCTGTGCGCTCACGGCCGACGTGTCCGTTCAAGGTAAGTGTGCACAGTTAGTTTGTCTTCACACTGGACTGCGCACACTTCACGAGGAGGGGCCGTATTTTGGCTTTGCTTTTCTCAACGAAACAACGGAAAGAATCCAGAGCCCCTCCAGGATGGCTGGCAAGCACAGTGAGGTGATGTGTGTCAGAACAGTGGGCGTGGGCCCTGGGCCCTGGCCTCGCGTGCACACTCAACAGCACAATGATTATTGCCCGAGACCCTCTGCCATTCTTGTGACGGTGTAATTCCCCCTCCTCTCAACTAGGGCTACATTCAAGGATTTGTTCATGGGGTGTACAAGGCCATCGCCCACAGGTAAACTGAGACTGGCCACAACTAGTCTGTGTCCACAACGCCTTTCCTCAGGTCTCTGGGTCCAGGGCTGGGAGGTTTTCAAACCTGTAGCTAACACAAGTGAAAGAGGCGGTTTTATGGCAAGGAAAGAAAAGCACTTTGGCTACATCTGCCTTCATATTGGGCTTTTATGGAAACTCTCCAGGCATTCAAGACAGCATGGCTTAAAACACAGGAGCTGCTTGATTAAAAGGGGGGCTGGATGGTTTCCAACTGGACAGAGTCCAGACGCTAACAACCAACTATAACAAAGGCACTACATTCACAAAATTAGCTGACGTCAAGGACTGACAAGATGGATACCCTGGAGTTCCCGGATGCTGTCTGAAAATGCTTCTCAGGGCAACCAAACACATCTTACACGTTCCTATGTAGGATGGCTCATAAAAGATCAACGAGGTCAAGTATCTTTGTAAAGCCACTGTACCGACAAGGACTTGACAAGATGTTACACACTAGAAGAAGCAGTCTAACTCAACAAAGAAACTCCAAGTTCTTTGGGTTTGGTTTCAGTTTTCTCCTCCATCAGTCCTTAATGGCTTCATTAAGAAACTAGAAAGTAACGTACTGTCCAGTGTATACATCCAATCCCTGAATCTCATAATTGAAATAAATGGATCTTTCAGAGGCAGAATGCATATGGTACCACTGTACAAATATACAACTCTAGAGCCCCAAGAAATACAACTTGACCCTCATAGGCCCATGTCCCACCCTCTTTTGGGAGATAGATCTTTTAGAAGCCTTGGGTGAGGCCTGTTCCAACACTCACAGACGTGGAGGGAAACAAAGACAATTGGCTTTTCTTTCCTCCAGAAATTATTTTTTAATTTTTTTTTTGTTGTTGTTTTTAACGTTTGTTTATTTTTGACAGAGCTGGAGACAGAATGCGAGTAGGTTAGGGGCAGAGAGAGAGGGAGACACAGAATCCGAAGCAGGCTCCAGTCTCCAAGCTGTCGGCACAGAGCCTGACGCGGGGCTTGAACTCACGAACTGTGAGATCATGACCTGAGCAGAAGTCGGACACTCAACCGACTGAGCCACCCAGGCGGCCCACCTCCAGAGATTATTAAGGGTTAAAGGTAAAGTCATTTTTGTGTTGTTAAATCTAGTTACTAAAGAGTATAACTTGTTTAAAAAATATAACTGTTTACATTTGAATTCTGCCAAATATTTGCGTGTGTACCTTTACACGTATATGCATTGTTCATTACTTTGCTTAACTTCCCTTAAGGAACTCTATCTGTATATTTTGAAATAAAAATACATGCACCCCCATGATTTACACTCACATCCTCTGAATCCTAGGTCGGTGCTTCCCCCCGCCCCAGTACTCTAACTACCATGAACAGAGATGGAAACTCGGGACTAACGCTCTTGCCTCAACGGGCAGAGAGAGTTCTAGCCAGAGCGGGCAGGATATCACCTCATGGACGGACATCCCATAAAAAGCACTGTCTGTCAATAAGATCTACCAAGCGAGGAAAAGACCCAGTTCTCCAAAAGCCAGTCAGACCGCTGGGGTCAGGCCCAGAGAGAGCAGCGGCTGTCAAGAACACAGACGGAGCCTGGCTGGTTCCCAGGTTGCATTCGCACGTACTCGGATCAGTGTTCTCGAACCTGCTGCCCGTGCATGCAGTTCTTCCAAATAGTCCAGGCCCAAATGGAAGGTCTATATTTCTTCAGCTGGAGAAAAGAAGGCCAGATGAGGAAAACTAATAAAGTATTCCAGTAATTAAGGGATTCGGCTTAGAAGACTCCCATCTGTCTTACTGTAGGTGGTGACTGCGTGTCCAGGACGTTCGCCGGCCTCGGGAAGGGGCCTCTCCTGCAGGAGGGCCAGCTGAGGCGTTGTTTCCCACCAAACTTGGGCTACCCGTCGTCTGTCTACACACAGAATGTTCTTAGTTGCCGGGAGGATTACCCTGCCTGATGGAAAATCCTAGAAGCTGGCTTGAAAATCACACTGTAGTAAAATGTAGTAAAATATGGGAGTGATAGTACTGGCTAAGTGGGTAACTGTTTGGAAGCTAACAATTAAAAACAGTTACCATCACTCTATCTGTCCCTTTGTTAAACCTATACCCTACCATAAAGAAGGGAACTTATTCCAGCCAAAGTCTGAAGGACAATGCTCGGTCTTTAGATCCAGCAGCCAAAAAGAGAGTGGCTCGTTCAGAAAATCGACTCTGTATCTTTTCAGTTTTACCCATGCTTCCCATAGAGAACCTTAGTCCTATTGAATTACACAGTATACCCCCGTGCTATGAAGTACTGTTTTCTGGAAATGCAGCCTCTAACTATAAATCACAATTGCCGAGTTTATTTCTGTTAGTTACAAACTATTGAAATATTGACTTTTATGGTCTGTATGGAAATCAGCGTATTTCACAGCAGGAGCCTAATACTCTTGCTTTAGGAGTAGGATCATTTTACAGTGGGAAAAAATATTTTTTTTTAATTTTTTCACGTTTGGAAACCTGTGTTGATTCCGTAAGTGCTTGCGTGTGCGCATGCGCGCACGCCCGTGCGTGTGTGTGTGTGTGTGTGTGTGTGTGTGTGTGTGAATTTTACTGACATTTTAATGGGAGAGAGGTAAGGTAGGAGGATAAGATCTATTGTTTACTAGAATGACAAGAGAAAGGGCAAGTCAAAATGCGATGAATGGAAAACACTGAAATGAACAATATCAAAAATGATTTTGATTTCTGTGTTTCCATCTAATTTAGTCTTTAATTCAGGGTTATAGTTTTTTCTCCCCTTTCTTATTTTTGGTCACTTCTTTAAATGAGAATTCTTGGTTGCTGAAATTGAACCTTGATTAGAAGGCGCAAATCAGGCCAGAAAACCAACTAAGAGCACTGGCGATGGGAGCTTTGCTGTCAAACGGAACCAGGAACGTGGACGTGCCATTGACTTTCGCAGAGCCTTGGTCTATGTGGGAGTCATTCCCAGTTGTTTTATGTAATTTTTCGTGATCTTCCAAAAGGTGAGCAATTCACTTCAAGTGTGCCATTAGACCACTTGAATGTCATAAATTATTTCATTTCAAAAATTTTCAAGAAGGTGACTATTACTCACATAGAAAAGTCGACTTTCATTTTCTATTATTAGGAATGAAAGAAGTTGTGAGAGAAATACTCCCTTGATACGTTCTTGGACAAATGGATATTACAAAATCTACAACAGTTAATCTGAGGAAATTGGTTTCTCCATACCCCTTCTTCAGTTAACATTAATAAGAAATGAAGACGGCACTGAGTGAATCGTTCTGAACTTCAACCCAGCGCCATGTAATCTCTTATTCCCTCTCTTCCAGGCTGCCCTTGTTTGCATTTAATGTACAGTCCCCAGAAGACCTGCAAACATGGTTGCCGAGACGTGTCCTTTCCCCTCCCTAGTCGGGGTGTCGGAATGTTGTGTCTAAGGATGCCTGCAGCTGAAGTTACACAATGTTCAAACAACCAGTCAAGAATCATAGTTGATTTCCTACTCCAGGTACCAGTCCAGCCTGTATTTACATCATTACAGAGTCTAATGGTGATCTCGTTCAGTTTTACTGTGACTCGCTTATTGTGGGCAATCTCATTCTCCTCCCTAACTGAACTCCGTATTATTAGGAGTCAAGGTTCCTATTGTCAAGGAGCAGGACAGAGAACAAGATTCGCTCAGCACCGAGGCACCGTTCCCTTGCCAGATGCCCCCGAAGAAGCCTGTTTTGGAAACCAAAGTACTTACGACTCGAGCGGTACTGACTTTGTAGAAGCTCTGCCGGTCGGGTCGCTCCACTCTGAAAAGAAAGGCACACACAATTACTAGCCGTGTTTCCCCCTGTCAAACGATCAGTCTCAATGCAACTGGTCTTCACACGTGCAGCCCTTCCAGTTACATGTTTTCACGGCATCCCGTCACAAATAACACATGAATAAAATAAAGGAGCCGCCTGGATGCATCACAGTATGACTTTTTGCTATTGTTAATCCATATTTTATGATATTAAGTAGGAATGAGAAGAAAGTGGGGGAGGGGGAGAGGCCATGAACGTTTGGACTGAGAAGAATTCTTTTTGAAAACACCTACTTTGTAAGGTGAATCCTGGGGTCAGATGTTGGGATTCCTATAAGGAAGAACACACATAACACAAATATTAGTTACAATGATACAAAGGGAACAGGACGCGTATCTGTTATCGTTGAAGATAGGACTTGACTAATGTTTGCACAAAGAGAACCACTGTTAACGATTCCAGTAATCCGGCTTCTGTGCAGAGCTCTATTCGAAGGATAAACATTTGCTAGTCGAACCTGCTGCAACATGACCATAACTGCCATTTCATCAGAACTGTAAGTTAAGACCGCTGTCTATTTGGAAATGTGTACAACGTGGGAACAAATGACCCACATGTGTGAAATTCAAGTGTTTAATTTCTCACTTAGCTAGGCAATGATGTCTCTAAGGAAGTAAAGGGGCCCTGGTTCAAACTAACAAATGATCATGGTTTTCGGAGAAGCGTAAACAAGACCGTAATTAATAGATGTGCTCGGTTCCTCCTTTTTATAGTAACCACTCCAGTTTTCTACCTTCGCTGTGACACGTGTGCGATAGGTGGGTCTCATTTTCACAAGAGAAGGGTTCTTAAGACTTCATTACAAATTTGGTGAAGTATGGGAAGCGATGTGAAATATGTCAGTGGAGCACATTATTTAAAGGGATTTGAATTTGATTTGAAAGGCATCCCGCACACAATTCATTCACTGTTTTTTGAGAAACGCAGATGTAGACACAGCGGGCTTTCGGGGAGCACGGCACACCTGCGTGGCGCCTGACGAAACTGGCAGGCAGAGGCACCGCAATGACGTACAGGGCGCGCACGACACCGTGCGGATGGAAGGGAGAATCCTGACTGCGAGACAAGAGCCTCGAAAGGGAGACCGTGAATTCAAGTAAACGCAAGAGTCAGTTATGTCAACCACCGTTGTAAGTAATCCACTCGTGAAGCTGAATCTTGCCACCCTATAGAAGAAAAATAGAATCGCAGCATCATTTGTCTTTGAGAGAAGCAATCAAGAACAGTAACACTGTCCTTTCACGGAAAGCGAGTTCTGCTACCTATTTCGCGTGATTCTGCTGCCCGGGAGACTTCCCTTCCAGCAAGATCGTCACTCCAGAAGACTACCATAAACTCCACAAGAGATGGAAAAGGCTTCTCAACTGAAGAGCTATCACAAAGCCCATGCAGATTGCTGCTCAAAGATTTCTCTACCCTCACTTGATAGAGAATTGACTTCTGACGAAAAACTCTAATAAGCTTGGCCATTTGATTCCACTCCTTAGCAAATCATAGATGGTGGGGAAGGGGAAAACAGTACCAGAGGCACAACAAAGTCAGAACGTAAAAAGCACAAGAGTCTATGGCCACTTAATACGGAGGCAGGCATTCCTACCCATCTTAATAGCTCCCGAGGGCATAATTACGGTTCAGTACAGTATTACAGCATAGTTCAATCGCCAGCGCTCATCATGATGTCTAAGTTATCAAGAAAGACTAAAGCGTGTTCAGTATAATTTTTATAAGAAGTCAGAAAAATATTAATTACATCTCAGAAAGATTCGTATTACATGACTCCTATGGAAGGCCAGCCTTTAGTTATCCAAGAATTTCAATCGTCCAAAATACCTCATCTCCCAGAATGAGTGGTTAACCATTTGTATGTCCTTAACTATACACCAATAATTCTACCTGTTATTTTTTATTTATTTATTAAAAAATTTTTTTAACGTTTATTTATTTTTGAGACAGAGAGAGACAGGATGAACGGGGGAGGGGCAAGGAGGGGGAGACACAGAATCTGAAACAGGCTCCAGGCTCTGAGCCGTCAGCCCAGAGCCCGATGCGGGGCTCGAACTCACAGACTGTGAGATCGTGACCTGAGCTGAAGTCGGACGCTTAACCGACTGAGCCACCCAGGCGCCCCAGTCTACCTGTTATTTTTTAAAAGGGACTCCATCACAACTGTATGGGGCAAGTTTGGGCTCATGTACCCTTAGAAATCAAATGACAAGGTCAAAAGTCAAGTAGACCAAATACTTGATCAGAGAGTGAAACATACCGGTCCCAGAAATCTGGACTGAATTTTTAAACATCATCCAAGAATTCTGGACTTTAGACTGGAACCGTCAGTTGTTCAAAGCATCAGAGCAGTGACTCATGACACGAATTCAAGGGTTATGTTATTTACTGAATTTGACTCACTGGAGTTATGTATTCCTGATACCATTTTTAATGTTAAGCTGGGTAACCCTTTTTAAAAACAGAATTCCAAAAAAATGAAACACCTCTGGATATTACCCAAGTTACTGTACAAACACACCCAACCCTGATCGGAAATGGCTTGGTTGTGGGAAAAAATTTGCATTCTTCATGCAATAATTGTTGATGCACATAATCCAAAATTAAAAAAAAAAAATGTCTGACTTCAATCTGTGAATTTTGCTCATAGATATGTCATACAAGTAATTTTAGTAATAGACGATAACGATGCCAAGTTGTGTTCACAAACTTCTGTGAGGCTATTGAAAACAATTTTTTTTACTGTTTATTCATTTTTGAGAGACAGAGACACAGTGTGAGTGGGGGAGGGGCAGAGAGAGAGGGAGACACCGAATCCGAAACAGGCTCCAGGCTCTGAGCTGTCAGCACAGAGCCCGAGGCGGGGCTTGAACCCACCCACCACAAGATCATGGCCTGCTCAACTGACTGAGCCACCCCAGGCACCCCGAGGCTATTTTAAATAACAGCCTTGATCATCCTACAATGAGAGGCTCCCATAGGATCTAGATTCTAGAGCAGGGATTGGCCAACTTTTCCTGCGATGGGCCAGATACTAAATATTTTAAGCTTTGGGGGGCATGCAGTCTTCTGTCATAACGATTCAACTCTGCCACAAATTTGTGTGGTTGGATTCCAAGACAGGTTGGTTTACAGACACTGAAATTTGAATTCATATCACCCGTGTTATTTCACATCATTCACGTAACTCCTAATACTCGTAACAATATTCACATTCTTTTTCTTTTGAAAATCCTAACCGTTTAAAAAACCTAAAAGCCCACAGGTTGTAGAGTGCCAGCCTCTGTCTGGAGTTTGATTACCTCCACGAAGCCTTGACTGAACTTCCCCTGGGGACACTATTAGCTCCCTCACTTCTGCTGAGCAAGGTATTCCCTTCCTTGTGAGTTTTTTCCATTCTCTCTGAAAAAACATGGCACTTTCAATTGGGGATGGATAAGTAAACTTCAGTAAGTTGGGAATTTTAAACGGTGTCTGCCTTTGTAAGTTTGCAGAATCACAGACTCTTTGACCCAAAAATCCAGTGGGAGGATACAGCACGCACCCACACGTGTGCGCACGTGCACACACCTCCACTCAGATGGTACAGATGGGGAAACTGAGGCTCAGAAGAACTTGAATGGGACCACTTCGCCAGCAACCGGCAGAGCCAGGATTAAAAGCAGCCACGTCTGTAGCTCCGAAGGCAAATAAGACAGAACCTATACGGCTGTGCAAACTCTATCACGTCTGTACGAAATAGATGCTTTCTGGGAGGGTGCTGTCACCTAGTTCCGGTGCAAGCACTGAGGAAAGGGGACTCACCCCAGTCACATGTTTTTACTGTATGTGTCCGCGTTTTGGAAGATGAAATTTAAACCGAGGCATCTGTAAATCTGTGTAATAAACACATCACCAGAACACCTGAATCTAAAGGCTGGTTCCCTGATTGACTAGCTGGGTCATTCGGGGCACATTACGTTACTCTGTGCCTCAGTTTCCTCCTCTGTGTATTAGGGAGAGTCAAATTACCAATCTCTTTGGGTATGAAGGAATGAATCATTTACTAGATATTATCTGCTTAGAACGCGGCAAGGCATGTCACAGGCATTATGTCGTTGATGGCATTACCGTTATTTAAAATGTACTTTTCTTTCAGACCAATGTTTTGGCAGGAACCAAGTGAAACAAAAGAGTGGGTGTGTAGCCATCCCGGTCTCACCATTTTATCCCAGTCGCTTCTACCTTTATCATGGGGTCGATGGGAGCACAGATAATTGGCAGAAAATGCGAATCGCGCCTGATTCCAAATTGTGCACTTACTACAAAAGCCCGTTTAAACAACCGGTTCTATTGTATACACTGGTAAATGTCAAAATCGCAACTTGCACGGATTATCTCTAAAATTGGAGAACGCAGCTGAAAACAATGCAATTGCTGTATCAGTGCGTTGGATTCAACGTCCAGAGCGGCTCAGCCGATCCCTTGGCCAGGATGCTAGGGAGGAGGACGCCAGTCCAGGGCGGCCTAAGGAGGGTTTACAGGAGGGGATGACACACACCGGACACGGACAGAGAGGGTTGCTGCTCACTTACTTCTGACCCCTTTCTCAGGTGGGAGGGGATAACTGAACGCAGTTTAGGCCAATGTTATTGTTGAACTCATGGCCCTAAACACTGAAGGATCTGACTGGGTTTCGGAGTCTACCTCCTTGGCTGGCACTCGGGGTCTTTCACAGAGATGCACTTGCTGGCCAGGGGTTCGTCTCTGTCCGCCTCCCATCACACGACTCTGAGCCAGCCCCTCGAGACCATGCCAGCATGGATCGCACCGTGACCCCTCATCTCGCCGTGCCTCTGCCCGTCCTGTTCTTCCGCATGGAGTGTTCTTCTCTTGGGCCCTTCTCTGCCCCTCAAAGTGGTTCTCGGAACCTTTCATTCTCTATGAAGACATTTTCTACATTGCTTTGTCATTTAGCTCATAACATGTAGAGGGTTTTTCTTCACCCCTAACTTTAAGTCTGTTGTATGTCCTCAGAAAATGGTTTCTGAATAAATGGATGGATGGATGAACGGATGGTTAATTGGATGGAAGGAAGGACGGGAGAAAGACATTACTTTTTCTTTTAAAGTGTGCTATTAGAATAGCCATGGTTACTTAGGCATTTTAGAAACTGATGGCGAGAGAAAATTCTTACTGGGAGCAGGTGAGGGGAAAAAATGAAACATTTGACAATAGCACTGTAAAAGAAGTTCTGTCAATATGATGTGTTGGCGTGTAAAGATCTGTGTGCTTGTGCGCAAGGACTGGAAGGTGATATACAAAATTGAAAATCGATCCATTAGGGTGAAGAGGATAGGTTTTTTGTTTTTTGTTTTTGTGTTTTTTTTTGATTAAAAAGTCTTGGATGGGGGCACCTGGGTCGCTCAGTCGGCTGAGCGTCCGACTTTGGCTCAGGTTATGATCTCACAGTTCGTGGGTTCGAGCCCCGCGTCGGGCTCTGTGCTGACGGCTCAGAGCCTGGAGCCTGCTTCGGATTCTGTGTCTCCCTCTCTCTGCCCCTCATCCTCTCTCTCTCAAAAGGAAATAAACATTAAAAAAAATTTTTTTAAAGTCTTGGATGTTGCTGCTACATCATCTATGTGGACAGTGGCTGTGTTCTAGGTAGTACACCACACAAGCCAGTGTCTGGGGGTATATGGTCCTGGAGACTCTCGGTAAAAACAAGATTTCTATCAACATCCCAAGGGGCAAGAGGAAGTCTAGATTATAGGGCACCAGAGCACCAAGGCCACTTTTATTTTTAAGGATCCAACTGGAAGACCGGTACAATTAAACTAAGATAAAGGAAAATGGAGGAAGGAAGAGAATTGACCTGTCCTGGGATGGAAAGTGTGTTCTTCTCAGAGTTTCCAGAAGTATGCATGGCAGTGAGAGGAGCAGGCCAGGAATGGGTCATCTCCTGGTGAGGAAAAACAAAGCAACTTTATTTTGGGGCATTGAGAAAATCAAATACCTTCTTGGCACTCAATATAGCAGGGCCCTTTATAAATACTTACTGACTTAGTCGGCCTAGGTGTTTTCAGGGGAACTGAAATTCATCCACTCCATTCCCCCTGCCCCATACCCGTGCTTGAAGCCTACCTGTGACACGCAGGGCCATCCAACACCCACTTGCACAGTGCCAGTGACAGGGAGCTCACTAACGCTTGACGCTGCCTGTCCCACGTGACACAGCTCGATCACACTATTCTTCCTGGTCGTGAGCCAAACGCCTGTCTCCCAGGGGCTTCTACCTACGGATGGTACTTTGCAACTGCACAGAACATGTCCCCTCTTCCTTCGCATGACAAGCCCTCAGCTGCTGGAAGACAGCAACCCTGTCCCCTGGTGTCGCCTCTTCTCTAGTCTGAGACATTTGCAGCTTGTTCGTTCATTCGTTGGGAACCTTCAACTTTTCTTCTAAGGCTTGAGTTCTGCATTCTGTCAACTATCTGAGGTGCTCCCAGGAAGGACTCCTGATTGCCTGGGGCTCTTCTCACTCCCGGTCTCCTGCAGCGGGTGTGATCTGGCAGCTCAGGGGGAGGGCAGCACTGTCGCCACCTGCGTTCTGGACACAGATTGGGCACGCGCCGTTGCTCTTCTCAGGCAAAGAAGAGGCAGCCGAGAATTCTTTCTCATTCCTCGAGAAGGTTCCTGTGAAATTGGCGGCACCGTTCCGCCTAGCCGTACCCACAGGGTGTCTGCGAGTCCAAGTCTCCAAAGTAGGAGGAGCCCCTCGGGCTCCCGCTCTCCGCTATCAGCAGGGGCACCTTCCCGATGCCTTCAAACACTCGGTTTGAAAAGAGTTGCTGTTCAAATCTTACCGGAGTCATAGGGCTCGTGGCCGACACACTGTACCCAAAGAGGAAGGATAATTAAATCACATGCTTCACATCCCGGCACCAGCTATGACAAAGTTTGTGAAACGGGAGGGCACCCGCGTGTGTTGTATTCATCAGACATTTTGGTATATAAACATCCAACATAAAAATCAGTGCCATAATGGAAAGAAAGGAGAGCTTTGGGGAGGAGCGGAGAGGATCAAAGTTTATGAAAGGCCTTTTTTAATGAGTCAGTTACATAATACTTTCCCCCAATCTTTATGGGTAACATAATTAGTCATTTCAAAGGTAATATTAATAAGAACTCTCAGGTAGCACTAAAACATGTTTTTTTTTTTTTCCTTCTATAATTACCCAGTTCAAAAAGAGTCTTTGATGTATGAAGAGCAGTAATGCAAGGAGATACTTCACAGGTTCATTCACAGTGCAGCGCTGAAGCCGAATTTGTAAGTATGATTCAGACAAGGGCTGACACAGATTGGGTTCTACCTCGCACTATTTAACAGGAGGCGCTAAGGACATTAAAGATGCATACAAGATTTAGAGGGGATGCTTAACCTACTTAAGAGAGAGACTATTTTCAAGTGGTTTTGAGTTGTGCATTTGTATGCAATTGATCACGTTCCTGACAAATGCTGTTTATGCATTCATCAAAACTGGTCCAAAGTAACTCTGTGTGACAACAGTTTAAAGTCGAGTTCTAGTTACTGAATGATTTCCTTTAAATTTTAGATGTGTTTTTTTATTTTTCCTGATTAAGGCTGGTCTTCTCCAAAATTAGTTCCATTTACAAGATACAGGTCCTAATTTGGCCCGAGCTAACGAAGGGGCAGTAAGCCCTAGCCTGGGATAAGAAGCGTTGTCTCTTATCGGCAACTGGGGAGTATGCCTCAATCAATGAGAGGCTTAGTTATTTCCCTTTCCACCACTGGCTTTAGAGGTGTGCCTCTGGGCTTATTAAAAGGTGTTTCATACGCCTGGAAGGATGAACTCCTTCCTCAGAGATGTACCTTCTCCCCCAGGTCATCTGAATTTACTCGATGGTGGAATCGGATGATATCGAATTACCCCCAGAGTGCACCATCGAGTAAAACTGATTCTCTGTATTTGAAACGCGAGATTTCATGAAACGGCAAGCCTATTGCATATTACCACCGATGCATTTGATTAAGGTAGGGAGGATGCAGTTGAAAGGAATATAATTTCCTGAAAGGATATCTTCAGCAAGGAACGTTGGAGCAAGCTCTTTCACTTCTCAAAATGAGCTAGACCCGTAAGGTGTGGAGAGCTCACAGCAGATTTTCCACTGTCATCCTTTTCATTCACACTCGAAGGATATTAATCTATTTTTATGTTCTTGCTATTCCCAAGATAAGAACACCCGTGCACCCTTATCCAACTGTCCTAAGCCTACCTATTCATCAGGCTCCAGTGCTGACCACCCAGGCTTAACACCAAGCGTCACTCCTCCACTAACAACAAAAATCTCACACGCACACACAGACACGCATGCGCGTGAAGCTGCTCTGTAACGCCTTCGATCCTCCCCAAGAAAGAAATGAAGCAGGGACTCGTCTTCCCATTGGGCAGTGGTAAGTGAATGCTGGGGACTCCAAAGCACACATCCTTTCCACTACACCAGATAGGTTGACTGTTATTGTAAAGTCGACTAACATGGTTAAGTTAATGGAGAAAGAACTAAGTAAGCAATGACGTTTTTATCTTTCAGTATTGGACAAAGAATAGGTTTCACAGGCAACAGAGCATTCTATGTAATTTCTAACAATGGGGCAGATGCTTAAATTAATGTGATCTGAAGACTTCACAGTCAAACCCAGCAAAATCAGAAAAGGCCCAATTTTCCACCAATGATTATTTCTCCACCATATTATCCGTACGATGGCTCATGGCTAAGACGCTAACGGATCCAAAACAACTTGTGGGTAGAATCACTTTGCTGGACTTAGACACACAAGCTGGGTGTGCCACTGGCTGAGGAGCAGAAGATGGTCTGGATTCCAGACTCTCCTAATTTCAAATGCATCCCATACTCATCTAACACGGAGCTGTCCGACTGGCTGTTATTTGTAATAACTAGGATGTTGTCCCAAGCCTTGTCTTATTCAACTTCGTATCTCCAGTGCCTGGTACGTGGTACCTGGTTAATATGAGATGCTGTTATTAGCATCTACAGTTTCTATGCATGGATTAATAATAAGAATCATAACCGAATTGATAAGAAGAATAATAACCATACCAAGATTCACCAAGCGCTTACCGTGCACCAGATGCTTATTTCCCACACTCGGTCTTTTGGTACTACAAACTAAAGAGGCAGGGGTCACTATCATACTCCTTTGGAGACACAAAGAGGTGACGTGACTTGTCCAAGGCCACACAATTAGTAAATGGCGGGGTCTGCTTGGTGAATTCCCCGCATTTTGCTCTACTAACTTGTAGTGCGTAGTCATTATGCATTAGTCACTGGGATCTAGAAAGGATACAAAGTCAAGAACCTTCCTCAGAAGGGCTCATGCTGCTGGATGTGCTAACCACCTCGCGAGCCGTGTGCACACACGTACGTGTGTGTGCGCTCCTGAGTGCGTATATTTAGGCTAAAAAGCATAACATAAATATTCAGGTCCTTACCTCGAAGAGTTAACTGAAGAGATGATTCGTTTTTCAGATAACCATCTTAATGAATAAAAGGTGGGATCTCACATATTTCATTGTTGTTGTTGCTAGAATCAGAAAGATCCCTAAAAGACCCCCGGACGAAGAGTAAGGAGAGCTTAACTCATGTCTGAGTTTGGCCAAAAGCTACCCGAGTGAGCCCGGTCAAGTTGCTTGCCCGCTCCGGGCCACAGGAGAAAGGGAGCTAATGCGCGTGCAAGGTTACGGGAAGCACACGGTGTCAAAGGCAAGGTTCGTGGCCACTTGGCCCGCGAGCAGAGCTAGAGCATTGCCAGCATGAGCCCAGCAGATGGGTAGCTCAGGCTCCGTCCGCGGCTCCAGATGAGAGGGGCTCTGTCCACCTTCCCCCTTCCCCTTGCTGAAATGCTAAGAACAGAAGTGTAGCTTGGGAAGTACCAGTAAGTGGGAACAGCTGAATGCTTTTAAATTACAAGTACGACTGAATAGACGAAGCCACGAAATCAGGCCGGAGTTGATTTTCACAGAGGCCTGGACTGAAATGACCTTGGACTCCAACTTCCACTGGGGGAGGGGATACTTTTCCTTCTGTTTTTCGTTCCGGGAAGTGTAATAGGATAGTAAACATATACACAGCGCAGTCTGCCATGCCTCCGGGGCCTCGGGATGCAGGAACATCGGCACCCCCTTTTCCCCAAAATGAACGTAAACTTGAGACTCGTGAGCTCAGCCCATGTGCCCCGACCAGGCGAATGAGGTATGTTCACTGGAGAGTCAAATCTGCTTCTTTAGCCAAAGTGCCCCCCTTCCTCCTGAGCAAAACCACGTGTGTGTGTGTGGGGGGGGGTGGCGGTGGGGAGGGTAAGGGGATGTTAATAATTTACCAGAGAACCTAATTTGCTTGAATGAATGATTTCGAACCTTTGTATCCATGAGCCCCAGCAGCTCTCTGAAGAGGCAGAAATGGGGGCTGAGGTGGAGTTAGGCATCAGGGTAGCCAGGCAATAAGGGTCAAGGGCCCTTGGTGTCCCTGGCAGGGCCTGTCCAGGGAACTGGGCCTCGGGAGAACAGCAGCCAAACCATTCCTCAGTCCTCAATCCGCTGTCGCCTGCTAACTGGCTGAGGGAAGCCAGGCAGGGAGAGTATCCGCACAGACACCTGTAGCAGCAGTGGGGCTGTTCGGTAGGAAATGGACCACGGGGCTGAGGCGGGCCGAGGGGTGGGCCCCCGGAGGGAGCCCAGCACTCAGCCGGGAGAGGAGTCCGCACACGCTGCCACTCCCAGTGTGGCCTCCCAGCAGGCAGCCCCTGCAGAGACGTGCACCTGCTCCTCCTGGCCGGCTCTCCTTCCCGGCAGGCCCTGGGAGGACAAGGACTGGAGGCTGGAGCCCTTTGGCCAGGGTCGTAAAAGTACCCATGCGAGGAAGGAGGGTGCAGGGGAAGAGCTACTGGTCTCTCTCTCTCTCTCTCTCTCTCTCTCTCTCTCTGTCTCTCTCTCCCTCCCCTCTGGGCCCTCCCAGGATAGACACTGTGTTTCCCAGACTGTTTTCTCCTAAAGATGCTCCTACAAAATATCCCGCTTACTTCGGGTTCAAGGGCGTATTTAACCCTGACCAGGCCACAATCTAGCACATCGATACCACCCGGGAAATGAGGACCTAGTTGGAAGACTGGATTGCCACAGTACATCTTGGCCCCACTGAGGCATTTACCAAACCTCACGCAGAACTCCTACAGCTAAGGATGGAGATGTGCAAGGCGCATTAACATGCCCTAAGCTGAATAAACTTACACAAATTGTTGAGTAAATAAGGTCAACCCAGAAGGCAGCCTCCAGAGGCATTTCCTAAGGCTCTGCCATTTGTGGTCCTTCCTTGTTTACCAGTTTTAATGATAATAGTGCCTTACTTGTTATTGGGCCTTCTGATTGACAGAGATACTCAGAAGCACTATCTCATTTAATCAACAACATAAGGACATACAACATGCGTGCTTATCAAAACTGTAGGTGACACTAAACTGTGAATATCAAAATTCAGAAACACGTTGCAAACCTGGCCTGAAGCCAATAAGATGAATTGTAACAGAGGTAAATGAAAACTGCAATTATGTTCTGCAAACCAAGTGTAAAATTGCAGAATGAGAAAGCCCACCTGACTTAGCTGTGATTCATGGGATGAAAATGCAAGGATTTTAGTTGACCCGAAGCAAACTTGAGGGGATTCAGCAGCCAAAAGAACCAATGCCGACACAGGTGATATTAAGGTACGTATGCTGCCTCCAGTGCAGAAGACGATCGTTGATTGCACACAATAGTACGCTGTATGGGACAGGCCACATCTGAAACAGAACGCCATCCTGGATGGCTCATTTCAGCAGGAGCCTGGGAATACTGCGCTCTCTTAACAGGGATGACTGCTAGAACTGTAAGAGCTTGGAAGGCTCATTACAGGTATAAATGCACTTTAAGAGAGAACGTCTAGGGGGCGCCTGGGTGGCTCAGTCGGTTAAGCATCCGACTTCAGCTCAGGTCATGATCTTACACTCCTGAGTTCGAGCCCCGAGTCGGGCTCTGTGCTGACAGCTCAGACCCTGGAGCCTGCTTCGGATTCTGTGACTCCTTCTCTCTCTGTCCCTCTGCCTCTCACGCTCTGTCTCTCTCTCAAAAATAAACAAACATTAAAAGAAACATTTTTAAAGAGAACATTTAGTCTACAGAAGAGGGGAGGTCTGAGAAGTGCATTCAAATATGAGAGAGCCTAAGGGCTCTCATATGGGAGAGATTTGGAACCGGCTTTGTGGACCAAGAGGTTAGGACTACGTCCTTTAGGGAGAAGTTACCGGGGAACCAATGTTAGCTCAAACTATACAAGATTTTCCATTCATGTGGCCTTTTCAACCACGGAGCCTACTGCTTTAGAAGGCAATGGGGGCGCATCTCTAAAGGCAAGGGGGCCTGTGCCCAGGGTGCTAGAAAAGGGATTCCTAGAGAGGCAGGGGAGGGAGGTTAAGGACCAACCGCACCGCCTTCCGTGAACCTTTGATCGTATTCTTCGTCTCGGTACAGCCGAGGATATTTCTGACGCAAAACTGAATCGGAAAGAGCAGGCTTTGCTGTTATTGTTGTTGTTTTACGTGACATGCAAACACGGCTGAGCACACTGGCTAAGGAAGTCCATCACTGTCCCAGGGACAGTGGGGAAGGAGGGCTGTGGAGGGCCTTCTGGCTCGCGGTGAGACAGCTAACAGCCCAATTCGTCTGTTTGCTCAGCTCTTGCAAAGTCCAACAACGGTGGGCTTTTCTGGGCTTGATCGCCGATGCTCCTGCCAAGCCTCTCAAGTGGCCAAAATGCTGGTCCATGAAACTGAATGGACACTCTTCTCTTTGGAATGGTCTTAAGACAGTCTCCTGAGACTGCATCTCTGATTTCTGTGCAAGTGCCGGTAGGGAAGAAGCGTACATTCAACTGTCGTACGAAACATCACTTCCCAACGATAGGCCGACACATCATGCAATCCACCAGGGAAAAAAAAAAGTAAGAAAAAGGCTAATTGTTTTAAAAGTTTCTAACACTAAGTTACGATTTCATTGACATGTTATAAAAAATCCTGACAGTATTTTTGTCTTCAAATAAATAGCTGACTGCTTTAGTTAAAGCTCTTCAGGGCCGGCAGTTGTTTCAGGGAATCTGGAAATTTTCTCCATCGGCCCCAGGACTATACATGCACAAGGTGCACCTTAGACTGCTGCCTTCATCCTGCCCGCCCCCCCCCCCCCCCCCAACCAGGGTTCTATCTTAAAAGGACCTAACTCCAGGGGCACCTGAGTGGCTCAGTCGGTTAAGCGACCGACTTCAGCTCAGGTCACGATCTCGCGGTTTTGAGTTTGAGACCCTCATCGGGCTCTGTGCTGACAGCTTGGAGCCTGGAGCCTGCTTCGGATTCTGTGTCTCCCTCTCTCTCTACCCCTCCTTGTGCTCTGTCTCTCTCTGTCTCATAAATAAACATTAAAAAACATTTTAAAGGGCCTAATTCTAATTTACAGTTGGGGGGCGTGGTGATCAGTGACCCCATGGCCACACCATGTGTTCGTTCAGACAATCGATCCATCTTCTTGCCACGGCCGATGCGAGGAGTTGCATTTCGTTCACTCAGTGTAACGGGGATGTGTACGGCCATGTGCAGTTACACTTCAGCCACTCTACGCACACAGTCCACAGAGAAACCTCTAGCAACAGGTGGGCAGACCACCATGGTGACACATTGGGCGCAACTCAACCTTTCTAAGCCAGGAACTTGTTTCCTTCAGCCATAAGCTAATTTTGACACTGCTACTCTTTTTCAAAAGTGATTTTTAGAGTTCGATGTCCAGTTTCTAATTCTTGTGTTTCAAATTGTTTTGCCATCGACTACATCCAAATGACCATCATTTAAAATGTAATACAGGGGCGCCTGGGCGGCTCAGCCGGTGAAGCGTCCAACTTTGGCTCAGATCATGATCTCACGGCTTGTGAGTTCGAGCCCCACATTGGGCTCTGTGCTGATAGCCCAGAGCCTGGAGCCTGCTTCAGATTCTGTGTCTCCCTCTCTGTCTGCCCCTCCCCTGCTCACACCCTGTGTGTCTCTCTCTCTCTCTCTCACACACCCCCTCTCAAAAATAAGTAAACCTTAAAAAAATTAAACTATAATATAATATTATAGCCATTTTTTTCCCAAGCAACTTCACCGGATAGCATGACACATGCTATCATCATAACATGAAAGAATTCTGTTTTTAAATTCTTTTTAATGTTTCTTTATTTTTGACAAAGACAGAGTGTGAGCAGAGGAGGGGCAGAGAGAGAGGGAGACACAGAATTGGAAATAGGGTCAGGCTCAGAGCTGTCAGCACAGAGCCTGACGCAGGGCTCGAACTCACAAACTGCAAGATCATGACCTGAGCTGAAGTCGGACGCCCAACTGAGCGAGCCACCTGGGAGCGCCTAATGAAAGAATTCTTTATGGCTAAGCTCTAATATGCTCCTTTACCTCCAGGTCAGCTAAACCAATTTGACAAAATTTATATACTTTCATTGGCTGCTCCCCCAACACCATCTTTAATGATCTACATTTAATTTCATTCATCCAAAAAACATTATTATGGTTTTGCTCTCTGCAACGTACGTAAGAGCCGGGTAGCTGGAGCAGGTCCAGGTACAGGGTTGCGGCTGGCTCTAGGTAACCAGAGTATTCATAATTGGAATGGGTATAAGATAACAATTATTAGTTATCATTCAAAAGTAGAGCTAACTGGGCTGATGGCTCGGAGCCTGGAGTCTGTTTCCGATTCTGTGTCTCCCTCTCTCTCTGCCCCTCCCCTGTTCATGCTCTGTCTCTCTCTGTCCCAAAAATAAATAAACGTTGAAAAAAAAGTTAAAAAAAAAACAAAAAACAAAAGTAGAGCTAAAATAAACCTGTCAGAGTTGAATTAAAAAAAAAAAAAAAAAAGAAAAGAAACAGTTTTGCTATCGACTTGCTACCACGTTCCAGAAATCACCCAAGACATTTGCTGATCTCACATTGCGGGACAGACAGAGATTGCAGATGTAGCAACACGGATTCTGCTGTAAGTAAAAGACAAGTCCAGGCACAGGGAGGCAAGAGGATACATTTGCTGCAATCCCCAGTCTAAGCCTTTTTAAAGACTTATGCCAGGCGTCAGCGTTCCTTTCTAAAGGCTGCCATAGCTTTTCAAACATGATAGCTTTCTTGTAGTTTACACTTATCACATTAAGAAAAATGGTAATGAGGAGTTCATGACAACTGCTTTTAGAAGGAACAAAGGCTCAATTGCTGAGGAAAAAAAAGAAGTAATATCTATTTTCATGGAAAGAGCCCTCCAGTGAACAACTTGGCCGTAGCTTTGCTCTCTCATTATTTCTGAGCTCAGGAAAAATAAGGCATCAGGCCACTAATACAGTTGAAACTCCAGCCAATATGATTTGCATGGAATTGTCTTTCCTCTGAAACAGCTATTTCCATCTTAGACTCACAGAATCACAGCGCCAGGGGGGATGAAAGAGAACTGATTTGCCCCATTCACATGAAATTAACTAACAAATTGATCATAAGGTGTTGGTCTAGCTATGGTACACCAGGCCCTCCTCCCCCATCAACACACTCTCCCCAATAAAAATAAAAAATAAGCCAACAGAGGCATCAAACTCCGCAGTAGCCTGAATTTAACAACATCAAAACCACGCCTCAGTGAAATTGATTCAGAAAGCCCCCTCAGAATATTCCAAGCCCCTAACAGGCTGCGTCTTCTTCACTGCCTGGACAGTCACTCCTCTCTCCAGATTAGTTTCTTTCTGCAATTACTTCAAATAATGGGAAGTAAATAGCTTCTTTATTTCATATTAAGAGTGGCAAAGAAGCAGCACAAGTGAGGGCCGTATCTTTTTCTAAAGGGATGTCTGGCTAATGGAGAAAGAGAACATTCTAAACTCAGTATGAACACTCGAGGGGCCAGGCAGTGTGGACATAAAACCTTGCCCCAGAGGCATGCTATAAAGCTTCAGTCCTGGGTGAAAATCAGGAAGGCTGGTCCTTCTCTGCCTTGGTGAAAACAGCTACTTGCCACACAGCATAAGCTAGAAGTAGCTACTGACATGTGATACCTCTTTGGAAATCAGAACACAGAGATACTATATACTAAGTATTTGCTACACAGAAATCCAACCTGATTCTTGCATTTCATCACCTAGTCATGTTTTGGTGGTTTTTTTGTTTTTGTTTTTGTTTTTTTTTTTTAAATAAAAAGGTGGCAATCACAGGTACAGTCTATTATCAAAGTGTCTTTTTATTAAGAGTTTCCCGTTGACATCTATGAGGCACACCATGAGAAAAGGGACCCCATCCAACTCCCCCCAGCCCGCCAAGCTTTGTTCAATGATCTTGTAAGAGTCCACTGCCCATGGATGTCTCTAAATCCTCTTTAACTCTGTCTGTTTCAGCCTATACCATCTCTTGGGGTAACCAGATCAATACATTGCTATAAATTTTGGCAAGTACCATAGAGAAGATCCAAAGAGAATAATGTCAAACCCTTTGCTGGAAAGGTTCTAGTGAGCAAACGTTACATTGAGCTTGTGGTAAATAAATGCACATGAAGGACGCTCCCTCACAAACCTGCCTGTCTCAGGCCTGGGCTTCAGATCGTGGTGTGTAATCAACTCCTGTCCGAACGCCAGTCGTCAACCAGTGATTTTCTACTGGGCTCCAGTCACGTGCTTCTCCCAGCACAACAGCACCCAAACACCCCCCTCCTCCCGCCACAGCCATCCCGCCACTGACTCCTGCTCATCTAGTCTGCCCTTCGTTTGCTTTCAAGAAGAAAAGAAATGTGCAAAATCATTAAAAACAATCCCGGACAGGGATTTGCAAGCTACCCACAGAGACTGTTACGCAGCTGACAGAAATCAACGTGGCAGGGTCTCTAGGCTAATTAAACACATGTAACAATTTGAAAAGCTGCAAAGTGCCTTATGAACCATGCAGTGGTCAAAAACGAAAAAGAAAAAAAAAATGTCCTGTATTAAAGATGTGAAAGGAGCTCATATATTTAATAATTAGGAAAACCATCGCAGGGGCAATTTAAACTCCTCAGCTAAACCAGACTAGAGTCTGTGAGGGGTTGAAACACAGACTTCAAAGTCACACTTTGAGAATACTTGGAATTGCTGAATGACAATTCAGCCAGGGGTGCCTGGGTGGCTCGGTCGCTTTAAGCGTCCGACTTCGGGTCAGGTCATGATCTTGCAGTTTGTGAGTTCAAGCCCCGCGTTGGGCTCTGTGCTGACAGCTCGGAGCCTGGAGCCTGTTTCCCTCTCTCTCTGACCCACCCACGCTTGCGCTCTGTCTCTCTCTGTCTCTCAAAAATGAATAAACGTTAAAAAAAAAAAATAAGAGTCACCATTAAATCCAATAGAAGTTTGCAAGGATTTAGTGGTGAGAATTCCCTGGATATTTCAATGTTTCATTTATGTCACTGTGTCTCGTCCGCTCAAGGATCCAGGGAAATCATTCCCACTGTTCTCATTTCACAGATAAGCCGCATCTCACACAAGAGCAACCTCTGGCACAAAGTCACACAGCCAGCACATGGCGGGTGAAGGACCTCTGTCCAGGTGGTGGCTTTGCACTCTGGGCTTTGGCCACCACTGTGCTCCATCAGGATGGTCTCTCTCAACGGGAACACTGTCGAACACGCAGCAGGAACCAGACGTTGTCCCCTTTCTGCAGGCCAACCATATCTCAGTGGCTTTAGGAGCTACTTTATAAGTGTTTTGAAACCACTGCCCTCGCTCATGCTAGTTTCCCAATTCATTGTCATGTGCGCATCACACAGCCTGGATGGCATAGACAAGAAAGTAAGCCTTGTCACTAACACAGAATCCAACGAATGTCTTTTCACAGGACTTAGGCCACTTTAAGGTTAATCATCTGGACCTAGGGTCCCTGGAATTGTATTAGATCAAGGTGTAGGGAGCCACCTCCTGTACGAAGTAATGGATCTTCTGAAAAAGCTGAAGAGGGCAGGAAAGAGGGAGTGAAAGAGAGGGAAGGGTGAATACAAATCAGGTGCAGGGTTTTTATAGTATCATTTTTCTGGAAAGGGCCCTTCCAGGGTCTCACGTACCCTCATGCACCTAACGGACTGAGGATGTGAACTTCTATTATAATTTAACTAATTTAAACTTCAGTAACCAGCCACATGTGGCTACTGTTACTGTACTGGGCAGAGCAAAATCGTCAACGCTTTGATTTTACAGGTGGAAAACCCGAAGCCCATAATGGTTCAGAGACTAGTCAAGGGGCTCTGTGGTCTTTGCTAAGTGACACGGACCACCATTGACTTTGGTATCAAAAGTGCTAGGTGTGTGAGGCTGTGCTAGCAGCTCTTGGGCTAAAGAACAGGAAAGAGGCTGCAAGATTTGAGGGCGGACAAGCTCCTCGGGTTTTCTCCAGCCCTTAACAGGTTCCGAGAAGCTGGAAGGGACTGAAGAGAAAACTACCAGAGGCCCAGGTAGCCGGGATGCTTTTATCTGCCATAGCTTTAGATGCGCCTTTGATCTGTATTTTGTGATCTGGCAAATTCTAATAAGCATGTTGCCAGGGGAGAGCTGGATGAGTTGGCTTGTGTTAGCATGATCATCCCAGGAATGGAAGATTTGGGGGAAGTGCGCCATTTTGACACAATCTTTGCTGTGAGGCTGAGTGTCTAATGGAAGCAACATACCGGTTTTCAGCCATAAAACAAAGCCTAGAAAACTCCCTCTGGAGGAAAAAAGACACATGTCATGGAGGCATCTTTCTTGTGACCACGATGATAATAAACACAGTGAATGGTACCAAATCAGCCCCTTTAACATTATTTAAGAGATTCGGATCAGCTCTCTCCGATTATAGTAGCATATGGGGCCTCCACCTTTGCTTTTCATCGATGCCTTGCTTAAAGCGGTAATGCCAACCTTATTGGACTTTGAGGAGCAATATTAAAAATGGGTTAGAGCAAAGGTATTAAGTAATACTTGGCAATGGAAAAACCTAGCACAAAAAGTAATGCTAAATACATTATTTGAAGAAATAAGAAATGCAGTCATTACAATGCCTAATATTCGTATAACTATTCTACTTACCAAACACTATTATCTGCTTATTAACTTCACGGAAAACATATTATTACTTTACCAAGGGTGGGCATGATACTATGAGACCATTTTCTTTAACCGTTCCTCTACAAACTGAAGTCACACGACAAACACCTACCTCTATGCACTTTATTATCCACCCACACTCGTCACCTTCATGAACATGTGGGAGTGGAGGGGCTTCTGGGCTAGGCCAACGGGACACAGCCTCTGATCTAAGGAGCCTCACGTTATGCCACGACAGGCACAAGTGACAAGTGCAGATACAGAAAAGGTGGTGAGGGGACCCAGAGGAAGGAGAGAGAGATTCATTTCATGTGGACAGTTAGGGCTTCAGAGAAGAGCGATCCTAGGGGAAAGGACGTCTGTGGAGAATGGAGGAAAAGCGGCGACAGGCAAGGTAGCCACGAGCGATGACCTACAGGAAGGGCCATGACTGCCAAGATAAGGATATGGGAGTTTCTCCTCTAGGTGCTGGGGAAACACTGTACCTCTGCTTGAATAACTCTGGTAACAGAACCCTCACTTCCTTTCATCCTCAGACAAATCCACCAATTAGGACAGGGGAGAGAAGAAGGACCTAACATTTACCCAGTGTTCCAAGCACGGTTCTAAGGCCTTAGCACACCCCGGCCCATGCAATCCTCCCACTAATCCTGAAAATTACACAGTATTATCCCAGTTTTGTAAATGAGATCCAGAATGGCTAAGTTACCCAAGAATGCTCCGCAGGTGAGAAGAGCCAAGCTCTACTCCCTTAACCATGATGTCTCCCTAGAACGTTCTTCCTTTTACTGCTCAGATACTTATCCCTTTAGAACTGCCCCTCAGGGGTTGTGTTCCACCATATGAGGCCTCCTCGCCTAAATCCACCCTTGAGCCTCGCTCCCACACTGGAAGTCCCTCGGCAGCTGTGGCCTGCTTCCTCTTCTAGTTCAATCTTCTTTCGGTTAGCCTGGCTCTTCGGCCATTCTGATTCTGAATGCACTCACTATCCTGCCTACCCTTTGCTAAATGCATTTCAGTTCAGCAGCGTACCTCTTAAGATTTGTTATGGAACACACATAAATTTTAGAAATTGACAGAAGTTAGAAAAGGAAAAAAAAAACCCCTCACCCATAATCCTGTCACTCTAACAAAATAAACTTATTATTTCAGCGTATTTTCCTTTAGTTTCTTTTTATTCATATCTTTACATAGCTATAAAAAGTAAGTACATAAAATGTTACAGTCTAGTTATTTCGCTTAACAGTATTTTGTAAGGTTTTGATTTTTTTCCCCCCACATCGCTACATCATCCTCAAAGCCATCTTTTTTAATGACTGGTTATTTTTCTGAGTGTAGAAATCAGAATTTGCTTAACTATCCATCTACAGTTGGACACATAGCAGCATTCTTTGTTATTGGAAATAATGTTGTAATGAATGGCTTTGTTCATGTAGTTTTTCTAGGGGTTTGGATTTCCCCCGTAGCGTGGTTTCCCAAAATGGAATGACAGATTATCAACGTCCCTCTAAAAATGGGGTGGCCAAGCTAAATAAATGTAGAGGAACACCGTGTTCGTGACTGAAAAGATGCCCCAAGGTAAATTCAACTATATAGATACAATGCACCCTAACTAGCATTCAAGCAGGATTCTCTGTAAATTCATGTGGAAAGAAAAGGAAACTAGAATAGCGAAATCATTTTAGAAAAAGGATGAAGTTGGAAGATTCGCATTATCCTAATTTTAAGACTTGCTATAAAGCTACAGTAATCAAGACATTATGGTTTGGGGTAAAGGCCAGGGACATGGACCAATGGAAAAGACTAAAGAATACAGAAATAGAACCACATAAATAAGGTCAATCTACTTTTTACAAAAATGCGAAGTCAATCCAATAGAGAAAGATAGTCTTTTCAACAAATGGTGCTAGAGCACAATGAGCCATAAGCTTCAACCTACACCTCACAACACATACCAAAATTAATTCAAAGCAGATCAAAGACCTAAATATAAAGCATAAAACTCTAAAATTCTTAGAACAAAACACGGGAGAAAATGTGGATGATCCTGGGTTAGTCAACAAGTTCTTAGACTCAACACCAAAATCATAATCCCTAAGAGAAAAAAACTGATATATTGGATGTTAGCAAATTAAGAACTTTTGCTCTTAGAAGGACACCATCAAGGAAATGAAAAGACAACCCACAGTCTGGAAGAAAATATTTGTAAAGCACATATCTGACCAAAAACTTATATCCAATGCATATACAGAACCTTGAAAATTCAACAATAAGGTAACAATCTGATTTTTAAAATGGGAAACAGATTTGAGTGGACAGTTCATCAAAGAAGACAGAGAAAAATGAAAATAAGCACATGAAAAGATGCTCAACATCATCAGTCATTTGGGAAATGCAGTTTAAAACCACAATGATATACCACTACATACTTATTTTTTTCATTTTTTAATCTTTTTTTATAATTTATTTTTGAGAGAGAGAGAGACAGAGACAGAGAGACAGAGCACGAGTGGAGAAGGGGCAGAGAGGGAGACACAGAATCCAAAGCAGGTTCCAGGATCTGAACTGTCAGCACAGAGCCAGACGTGGGGCTTGACCTCATGGACTGCAAGATCATGACCTGAGCCGAAGTCAGACGCTTAACCGACTGAGCTATCCAGGCACCCATACCATTACATACTTATTAAAAAGGCTTAAATAAAAAAATTGCTGGTGTGAATGCAAAATAGTACACCACTCTGGAAAACAATTCAGCCCTTTTTAAAGTTAAACATACACTTGACCCACAGCAACCCAACTCCTAGGTACCTATCCAAGACAAATAAAGACATACGATCACACAAAAATCTGTACATGATTATTAACAGCAACATTATTTATAATCGCCAAAGAGCTAGAAACGACCCAAATGTTCTTTAATGGATGAATGGATAAACAAATTGTGAAGGATCCATGTAACGGAATCTTAGGAATAGAAAGGAATGAAAGATTTCTAAACACAACAACCTGAATGAATTTCAAAGGCATATGCTGAGTGAGAGAATCACTATGGCAAGATTACATACTATATGATTCTGTTTATATATGGTGTTCAGGGAAAGGCAACACGATGTAGGGACAGACAACAGATCAGTGGTTGCTAGGGGGTGAGGGTAGGGAGGAGAGCCACTGCAGAAGGGGAATATAAAGGAATTCTTTGGAAAATTGGAATTGTTTTGTATTCCATTAAAGGTGGTGGTTACAGGAATCTATACATTCATTAAAATTCATAGGAATGCAACAAAAAAACAAGGTAAATTTTACTGAATGTAATTTTTCAAAAAAATGTGCTGGCCAGAAATCCATACTACATGCCAAGTGTGGTCTAAGTAGAACTGAGCAGAGCAGATCTATCCCTTTCTTAGTTCTAGGAGTTCTAGATCAGGGTTTGGCAAATTAGCTCTCACAGGCTAATTCTGGCCCACTGCCTGTTTTTGTAAATAAAGTTTTATGAGAACACAGTCACAAGCATTATTTTTACACACTGTCTATGGATGTTTTCATGCTAGAACAACAGAGTTGAGCCATTGAGACAGACACCAAAAGGCCTAAAAAGCCAAATATACTTACAATCTCACCCTTCACAGGAAAAGTTTGCCGAACCCTGCTCTAGATACTTGCACAGGACCATTTTTGAGCAGTAATACATGTTACCGCTAAACTTTTTCTTATCTAAACATTGGTGGACTCGAGTGCATTACCATATTGATATGCCACCATGGAACTTCATTTTCTTGGATCTGGTCCATCCGGTAGGCTTGATTTCTTGATTCTGGCACATGGTATTATTAGCAATCTCGCCTAGCCTCATCACTCTCAGCTGGGTTAGGAGCTGAGGCCTGTAGTGATAACTTAAAACCTCTTTCTTCAGCCCTGTATCCTCATGGTGAAAGACAGAATGCATAATGGTTAACAGCATGGACTCTGAAGCCAGGCTGCCTGGGTTGAGATCTTGCTTCTGCCACTGGCTAACTGTTGAACTTGGAAAGTCACTCAAGCTCAAAGTTCTTCCATTTCATTATCTGTATCGGTGGGGATGCTAACAGCACTTGCTTCCTGGCATCAGCAGGGTGATTACATGACTAACTATATGTAAAATCCTTAGAAAAGGGCTAGGTACAAACAACTGCTGTGCGAGCATTTGACGTTGTTATTAGTGTCTACATTCAATCCAGGTCAACCTGAGTTCCAATCCTGTTTCATCCTCTTGGTGGCTGTACGATTATGTGCTTTGGGACAATTTATTTCACCTCTCTGGGGCCTCCAGACTGCCCTTGACCCATCGGTCAGTGGTCTCTGGGTAACGAGCTAAGTAAGCACTGCTGGAGAAATTTACACAATCTACAGATTGGAACCTTGACACTATCTCATAATCTTACTAATAGCATCCCTTGGGTAGCCCCCTCTCTCCCTTTCCGTGACCATTTCAAACCTTCTCCAATCTCCTCAAACCTCTCAATGTTCCCTTGACTACCTCCAACCAGCACGGGCTGGCTCATCAGGAGACCTGGGCTGGAAATAAAAAATTATCAAATTCTCCCACATTTACTTCAAGCATTTTCTGGTTTTGTTTTTAACCTTTAATGCATCCGGAAACCATATTGTTGTGTGGTGTGGGGTCAGAAGCCAAGATTAACTTGAGGAGAATAGAAATGTTTGTGATATCATCTTTGAACCCAAGAAGAATATGCCTTTCCATTTCTTTAAATGTGCTTTGGTGTCTCTCATAGTGACTTACTGTATTCGTATAGCTTCTGGCACATTTCTTGTTAAATGAATTCACAAGATATAAATGGAGTCTGTTGGCCCATTATATCTTACAGTTGGTTGCTTACATGTAAAGACTGTTTCTATATATTTATTTTGCACACTAAAATATTGCTGAATTGTTACATTGTCTGTAATAGTGCTTTTGGTTAATTCTTTCGGGGGTTTCAGGAAAACAATATATATATAATCTAAAAATAATAGTCATGCTACACATTCCCTCCTATTTTAATGCCTCTTATTTCTTTAGCTTGTTTAATTGCCTTGGCTAACCTCCAGGACAATATTAAATAATAATGGTGATAAAGAACGTTTAGTCTTTTTTCTCAACTACGGTGAGAATGCTTTTAGAGCTTCTATGTGAAATGTTACACTAGCTTTTGGGTTGAGATGGTTATATTTTTATCACATTAAGGATGTTTCCACCTATTTCTATTTTATCCAGTGTAAGTGTTTTCTCAAGTATTGTTTAGCATTGCATTCATGGATTTCTTAATATTGAACCAGCTTTACTTTCCTGGAAAAAAAAGCTACCTGGTCGTGGTGCACATCCTTTAAAGTTCCGTCTGATTCCATTCATATTTCATTGAGGAAATCTGCATCAATATTCACAAGTGATGTTATTCTGTAATTTTCTTTTCTGTATGCTGTTTTTGTCAGATTTTGGCATCAATATTATGTGCTAGCTTGACTTTTCTAAAAAAAAAAAAAATACTTTGCAGGGGCACCTGGGTGGCTCAGTCAGTTAAGCGTCCAACTTCAGCTCAGGTCATGATCTCACACTCCTTGAGTTCGAGCCCCGCGTCGGGCTCTGTGCCCACAGCTCCGAGCCCGGAGCCCGCTTCGGATTCTGTGTCTCCCTCTCTCTCTGCCCCTCCCCTGCTCATGCTCTGTCTCTCTCTCTGTCTCAAAAATAAATAAAAACATTAAAAGTTTTTGAAAAAATACTTGGCAATATTTTCTTTCTCTTCTATGTTCTGAAACCACTGAGTTATATTGTTCCTTCGTGGTTTGGTTTAATTTTCCTGTGAAACCTTGTCTGGGACTGATGATTTTATTAATGAGTGAGACTCATCTTCATTTCATTGATGGTGATAATACTATTTAGATTCTCTCTCTTCTGGAGACAGTTTCAGTCAATTATATTTCAGTAGAAAAATTGTCCATCTCATCTAGATGCTTATATTTACTTTCACAGAGGTTAGTAAATTGCCACTAACAATTATTTTAATTTTCTCTGTATCTGAAAAGTTATCACTCTTTATTTTTCCTTCCTTTACATATTTGTGGGTTTTTTTCCTTTTTCTTGGTGAAGTTAACTAACTAATCATCTATCGCTGTTACTCCTTTATTTCAGAAAAAAAAACCAGAACTTAAATGTGCTAATTCTAGGGGCGCCTGGGTGGCGCAGTCGGTTGAGCGTCCGACTTCAGCCAGGTCACGATCTCGCGGTCCGTGAGTTCGAGCCCCGCGTCGGGCTCTGGGCTGATGGCTCAGAGCCTGGAGCCTGTTTCCGATGCTGTGTCTCCCTCTCTCTCTGCCCCTCCCCTGTTCATGCTCTGTCTCTCTCTGTCCCAAAAATAAATAAACGTTGAAAAAAAAAAAAAACATTAAATGTGCTAATTCTAATAATTTTCTGTCTAGAATTCATTCCTTTGCAGCTCTTGATTTATCTACTTTTAAAACAGCATCTTTAAGCTCTTGTGTCACTGCTTGGACTCTTTTGTTTTTTTTTCTTTTAGATAAAATTGCTTCATTTTTTTTTTTTTAATTTTTTTTTTCAACGTTTTTTATTTATTTTGGGGACAGAGAGAGACAGAGCATGAACGGGGTAGGGGCAGAGAGAGAGGGAGACACAGAATCGGAAACAGGCTCCAGGCTCCGAGCCATCAGCCCAGAGCCCGACGCGGGGCTCGAACTCACGGACCGCGAGATCGTGACCTGGCCGAAGTCGGACGCTTAACCGACTGCGCCACCCAGGCGCCCCAAAATTGCTTCATTTTTTAACAATTCACGCCACTGTGTTGGTCATAGTTTTAATTTGTTCCCTAGCAACATTATTTTGTTCATTTTTCTCTTCTTCTTCTTTTTTTTTTTTTTTTTTGGTATTTTTGCATATGGTGGTTCCTTTTTTTTATTATTACTAATTTTTTTTGGTGAGAAGAGTTCTTGGACCAGTTGTTTGCAGGATGTTTTGGGGGCAATGAGGCCTGTGGCTCAATCCCAGACTAGCAGGGATTCTCCTCTCAGTCCCAGTGTGTGTGATCAGGTGCTTTGGCCTTTACTTCTGTGTTATCGAGAGACATCAGGCATCTCACTCCTCTGCCTTGCTTCAGCAACAAAGTGCTTCCCACCAACGTGCATTGGTTATGTAACTTCTCATTCAAGCCTGCCTTTCCCACTTTTCAAGATAGGTATGTTCTAGACTTGGTCCACAGGAGCTTCCGTTACAAACCTTCACACCCATCCCCATCATTCCCACATTGGTTTTGCTTTTGATGGTGTGCTATTTATCCTAAAAGGCGGTGCTTCATCAGCTATGCTCCAGGTTCATGACCATGGGAACCATCCTTTGGATTCTTCCCTGTTTTACCTTCACAAAATAAGTTGTGACTTAGGCTTATGTAGGTCTTGTTATGGAGTGTACATTTCTTTTTCTCATTGTCCACAGTGCCGTTGGTGCTTAACAGGAGGAGGTGCAAGCCTTGCTCTATTCTTTCGCTCCCAAACTGGAAGGTGTCCCCCAAATTGATTCGAAGAGGCTACAAAACTACATTCTCAACGTATTTTCCAGAGACGTTGGTTGTACCTCTACACAGATGCAAATTCAATGGCTAACCTCCCGGCCTTCCTTTTTTTTTTTTTTTTTTTTTTTTTTTTTTTTTGCCAGCCTGATCCGACTAGCGCAGCCGGGACAATAAGGCTGGTTCTCAAACAACAGTTGGAAGCTATTACTTCTTTCAGATAAGCCTAGACTGCTTTTTGGCAAAGCAATACACTGTTTCATTACCTTCTGTGTACGCCCAAGATACAGAAAGCAGGTGTAAATTCTACACGTGGCTTAAATTCTCACCTGCTTTCATTCAATTCACTAGAAAATAATAAATCACCATATTCACAAAAAGAAACAGGTTGTCAGAAAACAGACTGATTTTTATAGCACACCTAACATATACAGGGACTCCTATATTGACTCGGTTATTTGAAAGGGGCTCCTCACTCCCCGGACAGCTAAATGCTGAGTTGCTAAGTTACTGGCATTTGACATCATCTCTTCCCTGACATGTCCCACGTTTGACAGGTTCCCATGATTCCCTGGGCCAGTCACCTCGTTACTCACGTTACACTCATTTTCCCAATGACGTCTGTATAATCATTTAAAATTCACATCATACACTAGCTGCAACCCCCCCCCAGATTCCACATGAAAATATTTAAACTGCTTGACAGGCTCTAAGTGCAGCATGTGGAAGCCCACTGGATGGCTTACCTACACTGTTCACGTAATAGTTGTTATAATTAAATTTAGCATCTTTCTTCTGGGTTGGTTTGTGTTTGAGAATTTGCTCCCACACAGAGCTCACCTCACATATGCATGCTACGCATTAAGTCCATTAGTGCTTTGAATTAGCTTCAGAAAAGGTAATACTCCACATAATTTACCCAGTCAAGGGCATTTTCACCTGCTGACAAATTTACATATTTCCCAATGTCATTAGGTAAGAGCTAGTCATCAGAATAGCAGAGGGTGTGATCATTAGTTAGTTCATTTATTTGACTCCGTTGAGGTTAACATTAATTATAGTCTAAATTACATTTAGCAATTGTTGTCTTTCTTGGATGGAACACTACATTACTATTGCAAGAAACTATAATTTTAAAAGTCCACACCAGAATAGGATGGATGCCTTTTGAAACATTCTGGAAGGATTAGTATTTAAGGCAGCTATACAGAAAGTAGTGTGCATGATGCCAATTTGAACATTATTTATACATTAATTTGACAGGATATAAAATCAATTGCCTAATTATTGGTTAAATTTATCAAAGAAATTCTACTGAAAGGTGCTTGATTATGGTGCATAGTTATGATAATACAATCAAATTTCCTTTTAGACATAATTGACCAATTTTGCTCCCTGGTCCATTTCTTTCTCATTCTTAAGATGGGCTTCTTCATTTGTTTCCCCTTTCAAAGCAAAAACTAACAAGTGCTGTACACGGTCATCCTGCAATTATTTGGTCAGATCTTTCCATGCTGAAACTGTACACTTAAACACAGGCCTAATACGTGGAATTGCTGTAATTTAGAATGCTGTAAACACAGATCATGCCGTAATCCAAAGAGGTACCCGTGTCGGTGTTTACCAACCTGATCCATATGGCAGGGAGAAATCTGTAAGATGATACAGTTTATCAAATCAAGTTCCCTAAATCTTAGCTAGCAAATTCAGCATTCGTCATAAACAGTGAATTACCCTTACAGATGTTAGACTATGAAATTATCCACTACTGAAGGTACTTTGCTAGGAAACACAATCTGTTCAGCGTCAAATCTAAGAGAAGCGCTCTATCTGCGTTTGTGACTCGAGAAAGGACTTAATTGATAGTTTGTTGATATTTTTAAGTAAATTCTCGCAAGGAACAAATAAATCACGCTACTGCAAAACAAATAATCATTGAACATCCATCCTTGGCTAGCATTTAGTGCATGCTGCTCTCCTCGGCTTAACTCTTCCAGAAATGATTACTCTAGGACCCATCAAACCCCGCAGAGCCCAGAAAAGAAGCCGCTACCGCTGCCCGTATTATTACATATGAGCAGCTTAGGAGTCCCTCATATGATAGATGAATTGTAACTGCAAAACACCACCATCAGGGCCAGAGTTATTGTTCTTTTTCATTTCTGTTTGGACTCGAGGGTAGCTTGATTCTAAAGAGAAAATGGCATGCTGACGGAAGCAGGGACGCGGTCCGGGCTGTGCCGCACAGGTTGTTGCCTTTACGTTTCTGATTTATAAAATTTATAATACACAATAATATACTTGTCAAGAAGCAAAGACAAGTGAATTTATACGGCTTGTTTTGCGGGAGGAGGGTGGTTGGAGGAAAGGTGCTGTCGGCTGGTGAGTTCTGGTCTGTTTGAAAAACTACATAAAATTATTTTGGCATAATTGAATTTGCACAACTTACGGAACGAGCAGAAGCTGAAATGAATCGGTGGCCGATGCCATCACCACGTTAATCACAAAGGAGCCGGGGGCTCGTGAAATCAGAATGGATTCAGGTACGTCAACAGAATGAACGGATAGGTTCTACTCATTCCTGTTGTGCAAAATGTGACTAATAATGTAATCTTTCAGGACTGTTGTGAAAACTACATGACTTAATGTGTTCAAGTACTCTGCCTAGAAGTGGCACATTGATATGATTTTGTATTAGTGGCAGGGGGTTTTTACTGTTATTATTTTATTATTTGAAGTGCGATTTGAACATCTCAACAATGGTAGAAAGAGAGAATGAATTCCTGAGACCTGCTCCAACTACACTGATTTGTTGATATTCTTAAAGTTGCTAGAACTAAGTCAGCCAGCATCTGGGGCAGTTCTTTTGGTTTTTTGGTGTTTTTTTTTGTTTGTTTTGTTTTTTTAATCCAGAGATTCTCCCCATAGGTCTGTGATGGGGCAGTTGACAGTTTGGTGAAGTGCAAAACAAAGACCAGGTTCTATTTCTGCTTTCTGCCGTACACTGGCTTCACCCTTGCTACAGATCATTTGTAACCTCTCCGGGCCTCAATTTCTCGAAATAATTAGGGCCTGCACCACGTTTCCTATAATCAAAATAAGATAATGGGGTTCAAGTGCTTTCAAAGGCAGTCATGTGCTATGGAAACCTAAGGTCATCCCATCCGGTCGAGTCAGCCCTGGAAGACCCGAGGAGGTGGCCTACAGGACAGCATAGAGCCAGGCGCACAAAGAAAGAGAAGTGGAAGGCATCGGTATAAAGGAGAGCCGAGGCCATTATCAGAGAAATGGTTAGAGGAACTTTCAAAAGAAGCCAACTGGTTTGAATTTGAAACGGCATTTTGGAAAATGAGGCTCTAAGAAAATGCATTAGGGAAAGGTATTTCCACTGCCTGGGGACGGAGGGCCTGAGAGAGGCCAGCTGTGTTCTAGTTGGTTAATAAAAGAAGTCTGTCGGGCTACAGAGGGCAAAAAGGGGGCATCAGTGAGGTGGGGCAGTTGGGAGAGCAAACCGTGTGCACACTTTAAAGATTCTCTCACTGCAGGTGGGTGGTGGGGTGGGAGGGTGAGTAATTCCCCCCCCGTTACTACATGAAGAGATCGAAAAGCCACACAGCTAGAGAGTGATGGAACAGCTCTTCCTACTCTGTGTCCCCTTCGTCCACACGGCTGGACCTCAGTGAGGGAGAACATGACTTTGCGCTTGGCTCAGCTTGTCTGAAAAGCGCTCAGGGTGTCGGGGAGAGGAGGAGAGAAAGAGAAAGAGAAAGAGAAAGAGAAAGAGAAAGAGAAAGAGAAAGAGAAAGAGAAAGAGAGAAAAAGGTGCCCCCCGAGAAGGAGGCGGATGGACAGCAAGGGGACAGAGTGTCTCAAACAAACAGGAACACGAACCTATGACAACAAAAATGGCCAGCCAGCACTCTGTTGTGCCACATAGAGTGGTCTGTACAAATTGAAGAATTAGTCATGAAATTTGGGACACGAACTTCAAAACGCTTATTTTTATTCTAAGCATGGGTGATGAAACATGCCATTCTTCAATAAAGGAAAGCCCACTCATTAATGGTGCCATTGGAAAAAAAACCGAATTCTATACAATCTAGAGCCCTTCAAAAAAAAAAAAAGACGTTTCCCTAGATTCTCTCTCAAGAACAGAAGGACTTTTGTTACTTTCTCAAAGGGTGCTATCTTTTATGAGCTTATTAAGGCAACCTGCTTCTTTTCTTTCCACGTTTAAGCGACATTCTGTTGTTCTCTCTAAGTGGCTCCTCCAGCCTCTGCCAGGTGTTCGTTCACCCCGCTCGCCTCGCTCAGGCACCGTGTGGGCCACGCAGGCACCAGGGCCGGGCTGCTCTTAAGGAGAGATTCCACCTGCGGCAAACTAGGCAGCGATGTTGAAATGAGCCCGACATTCCTTCGGGAGTTCAGAAAAGACCCCTGACTTCAGCTGGCAAAGCACGACTGCCGTAGACACTCGAGGAAGACAGGTTGCTTGCTGTGTTACCTTTCTTTTAAGGAGGGCAAAGATTTGCCGTATCTGACCCGTGTCCGTCCAATGGAAGGAGCAAGCGTAGATTTCTCAAGAGCAGTCTCATCTCTGATGGGAGTAATAGGACTCGTGTCTTTAATAAGCCAGTGACAATGCTCTTGGGCTGAAAAGAGTGCGCAAATACCCACAACAGGTGAAATCAGGTGGTCGGTGAACGTGATGATCAACAGCTTTCTCCTCTTTATTACTCCTTCGGCTGTACCGTCACAGGGTTGGCTTGGACCACTGGGCTGCTGAGAAGGCACTTACCACGGGGAGTCTCAGGGAGAGTTGGGGGCGACATCCTCACTTTGGAAAGTGAGGAAAGGTCGTGCGGAATTTTCAACGGCACACGGATTGTTGTCTTTCCTCAGCGGAAAGCCTGCGTGGTTTTCTCATGGCCACACGGATCATCATTTATCATAATAACGAGCACTTATATACCACTTGGCAGCTTATAAAGGAATCAGGGCAGGTATTATTATCCTCTTTCACAGATGAGGAACGGAGACTGAGAAAGATGAAGTTCTCTGTCCAAATCACAGAGTGACAAACAGTAGAGCCGGCCCTGGAACTCACGGTCATGACTGCAGTTCTTAGGACACTAACAGCCAGAGACAGGAGACGCAGTTTGTGGGCTGGGCTCTGGGGTTTCCTCTGGTTTAATCATCTACTTTGGGAGGGGTCACTGCCACCTTTTGCAACTTTGTGCTGCCTCCATGCCATCCTTACGCCCACTTCCCCCCATTAGTAACATTTCCTACAACCTGCCTTCACTCCCCACTCTGGCATCTTGCCCCCTCATCGTAGGTCAGAAGCCCCATAACCATGTTCCACCCACAAAGGAGCCGGAAGCGGCAATGAAGTTGAGACTGGAGGTCCCAGAGAGCAGAACGCCCAGAGTGAGAGAAGGCTGCCTGAACAGGGAGAGTTTCCTGAAGAAGGTGGGGAGTCTCAAAAGAAAGAGCCAGAAAGGCACGAGAATGAAATAGAAGCTTGGTGAGACAACAAGACTAGCTTGGCTGGGGGACAGGTGACAGGGGAGAACTGAGCCAGGAGATGGGAGCAGAGGGGTCTTCAAAGTGGAAAATGAGACTTCTCCATCAGGATACCCACCCCCCCCCCCGAAACAGCGAAGTAATTCGTTAAGCAGATCCATTGCTTCATTATTAAAAGGCACAGAAATAAAGGTTTAAACTCACCCGTAAGATTTCTTCAACACAGCTTGGATCACTGGGAAGGCTTACCTAAAATAAAATAAAAAACAAACAAACAAACCTTAAGCACGATCTAGCTCTTCTCAGAGAAGCTCGTTGTACAATATTTTACAGCGCAGGAAAAACAGTAAAGAAAGCAAATACAGCTATCGACGTGGGTTTTTCCCCTAGTTAGTACAAAGCAGAAAGTATCTGCTAGTGGCCAATTTTGTTTTACTTTCACGAAGCAGTCAGACCACAGTGGAAGGTACAGAAAGACTGTAGAAAGGGTGACTCGTTCTGTCACTGATTTTCTGTGGGATGCTGGCCTCTCCTCCCCCGGTGCATCCAGGCTTTACTTTGCTCATCTATCCAAAGAAGGGGCTCGGCTTCCCCATCTTTAAGGCCTATCTGACCCACTGACAGAGTTTAATATATTATTCATAATTACATATTTTTAAAGATGAGGCTTATAAGAAACACCTCTATGATTAAGTTCTCTTTTAATTTCGGGGTCCAACCGGACGCCTACAATTCTTCTCCAAAACACTAAGGTTCAAACTCCCGTGTAAACCGCACGCTTGCCTTGGCACTCGGAGAGAAAGAATCTCACAAACATACAAAGCGAATCCCATGAGCCGTCTTTCCAAGCGTGACATCTTCCCGATCTCCATAATCAGTGAAAGCAAGAAGCCCGACACCAAAGTGAGACACCAGCTGTAAAGCAGTGCCTGACGGGGGACTTGGGCACGGGACAACCCCCCGGGGAAAGGTCTGCCAGGCATGACGTCACTCGTGTGAGTTACAGCACCACGCACCCCCCAACATCCCTCTCTCTTTCACACCTTCACCATTTGTCACCTTCCACTTCCCTCCAGTTCTGGCGAGGAGAACATCTGGTCGCTTTAATTCACTGCCTTGAAGGTGAAAGGTCAGCCCTGTAAAGGCGGCACTGCCACAGAGGCTGTATGTCCCGATCTCTTGCAAGGGCAGTTAAGTGATAGCCCCCTAGTTAGTCCAAAAGACTGAAGTACGAGCACACGCGTATTTGGGGAAAATGGAAAATATATGGCCCCAGTGTCCCTCGACCTTATAAAAATACATGCTATAACCATCAGTAAAGGAGTATGAAATCCCTACCGGGGGAGGCAGGCTGAGAAAGAGTCACCAATAATGAGGGGGCCGTCCATCATCTGGGATGTTACACCTGTAGCGCTGGAGGAATTATCGCCAGTGTCTCCGTTCGCCCTTACTAAAGTCCCAGTTTGGAGGGCAAATTATTCAGTTACCCTTCTCAGAATAATGCTATTCTAGTACTGGGTAGAGAGAACAGTAGAAGGAAAGACTGAAAAAGTGGGCCAGGCACACTTTCTAAAGGACCTTCGATATGGGTTTCCAACAGGGAACCACGGGTAGGTTGGCCCAGGACAGTTCATTCATTCATTCATTCATTCACGCAACACAAAGTTTTGAGGGCCAGGGACTGTGCCTCCGGGCTTATGAAAAGTAAGAGGAGAGACAGTTGCCTCCCTCATGGAGTTCGTAGACTCAGGAGGAAGGGGGATATGAGGAATCACAGAGTTAACGTACCACCGTGACTGCAGTAAGTGCCACAGACACCATCCCACAGACACTGGGTGTGCAAAATGAAAGTGTCCGTGTCCAAAGAAGTGTGGGAAATGCTGCAATCCACGCCCCCCCCCGTGAGCAAATCCACCATGCAAATTAAAGGCTCTGAGACACCTGTCTAACTGGTTTAATGCAACACTTTCCCAACTTTCTTGATCATTGAATTCTTGGGTTTTTAATTTTCGTGATTGTTGTTTCCCAATCAACGATGACCACCATCCCATAGAATGAGTGCTTGTAGAACACAGACTGGGTGATGCTGGTCTAACATACTACAGGATTCCAGAGCTCAAGTGATTAATCTTAACAGCAAATACGACCTCATTCCATTGCTCAGTGCTCCAGCAACTGTATCTTCCAAGGCAATCCTTGAACTTCTAACAAATAACCTCTGACAAAGGTCAACATGATTATAGCAGAATTAGATCTTCATTATCACTGTTGCATCGTATCAGTGTGTGCCATCTGGGCTCAACATGTATGTCCCTCTCTCATAAAGAGGGCTTGGCTCTCTTCCCCCCACCCCCCAATCCCCAGCCAAAAAATCCCCATAAGATTAATTTCTAAACTACAGAGAAACAAATATCAGCAATATGCAGGCAGCACAGACACTTGCCTGTGGGTCTATAAAGAGCTGGGTGGGAGTTTTGGCCCCTACCACTTGGGTAGGGCCCCTCTGAGTTCCAGTTTTCCCAACTGTACAATAAAGTAGAATAAAATAAAATCACCATAATAATAACACCGCTCCTTTCGAATCTCACAGGGTTTCTGTCGTTCTTCTTACTGCTTCATTACAAAGTCTAGTCTTCTCGTCTCTTCAAGGCAACACCTGACTCACTTTTGCCAACTGTACATATCATTCCCACACCTGGCATTATAAACATCCGTTTCCTTATGGGGGAAGTGGTGTCAACATAGAAAGAGTTGTCGACTCTGGGGCTTTGCAGCAAATCTAATAATGACTTCTTGGGGTGCCTAGCACTCAGGATTGGGAAGGACTCTACAGACAAGGGAAGTGAAAGAAGTATGCATCCACAGCGAGTGCGCCGATTGTTTTCCTGTTTCAGAAAGTAGTGGAATCCAGCACTGGCATGGAGTCCCTAGTCCCGCAGACTCGTCTGGCCCTGTCCCACAGCTGTTGTCACCGCCGGGCAACTACATCTGAGAGGCAAATGCTTTTCCCCCTGCCCGTGCTTTTGAAATCACCAGCGAGCATTTCCTCTGCGCCTAGAATAGTGTTAGGCGTGGGGGGTTGGTGATACAAAGAGCTATGAGATTTGGCCTCTTTCTCTCGGAGTTAAACGTCTAGATGGGACGGCAAAACAAACAATTAGAGACCCACTGGGACATACATTGTAAGGTAGTCGTGACACGGGTAATGGGATCGCATTCACCGCCGACCGCCTATTCATCAGCTCTCGCATTTCTTTCTTTAGACAACAAATCCTGACTGAGCTCACACTGTGCTCAGGATGGTGCCAAGGGGGAGGGTTTGAAGACGCCGAAGACAACATAATTTCCGGCTTGCAGACTCCACGCAAATTGGGGAGACAAACATTTACACGGGGAACAGACAACATGGAACGGGAGGTCGGGCTTAGGTGTCGGGGAGAGGGGTACCTACCGGGTTCACGGACAGAGCCATGTCCGACAGGAGCTCCCAGCCGCCGAGGTCCCCGCCATAGTCCTCACTCCACATGGGAGTGGGAGGCCAGGGATCACCTGAGGCCACTTCAGTCTCTGAGCCCCCTGCAGAGCTGCGCGCCGGGGTCACTCTGCACACTGAAGACAACTGCACTGAGGCTGGGGCTTGGCCCCGAAATTTTGCCCAGTGCTACTCTCCCCCACCCCTCTCTCTCTCTCTCTCTCTCTCTCTCGCACACACACACACACACACACACACACACACCCCACTCTCAGTACTTCTGGAGGAGTCACTCAGACAGGTGGCAAAGGAGACTAACACTAATGGTGACAGCGGGATTAGAACTGCTCAATTCCCGAGCCACCTTCTCCTCGCTTTCAATCCACTCTTGAGTATTCAGATAGTCCACAAAGCGCAAGTTAGCCACTCAGAGCCGCAGCGTCCTTCGCGTCCCCCTCTCCGCCCCCTCCTCCCAGAGCAGACAGCAGGCTGCGCGCCGCATCGGGGGGCCTGTGCTCTCCCGCCTGGCCCCCGACGACCCTCTCATGCGGGGCACCGATGCTGTCCTCTGAGGGCCAGGCAAGGCAGGCTCACGGCGGGCAGGTGGCGAGTTGACTGAGAGCCCTCGCAAGTGCCTGCCCTCTCTGCACGTGACGGTACCGCCTGCCACCCCATGAGGCCACAGAGAGACCACACACGCATCATCTGCCTGGTGATAAACACATATCTTAGGAGATAAGCAGGGTGCCTTTAAATCATCAAATATTCAATTAACTGCAGCAACAATAAATGAATTAATTGCATAGGATGTTTTAATCATTCTAGAATTAATCAGTTTGGGGCATACTTCTTGGCGATTAGGGTAATACAACATATCAAAAACACCCTGATTGTGGCATTGAGAGACATAAGCAGTAGCTGGCACTAATAGAAAACACGGAGATTAATGTAAAACATTAAAAGAATAGTGATCATCACACGGTTAACCCGGGGGAGCTCAATGCGTGCCTCTGAGTGCATTATAATTAAGGGATTGCGAGAGAAGCAGGGTCATTTTCTTTTCTTTTTTTTTCCCCCTAAAATCACCCTGAGGTTGTCGTCCCACAATATCTGGCAATCAAAGCCCACCATTCCGGGCGTATTCCACCTTGACAAAGGCTTCACAAAGTACAACTCAAAAATCCCAAGCTTAATTGCCAGCGGATGCTTGGATTCCCGCAACACCAAATACCACGCTAACGGCCCAGCCGAACAATATGCGTGACTGACAGAGATGGCGGACGCCTAATTCCGTTTGTATTTTCATTAACAAATTGCCACATTTATCCCCCTGATTGATTTATGGGACACGGCATTACTAATAAAAGGAAAAGGCAGGTTATGATATTGTACTACCAAATGAGTCTCCCGACTGTTAAAAATGTTGAATCCCCATGGCCGGTCATTTGTAAAAACAAGGGGCAGCAGCCTCAGAAGTTCTTAATTTGCATGTGCCTGGGGATCCCTTTCTCTCCCCACCTCATCCAGGGAGTCCCAGTTCTCCAATTTGGAAAACTGCAAACCCATTTCACGTCAGGATCCGTCAGTCCCTTGCTTCCTGCCTCACCTTAACCTGTCCCTACTCTAGTTGGTATTCATGAGTCTCTGATTAAACGAGAACAGTTAATATTACATAAGCTGCAGACAGAAGTCCTCAGGTAATATAACTTTCATCAAAACAAAAAAGATTTCACAACGGTTACATGGTACAGCCAGCCAGCTCATCTTCCAATTTCTTTCTAATACAGCAAAAGTCCTGGGTGTCCAAAGAGTTGGAGTTTACTTTAAAATACTGCTTCGGGCCAATTTTTAAGGGAGTCACATGGCCAAAAGACCCCACGCAAAAGAAGCTAATAGCCACCATTCCCTCTAAGAAAGGAAGGAACAAAAACTAGAACAGGAAGATCAAAGGAATTTAATGTCCTTGCCATTTCACGCCAAGTACGAAAAATGACCCTTTGTCTAGAATCTTCCATGGAATTAGAACTAAAAAAGGAAGAGGACGCAAGCACATTGTATTTATTTGAGCAAATAAACGAGATAATTTGCTACATTTTCTGGGGGCACCAAAGGGGAGTGGAAAGAATACGGTCTTTGAAGGTGGACCGACTTGGATGTTAATCCCAGCTCTGATACTTAATTTGCTTTGTGAACTTGGGCAAGATACTTGAACTTCTCCGAGCCTCTGTTTCTCTATCTATATAAGGGAAGCAAAACGTGCATTTCTCGGACTGTTGTGAGGCTGAGCTATACCTCAGCCTGGTAGTGGGTGCGTCGTAAGCCCCCTCCCCAACTTTTATTCCGAGTTGCCGCTGAGGCCCTTGGCGAGGCGTCAGCACCTTGAGACGTGGGACCACTAAGGAGACAGTTTGGTCACCTTGTAAACTGGTCCCCATGACATCTTGTGCTTGTCACTAATTATTAAATCCTGTGGAGGGGCCCGGCGTATAAGGAGTCTCGGGCTGCTGCTCTACCTGCTGGCTCTCCCTGAAGACGGCAAAGGAGGCTGGAGACGGAACTTGAGGGGGTAAGACAACAGAGAGACGGGGGGGCGGGGGGAGGTGGGAAGGGTGGGCGATGTGCTTCATTATGAGGACATCTCTTCACTGATTACATTAGGTATGGGCAAGGGCGGAATGCATATGCAGACAGGCCCATCATCAGCTCAGAGTACCTAATGGCAGATGGAATTTCAAGTGAAGAGTACTTAATTCACTGGGCTCTGAATAGCCATTAGCTCACTGTTCATTTATTTGGTGTAATGACTAGTTTCTATAGAAGAGTGAGCTATAAATGGGCAGTGGGCTTCTATCGTCTTAAAGAAAACTAAGGAAAAGGCACACATCTAGAAAGATTACCATAAGAAACCAAGAGCCCACCTGGAAGCGCCCCTCATTCCTCTGGTCACCTGGGCTGGCAGCGAGGTCATTCCGGCCGCTGCCACCGTTGCCGCTGTCCACGCCCACGCCTAGGCCATGTGGTCTCTGCGGCCCAGGGGGCTCCGGGGCCAGACCTCCTACTTACACATTCTCTACACTTTGCACCTCGATTCCTTAACTGTGCTGCTCACACTTAAGATGCACGCTCCTACTTCCCTTTGCCAGCCTCCCAGTCTCTGGCCCAACCTGCTTGCCCCTTCCTGCCTGTCTGCTCTCAGTGCCTGCCTATAACCCATAGACCTTCTAGCCACGGCCCCTTCCTTTTGAGATTCCTAGCCACGCATCCCACTTCTCAGGGCCCGTGGGATACCCATTTCTGTCCTGTCTAGCGTCCTGGGGCATCGCAACCAGGAACCATTTAAAATTTAAATCTTGATTCCACCAAATCCCTACTTACTGCACTGCCATTAACGTTAGTGGCTGAATTGTGTGCAGGGCCGTAATCTCTTCCAGTAAAAGAGGATACCATCACACTACAGATGTATGAACTGGGGTGAAGTTAGGCAACTTCTGAACTCAGTCAATAGCCATCGTGAACAAGGCCAACATGCGTGAGCTACGTCTGCCAAGAAGACATACCAACAAGCAAGTTCGCGTTTGAATTTTGTTGTTTACAGAGTAAACATTAAAGGTTTTCAGAGTTTTGGGATACTCCTAACCGCTCCGTGATCACAGCAAAGTCTCATGGTATCCAGCAATCAAACCACTGCAAAGCAGCAACCTCACTTTCAGCTGTGATCTTATAAGGCAGTGAAAGGAAAACATACCGACAGGAAACAGTTTCATATCCAAGTTCTACCACTAATTAGCTGTGTGCTTTGGGACAGTTCACTTCATCTCTCTCCAGCCTATACGACAAAGGCATGGGATTATATCACAAGTTCCTAGTGTTTTGTATTTCACGTGACGTTACAAAAATAACAGGATTGCCGACTTTTGGCTTTGCCCTGAAAGCACATTACAAAAACAATATCCAAAAGGTAGGAAGGGCACAATCTCTGAAAAAAAGGATAGCATCAAACACACTCACACATACCATTGTTCTAACAGTTTCCGTTTGGCCACGGAGCAACCTTCGTCTTGGACTGGTTGCCAGGTGAGATGATCTCTGGGGTATCTTTTGAGTTTTATAGTTGTATTCACCTCCGATTTTATTCTATTATATTACATATATTTTATTCTACATAGTAGTACACTTCTCAACATTCAATTCTCTATCTCTTATCCATGGATTATTTTCTCCATGGATCACTGATGCTAATTGTCAGATTCCAGTCACATTTTCTCTTCCCCTGTTGATGGTTGTTAAAAGCAGGGGAAGGCAAACTAAGTTTCGGACCAATCAACACAGACATAATTAAGAAGGCAACGCTTATGTAATATAGTCATATAGTACACGCAGCCCACACATCCTATCGGCCTGATCCGTGAAACCGAACCTGAAGACCATTTACAAGAGACCATTTACAGTCTCTTTTGCTAGGGGTCCACATGACCTAAAGCATTAGCATATTATCACATGCCACGTATTGGAAAGCCAAACATGAATTCTTAGGAGGGGCTAGGGAGGCATCGGGGAAAATCAGGTAAGCACAGTGTCCCAGACCCTGGAGAAGAAAGTACTTCAAGGAGAAAGCAGTCATTGAGTAAGATAAGGATGCAGACTTGGCCATTGGGTTTGGCAAAGTCTACGTCATGGGCAACCTTGGTCAGAGCTGTTTCAGTGCATGCTGTGGGCGCAAAGCTGACTGGAATGTGTTGAGGAGGGAACGCGGGGTGGAAGGAGAGAGGGAATAATCGATTCCTCCCGTGAAAGGGAGCAAAGAAATGGGGGGAGAGGAAGTTGGGATGCGGGCCAGATGCTGTGCTTCCTTTGTTTTGTTTTGTTTTGTTTTAAGAGGGATGATATGAAGGCATTTTATGTACCAATGAGTGGAGAGGGGGAAAGTGTTGCAAAAGAGAAAGCAGATGGCGATGAAAGCAAAGTCCCCGAGGAGGAGAGAGCGCATCAGGACCCAACTGGAGAGGATGGCCTGAAGTAGGAGCATGGACCCTTCCGGACGCTTCCTCCATTGTAACAGGAGGGAAGGCAGAGTGTCTAGATACATAAGCAGTTGGGTCGGACTGAGAAGATGGGGCCGTGTTTGACCGTATCTATTTTTCTCTATGCAGTATGTCACAAGGTCATCAGCTAAGAATGGGAGGTGGTTATTGGAAAGGCGAAGGAAAAGGAAAGGTGCGAAATAGTTGTGCTGGAGAACAGGAACGTGGATTTGCTAGGCAAGTCTAACCGCACTATCTGGCAAGGTTTCAGGGAGAGAGAGAAAGAGTTAGCTAGCTACGCGTGAAACACAGGGGATGCGGTGGGGATCCCGAGGAGTATGGAGATAACGGAAGGAGGAGGCCAGGGAGAAGGGGGGAGCCGGAGGCCAAGTAGCTCCGGTGATTTAGGAGGAGGTGACACTCTTCTGCCCACTATGAGTACTGCCCTTTCCAACACTGATTAGCTAATTACCCACAGTTCATGGTTCTCCAACTGCTCTAATCTGCGAGAGGCTCTGTTCTGCATGAAACAAGCAGAGAGCCCAGGAGCAGGAGTAATGATTTTCTGGGACCCCACAGTGGTGAAGCCCATAATATAACCCAGAAGGCCAGATGAAATTAAGCCCAGGGCCAAATATGGCCACGGGGTTTGAGGATCTCCTCTCTGGGGCTAAATGAATTCAACTCTGTCTCGAGGGAAGCAGAGCACTCGATTAACCCATAGCCTCCTGAGAGAGATCATTCCCATAGAACACTGGAAAGGAGTTTCCAAATTGGTTAAAGATGAGCTATTTTAAATTAGGAAAATATTTTGTATTTAAGCAAACGCTTTCCACGTTTACCATGTGATCGTTGGCGTGAAACGTTTTAAAACATGATTATCTTTTATAATACACCTGGATTGACAAGGATCCCCCTCTTTGGGGCAAAAAATGAAGTAGGGGCTCAGATTTTTCTCGCAGCTTCTGAAGCCATTGCCACAGGCATCTTATGGGGTCTTCAATTAAGTGCTGTAACCCCATTTACAGAAGGACCTCTTAAATACCTATCTTGGGCTCATGTTTTTTCGAAAAACTTTTGGAAGATGAAGGTCTCTCCTTGACACTCACAATCCCTTGCCCTAAAGAAACCACTTCAGTGGTCTTCTAAACTACATAGCTAATGATTCAAATGTCTGCTCTCAAATGAGAAACCCAGATTTCAGTGTGATTTTCCTCTAGTGAAATTTTCCTTAAAGCAACATCACCACAGCCGAGTTTACAAGCCGTCCCCGTACATGTGCTCAATAAAAATGTGGCAACAGAATACACTTGATAGAAAGTGGCTCCACTTTCAGACTAACCTCTAATGAACTCGGTGCCTTCTTGACTCTCTAACGCCTGCACTTGGGATTGTCTTAATTGCCAGCGGATGACGCCGTCATTCCACAGAAAAAGTTGGAGCCGCTCTTCTCTCCGACAGTGATGATCCCGGAGTACAAACCGCGTGCCTGGGAGCTGAGGCCTCGCCAGCTCCCCTATTATTTATAACTCTAATTAAAACACTTTTATCTATTAATGCCAAGTGACACTGCTAAATATATTCAGGGAAGTTTGCGTTTTTTTCCCCATACTTCTGAAATCTCTTAGATCTGCGCCCGCTTACATGTGGTTTCACTGCTCGCTAAAATGAAATAGCTAAGAATAACTCACTTCCATTAGATTTATAAATCTCATTAATTAATTCTACATCTCCAATGGTGTAGAGACCAAACTCAAACGCAAGATCTAATTAAAGAGAAGTAAAAAAAAAATGTTAAGAAACAACATTGAGATTGAAACACAGAAGTAACTGTTTAGCCCCAAATTAATGAGGCGTTATGCTAAGCAAGCATGTCCATTAATCCCTAATGAGGATTTTAAACACATTAAAACTTCCTAATACAAAATGTTTGCCTTCCTTTTATCCAATAACAAATAAGCCAATAATTTTCTGGCTCTAAATGACACTATTAACTGTCACGGCATGTTTTATTTGACAAACCCTCCATTCAAATACTGTAAAACCAATTAATTTGCCTGCTGTGAAATGTGTTTCTTGATAGCTTTTATGTGATTTTTTTTCTTCTCAAAGAAATGTAAATAGGAGGTCAATGTAGGTGCCTGATTTTGCTTTAAAAAATATGCCGCAGTAGCTATAGGTTGCCTACCCTGTTTGCAATTCAAATGAATTGAAAGACAACCTCCATTTTCAGGTCACAATTGCAAATTGGTCTCCCGATAAGCAAACTGTGTCAGAGTAATAGTTTGATTACCATGAAGATGGTCTCCTATTTGAGAACAGAGAGTTGGCAAAATCACCACGCTGTTTGATTATAGATAACGATCCGCGATCGTGGCCCTTCCCCCAAATGCACCTGCACGTGCGTCCGGGAAACTGCTCTCTAAAACTGGAGTTTACTCCCGATGCTTTTCTTTGAAAACACCACGACTGGTTACACTTTTTTGTTGGCAGCAAAATCAATACAACAAATACAAGAAGCTCCTGTTTCTTAAACTTCCCCTGGGCCTTACTTAGTATCTCCAGTTAGCTTGAGAGATGGCCCCAAGGCCCCATCTTCCCAGCATTTATGGGACACTCTGAAACATTTGGCTCATGGAAGGGCATGGCACTTTTCCAGAAAATCACTCTGTGAACACAGACCCTTGACACGGTGTCATAAAGTAAGGGTCGGTGGCATTAAGTGTGGGCCTGCTCCGTGGCGCATCGTGAGCCCATCGCCTTAATACGCCGAACACCAAAGAGGAAGTGATGCATGATGTACCACGGTTTATGGAGCCTGACAGTTTATGCCAATTAACGTGGACGGCATACGCATGGCACCAATGATCTTAGCTTGTCTCACATGTGCGTGAAAACCAGGAACTGGTTATTTCTTAGCTGTGAAAGTATGCAGGATAAACAGACACCTGGCAGCTATTTATAATTCCAGGTACAATTACCACACATGACTGACACGAATAAAATACACTCAGGGAAATAACCACACTTACCCGTGTTCATGCTAAGAAAACAGTCTCCCCACCAAAAAAAAAAAAAAAAAAAAAAAAAAAGAAAAAAAGAAAGAAAGAAAGAAAGAAAGAAAGAAAGGAAGGAAGGAAGGAAGGAAGGAAGGAAGGAAGGAAGGACTAAATGTCCTCAGGGGGCATATCCACTAGGTGAGCATACAGGACCTACATGCCTAAAATGAGTAACAACAGTGGCGATTAGCACACATTTTCTGATCCCTGAATCAGGCACACGGGCGCGAGGATTTTTCTTTGGGTGAGTATGAGAGCCAGTTTGGGTGGCATGCCTCGGATGACCAAATATGCAAACTTCCAGAACATCTTATACAGGGAGAATGAAGGTGATTATTTCACATCGGGACTATCCTAGAAATCCCAGACTGTGTGCCAAAGCTGCTTTTCAAAAGATAGATGCGGGGCACCTGGCTGGCTCACCTGGTGGAGCACGCAACACTTGATCTCAGGGTTTTAAGTTCGAGCCCTACGTTGGCTGCGGAGATCACTTAAAAAGAAAATCTCTAAAAAATAATAAAAAGACAGATGAACGGCTTTGACAATAATTTTAACGGAAAGTCAGAGAAGGGAAAACTGTCCGAGGATCTGGGGTGGTCAGGCGAGGAAATGAGACTTGACCTTAACTTTGAATAAGAGAACAGACTTGATCAGGTAGTGACTATGGCACCGTACGACTTCTGGCAAGTCACAGCTTCTCCAGATATAAAACAAAGGGGCCGGCCTAGAATCCAGTCTCTAAAGCGACTCCAAACCATGAAAACAAGTCACTCGGTCTGTGGTCCAAAGCAAATTAATTTCAAAACTTCAACTTGTGCTCATCAGCTGATCTCGAATTAGCAGAAAGTCTCCAATCTAGTGGCGCCTGGCTGGCTCAGCTGGAAGAGCATGCAACTCTTGATCTCGGGGCTGTGAGTTCGAGCCCCATATTGGGTACAGGGATTACTTAAAATAAATAAAATTAAAAAAAAAAACAGTATTATATTAAAAAAGAAGTCTCCAATCTAAAGTTAAGAGCTTTCAATTTCAAAGGTAGAGAGCCCATATGATCTACAGAAGTAAAATTGTCAGGCCACTCCGGAAATATTTTCAAGATGGCAACAGACACACAATATGCATTAGAACTCCAGTGGAAGCATTTAAAACGTGAACAGTTTGATTTTTATGATCAGGGAGACCACAACAACAATTAGATGTCACTTTCAAAAATAACACGCTGGCCCCAAAGCAAAATGCGCCGATCACGTGAAATCCTCTCGTTGAGTTGGAGGTTACTGCTAAACGGTACTGAAAGTATAATCTGTACTTGGCAAAGTCAATACACTTGAAGCCAAAACATGTAGAAATGGCTCTGTTTGAAAAGATTATTTTGAAAAATCCCGTAATAGTTCCTAAACCTTCCTTTTTTAATCAAGATTTGGGAATGTACTGAGACCACCAGACATCGAGTGTGCTTGCGACCTTTTCGACTGTCAGACCGGGCAGATTTTGATCTCACGCAAATCAACCCAGAGCCTCAAAGGTGCAGTGCCGGAGCATGAATCCATTTCGCCAGACAGTCATTGAAATTATAATTCAAAGTTCAACTTACTTTCGCATTTTCCACTGCAATACTTTTGGCAGCCCAGGGCAGAAAGTCGAAACCTGGTTTCCAATGGAGACCACTTCTGGTGGTTTCTAAATGTTGGCAGCAAGAATTCCTTCTTGTCAAAGAGATCAGCAGTCACTGGCTTTCATTAATTTACTTTCAATGACTGCTGCTCACTCCGAGGAAGCCTTTCTTTACCTAAGGATGTTGACCTGCTGTTGGACCCCATCAGAAGCAGACACGAAGAGACACTGATATATTAGGAGATGGGGAGATCCCTCCAGTGGCCTCCACAGAACCCACAACTTCCATTTATTCTCACTGACGCCACGAGCACAAAAAACAAGATTTGTGGTGAAGACGTATAGCTGGAATCTATAAAAGCTCCCAACTCAAGATAAATAAACTCACCGATATATATTACGCCATAAAGTGTTATTTGACGATATTTGGAATCGGTTTTAAGGGCATCCTTCATTCAAATGGATTACCATAAAGAAGAGGGACTTTTTAAATCTAAAATAACATACCAACGTAAACGATGCAATTACTGATACTTAGTGTGCATTTAGTTGTGCACCCAACAGGCTCTGGGCTGAGGGCATACTGTAAATAAAAATTTATTGTGATCCCACTAATCCTGAAATTATCTAGCTTCGCACTTAGGTACACCTATAAAATCCATTTCATTAATTTCTAAATGTTTTGCCTTTGTTTTACAATTTGAGCTCAAAAGGCAAGCATGACACCTTATCAGGATGCTAGGAGCTTTATAAGTGGCCTCAAACACCTATTTTGTAATGATAAGCTTTCCAATTAGCATTTTCAAGATCGTCAGCTTCTCTTCTCTATAAATGATAATCTAACCCCAAGTGAGATCTCCTAAATCCTTAATGTGAAGATATTAACCCCTTCATTCAAAATGCTAAGAACAGCACCCTTGGGGCATATGAAAACAACAGGGAGGAGGGCATTTACAGGAGGGCGATATGAGGAATATCTTCTACCAGTACTGCTAGAAGGACCAATGTGAGCAAATAATGCCCCGGAGGTTTAGTGTCCTCGTGTACACTCGTCCCTCTGGCTTCCCTGCATCATTTCGTGCTGCTGATCTGCCAACACAGATTTACAGAGTTCCCACCAAAGCCACAGGAATTCAGGAGCCAAGTTCAGGTACCGCAATGAAGGTTCCCCTCTGGGATGAGAGGAAACTTCTCTCTGTTACGGGGCAAATAATGTTTATCGCCAATTCCAAACCATCAACATAAAAGGAAAAACAACCCACTGATGGTCTAGAAAGAGACCTATGAAATGGCATGTTGAAGACTTGAGAGCAGAAGAGAGCATCTGGAAGGTACATCACCTGTACAATCATGGATCAGAGCCCACACTTTGAAGCACACCTGCTGTTGTCATTGCTACACCAGGTTGCTCCCCCAGCCAGGCCTCCAAAGTTGCCGAGTATGGACGCCTCAGGTTCAACACTGAGCGGCCTAGCGCCTTGCCAGTCTACTTCGCTCTTCCTTTAGCTTCTGTTCCTTGACCATTTTACATCCAATGGAAGGAAATTCCCACAGGTTCACCGGCAGTCCAAATATGCTGTGAAAACTGTCTTCCCAGGAACACTCACAGTCAACATTGATTTTAGAAGCCATGAGTTTGGGGCAAAATGGTTACTTGAATAAGATGGGCACTCTGAAAAAGGACAGCCCCTGACAGCCCTTACAGGTATGGCAAAGGGGCCCAAAGCCTTCGAATTCTCACCATGATCTACCAAATCTGCGGGAGGGCAGGGAGGAGAAGGACCAGGTAATAAATGAAATAACTCTCTAATGACGAGTGTGCCATCTGTCACATGCAGACTGAATTCTCGATGGAATGCTTTTTATGGCTTGTCCGGTAACGGACACATTCACCTCACAATATACTCTTGGCAGAGAAAGGACCCCAAAGGAGGGTGGGTTATATGCTCCAACCTTCTAACATGTGGCCCATTTTAAAGCTAAGAATTAGGGGCGCCTGGGTGGCTCAGTCGGTTAAGCGTCTGACTTCAGCTCAGGTCATGATCTCGTGGTCTGTGAGTTCGAGCCCCGCGTTGGGCTCTGTGCCGACAGCTCAGAGCCTGGGGCCTGCTTCGGATTCTGTGTCTCCCTGTCTCTCTGCCCCTTCCCTGCTCACACTCCATCTCTCTCTGTCTCTTTCTCTCTCTCTCTCTCTCTCTCTCTCTCCCTCAAAAATAAACAGACATTAAAAAAATTAAAGCTAAGACGCAATGAAGTGCAGAGAGGTAAAAGAGTTTGCCCAAGGTCACACAGCCATGTGAATGGAAGGACTGGGACTACATTCTGGTCCATGTGACTGAAAAGGCCAAGTGTTTGTAATCCTATTATATAACCACTACTTACATAATCCCCATGACAGAGGACTCACTACCTTATGATTCCATCTCATTCGATTCAAGTCGCTTCGATTAAATTAAACAACTAAAGTAGCTCTGCTCAAGCTTCTTCTGGAAGATCTAATTGATTTGTCTACATGGTCTCCTCTGTATTCTATTGGGAAGTGGCGGGGGGGGGGGCGGGGCGGGGGAGGAGAGAGTTGTGCCGACCTTACCCCCACAAAACAGCATCTAAATGGAGTTCAAAAACTCTTCAGACAATTTTAAACGTTAAATAGCGTGACACCATGGTGCTTGTTCCGACTCTGATGTAAGACACGCGAGAAAGCCATGCGCGGGCCACAAGACACATAAAAGGGAGGCTGTGTCTGGCACTTTTGTCTATGCTTACACCCTAGTCCCAGGCAGTGTGCGCCCCGCCCTCCCCCACCTTCACCATCAAAGGCTGGGTCATCCGAAAGTCAGAATCCAGCTTTGCCCAGAGCCAGGTGCGTTAGGCAATAGGCGAAAGCTCCTACTTAGATTCTCTGGCTCTCAGGGCATTGGGGTCACGGCCATTGCCTTGGCTTCCGTAGCACCACGTTCGGTCTAAACAACTGAGCGAGTCAAAGTAAAGAGACAGGAAATTGGAAGTGTCGAGAAGGGAAGGTTAGATGAATAAACCCATTTTGTAAATTTTGATTTACGTGCACAAAATAATGGTATTTGTTCATTTCGGGAGCAACATGCAATTTCTGGAGCAGCTGCAAAGGCCCCACTTCTGTAAATGATCCTTCTCATGCCTACATCATAGTGTTGTCATGGAGATTAAGTAAGATAAAGGACAGGCCTGGCCCATTGTAAGTGCTCAACAAGCACTTCTGTGAACAGTCAGCATTTCTGTGCCCATTTTAACACGAAACCTATGAGGAACCTATGGCCTAATAGCAACCTCCAGGCCTAGTCCATCAGTTGGTGACAGCTGCCCTCAAGGCACACTGAATGCTACCTGCAGACCATCCCGGCGATGGCATCTCACATAATTATTTGCCCAGCTGAGTGCTTAACAGTACACTGAGTTAATGGTAAGGTGCAGAAACGCAAACTAGATGTTAACAAAACCTATGATGTAGGCGTTATTATCCCCGTTTTATAAATGATGAAAGTGAGGTTCAGAGAGGCTAAGTAAGTTGCCCAAGGTCACACAGCTAATAGGCGATAAAGCCAAGACAGACAACCATGTCTGTCTGACTTCAAACCTGTGCTCTTAACCACTGCATGCGAACAAAATTATATTACCAAAATGGAAGGTATGCAGCAGCCCTTATTAAAACTGTGTTCATTGTTTTCACTTTGCAAAACTCCTTCGCTGTACCAATATAACATAATGTAGTGAACATACAAGTTGCCGTTCCATAAGCACAATTTTTCCATTGTTCTGATGAGCATAACGTTACAGATGCCCAGCTCTGTAGGATAAACAAGGTATCATGATGATTTCTTCACATTCACAACTACTATGGCCAATTTAATTGCTTCAAATCAATGTATACAGAGTACAATGTGTAGTTCAATGGGCTATGTCAAAGGATCTCAAAGAGAAGCTGATTAAAGCGGCCATGAGAGGATTTGGTGCCATTTTTTCTTTATCTAACAAATTTCCTTTATCTAAAAAATTACATCAAACCAGAAGGTAAGATTATGTTGAGCCTGTTGAAGAAAGACAAGTCATTAAGGAGCGAAAGTTTTAAAAAACAAATTGAATTACCCTGCTGTGGATTTCTGAAGTTGAAACTTCAGTGTTTCTCTCTGCAAATGTGAAATACGTAGGCGAGTATACATAGAATACGTATATACATTGGCCCACAACCGATAATCTAACGGCAAAATGGGAATGTCAAAGCCTGATTTTTCAAAGGCTGCATCTCTCACAAATTCTCTCTAATGGGCTCACTACTTGTTTGTTTATTTGGTTAGACTCTAATCACAGCAAATCTACTCTCTCCAGTATTATCATGACCAGAAGCTTTTGAAGTGAAAAACTTTGTGGTCTGATCAGGTTTGAAATGCTCCTTTGACCTTGATCATGCCAAGCTGACCCTTTGACGACCAGCTCCACTGTCTGGTCAAGGCAACGTATCAATAGACTTATATTTCCATCTCTCTGTTTCCAGAGCTGTAGTTTGAACAAGAAATAGATCTCAGAATCAGCCTGCCTGCTTCTACCAACAACAGAGAGGGAAGTTTTGAAATGTATGGTTTAACCGAGGGAGGATGGGGTGGCCAATGGGAAAGAACTTTGTAGCTGAGGTCAGAAGTCCCTGGTTCTACTCTTCTCTCTGGATCTCTCACCTGCGAAATGAAGAAACAGGAAGAGAACGTATCCTGGATTTTACAGGGCTCCCCCAATCAGTGCTGGGACTGGTGATCAAATGAAATGGCCATGCTGAAATTAATAAGACTGAGAGTAAGTCATTTTGTAATAATCTACAAGGAACGATTCCTTTTAGGAAGATGAGTTACACTTTCATCCAGAACACACGGTAAGGGTTGGACTCTCAAGCCTTCCTCATTTTGTCAGGACAACAGTGATAGCTTCAAACCATATCATCTGAACCATCCTTCACTATTTACTCCGGCAGCTGGGGCCCATTTTTCATCCGGTGTGTGTCTTTGATGAATCACTTCTGTTCTTTGGGCCAAAGATGCCTTGCTGTGAAATGAAGGGGTCTGATCCTCTCCATGGCCTATACTGTACAAGAGCCTGTATCTATATAACTACTATTCCCAAGGCCTCCTGGACTCTTAGGGTGAAATAATCACCTTCGGCAATAACCAGACCTTCGGTCCTAACTCAGGACATTGATCCCGTGGGGATGGTGGTATGCTCAGCAAGCGGATAAGATGGAACTATAGAAAACCCAATCCCACCATCCTTCCACAGCATCAAGTTGCCATTCATGTTCTGGGGTCTAGCTAAGGGATGTGGAACTAGATTCTTCATTGGCTGAGATAAGGCAGGGGCACATATTTTTAGAAAACCGTTGGGGCGCCCGGGTGGCTCAGTCGGTTGAACGTCCAACTTCGGCTCAGGTCACGATCTCGCGGTCTGTGAGTTAGAGCCCCGCGTCGGGCTCTGTGCCGACAGCTCAGAGCCTGAGCCTGCTTCGGATTCTGCCTCTCCTCCTCCCTCTGCCCCTCCCCTGCTCATGCTCTGTCTCTCTCTGTCTCTCAATAATACATAAACATGAAAAAAAAAAAAAAAGGAAAATCGACCAACTGCATCTCTGGAAAGGCAACATGTTCTTAGGACACACTTTAAAGCAATTGAAAACCAAATAATCATTTCAAGAGATGACAGACAATCACACTCTTCAGTAGTTCGGGTGGGAAATATACCATCAGAGCTACTAAATTCATAAAGAAATTAATGCCTCCAGGAGTATCACTTCTCCCTAGAACATATGCCAGTGGGCGTCACTTAGTTCGGCCTCTTTGCTAAATATGCAGGAAGTTGTATACACGAGCATGATAATCTGGGCAAACGTACATGTGCCACACGAACAACACTTGCAAATGATGCCCATAAATTGTTTTAATGCACGTAAAAGAAAAAAAAAACCCCAGAGTACACATAACAGCTTCAAACCCAAAACTGATGTAAATCAGTTTTTAAAAACCCTACCGAGTAATAGGTGAGTCGTGTGCTCTGTGGGGCCCTGCAGGGCTCTGCCTTCACAGCAACTAGCCCTCAGACTGCAGAATAGAAGGGATGGGACTTACTGGGAGCAGTGCAGCAGCGGAAACAAAGAGGGCCTCATTACCATGCGAGGCACAACAGCCTTCAGATGTGACGAGAAACGTGACTGCATGACAAACCGGGCCTGGGGAAATTTCAAAATACGACCACCCAAGCATGCAGAAGAGGGTGGCGTGAACAGGGGCAGGACAGTGGGAACGTGGGTCGACTCTGCACAGAGCATGCTGGTTTAGGCCCCAGATATAAATAGCCAGGCCCCTGTGGGCCCTGCAATCACACAGAGTTTATATTAATAGGGATCCACGCAGACACAGTTCCTGATATGTGGCTTTGTGGAACTGCTGAAAACAGAAAACCTAATGGAAGTACATGCTTCATTTTTATTGCATTAGGCCATTTAGTATGCATTTTACACACAATTCTATAGCGCTTTACAGTGAGTATGAAACCAATCGCTGCCCGTGGATAATTCTAACCAAAGATAAACGATCACTGAAGTCCCTCTCCCGGCCCCAAATGATTTTTCCACGCAGTCTAAACTGGGCACAACTTTCGGGTAACACGAGTGACGTTTCACCATCCACCAAGAAGGCACACATTAGAACCTGGAAGCGAAACCGAACAAAGTACCCTTATCTGAAATATGGACTTTCTTCTTCCACCAAATGCACCACTATATCTTTAGAGGTGTCTGCTACAGTTCTAGAAGGGCAAGATTAACTGAGAAAGAGAGTTTGCAAATTCCTCTGCTCAGATCAATACTATTCCTCAGCTCTAGAGTCTCTTTATTGATGACAATCTCTTTCATTGCAGTGATTAGAGATTCGGCATCTTTTAATCACCTTTGACATGACAACTACACGTATCTATATCTCTGTGATTTACAGCAATTGACACGGTGTTAAAAATCGGTGATTATGAGGTTGGCTTTTTGGTGTTACTGATTTTCCGATCTGTTTCAACCAAATGGCAAATAACGCACATTGAGCCATTGTTGCGGTGTTGACACAAGCAGGCAAAGGGAAATATGGGTTTGATTTTGACACTCCTATGCTAATGAATCGAACCTATAATGAAGAACAATGTCAACATGAACTTCCAATTTTCCTTCGCTCAAAACAAGTACCTCTCTTCTGTTTCCTCACTACTGGGCATTGTGGCCAATCATAGGTAACCCACTGTTGTTATTGGGAGGTTTGGGGTTTTTTACATAATGACACACATTTTTGAAATTTAGTAGACACATTTCAATTTGGGGTGATAATGAAACAGCTTTGCCTATCCACAAATTAAATATCACGTCTGAAAGAGGCAGCTTGGACTACACACACACACACACACACACACACACACACACACGTTGACTGTTGTTCAAAAAACGGATTCAGAAACTTGACTAACTTTTCACTCCATTCCATACCAGTGCACGAGTCCCTTTCCATGATATATGGACTGGGTACAAAATCATGAAATGCTATCAAAGAGTGACACCTATGTTTCAGTCATCCCTTCATGTGGTTCTTCATTCACTCATTCAGCAAACACTTGTGAGCAATAATCATCTTTGACTGAGCATGTATTATGTGCAGGTATTTTGCATATATATATTTAGACTGGCTAAGTGGCCCTAGAGAGAAACAAGATTAGAACCCAGGCTCCTTGGTCTCCACCACACTGGGCCCATTGCTCCTTCCACTGAGGTCCAGGCATAGCCCCAGACAATGCTTCAAAGACCAGCAAAACATAAGCCCTATCGTTAATGATCATTACCATGGGTTAAATTGTCTCCCCCCCCCAAATTCATGTTGAGGTCATAACCCCCAGTACCTCAGAATATGACCTTATTTGGTGATGGGGTCTTTCCAGATATCATCAAGTCAAAATGAGGTCAATTGTGGTGGGTCCCGATCCGGTACGACCGGTGTCCTTACACAGGCCTAACTCGGAGAGTGCCGTTTGCAATAAAGTGAGTGTCACGGTAAAGTGGGTCGAGTGAATTTTTTTGGTTTCTCGGTGTGTATAAAAGTTATGTTTACACTATACTGTAGTCTGTAAAGTCTACAATAGCATTATGTCTAAAAAGCAGTGTACATACCTTACATAAAAATACTTTATTGCTAAAAAATGCTAACCATAATCTGAGCTTTCAGTGAGGCATAATCACTATTTACAGATCACCATAACAAATACAATACTAATGACGAGGCTTGAAATAGTGTGCAAATTACCAAAATGTGACCCAGAGACACAAAGGGAGCAAATGCCGTTGGAAAACTGGCACCGATACACCTGCTCAACGCAGTGTCGCTACCAACCTCGGATTTGTTAAAAGAAGAGAAAAAAAAAAAAACTATCTGCAAAGGGCAATAAAATGAAGCGTGGTTGTAAACGTGGAATTTGGACAAAGACATAGGAGGAAGAGACTGTGAAGACCCAGTGATAAGACAGCCGTCCCTCCCTGGAACAGATCCCCATCACAGCCCTCAGAAGAAATCACCCACACCTTGACCTCAGATGATGGGACCGTACGTTTCTGTTGCTTACATCACCTTGTTTGTGGTGCTTTGCCACAGCAGCCTTCGCAAATTAATTCAGCCATTTCGTCTAGGTGGTGGCATGAGACAAAGACACGAATGCCTACCCTACGAGGCTGACTACAGAAAATGACAAAAGGAACATATGAACAATCTTCGGTGGCAGGGGGGACAGTGTTAATTGCCGGGGGGAGGGGAGAAGGCGACAGCACTGCGGGGTTAATTTCCCATATTTATAGATTAAACTGACGACAATAGAAATAATAACCGCAATAACAATAATGGTAATAATGTTACAAATTATAGTCACATTGACTAAGTCCTTAATATGTGCTAGGCACTGCGCTGAATGCCCGGCAAGGATTATCTCATTTAATCCTCACAGCGATCCTGTGAGGTGAGTTCTAGCATTATCCCTACGTTCCACTGGGCACCTGCCAGCCCACAAACTCAGGTATGCAGCTGGTCACTTCTGTTCCCCACACAGCTGTGGTGAAGAACGCACCTCTTCTGCCACACCAAGTCCACACTCGGGTGGGCTCCCCTGCCCCTATCCTCAGTGTTCCCTAAAAAGGTCCTCCCGCGTCACTCACAGACTGATTTGTCTTCCGCGTAGTCCTTTGTCCTTTGGCGCTGGGCTCACAAGCCAGCGCTAAGTAATTTTTTACAGCTGACCCACCTTCCTTACAGCAGGGATGGCTCTCATAAGAGAGCCTGCTCCTTAGAGCTAGGCTTACAGGGCACAAAGTCAAAACAATAAGTACACGTTAAATGCTAAAGGGCCCGAGCTGCAATGCACATGACGAATGTGCAGCCTGGGAGTCCCGCATTCCGTGTCCAAGTGGGTCTATGCTTACCCAAGTCCATAAACGTCTATCCAACTCATCCTCTCTTCCTTCCCTCCTGAGCACAAGAGCTCCAGATCATCAAACACATACTTGGCGGTGAATACTCATTTTTAAATTTACCAACTGTGTTATGAAACTAACAGATGGTCGTGACAATAACAGAAACCTATAGCTAATGCTGACCATATCTTTCCAAACAGAGAAGTAGAATTTATCATCTCACAGGTGTGTGTGGGGTGGGGGGAGAGGGAGAGGGAGAGGGAGAGGGAGAGGGAGAGGGAGAGGGAGAGGGAGAGGGAGAGGGAGAGGGAGAGAGAGAGGAGTATATTTGCAGTGTAATTCTTACCAACTTCATTCAGTTATCAGGCAGAGTTCCTACATATAATGTATTTAATTCCATCAAAGTCCTTCTATGAACTGAGCACCCTGCTAGGTGCTAAAACACGAAGCATTTGTGGAATGGGTTCTTATCCTGGGATCCATAATGGACTGAAGGGGATCTGAAATCGTACAGAAAATTTTGTGTGCATGACTGCCTATGTGCATTTTCTGAAACGAGCTTCCATCATTTTGATCAGACTTTCAAAATACACTGTGATCCACCAAAGATTCAGAGACTCTGGTTTACGGGGATGATTGGGCAGAATATCTGAAATTCGGGGGATCTTGAAACATCGAGGGCCTATCTCTAGTGTATCTCCCGTCGCATGAGGCACGCACCCAGCTCCTGACCACGCCACACAGAAGCCTTCTGCATTCACCAGGCTTGTCTTGTTGCCGAAGGCGCTCGCCAGGGCCTTACGCAGAGCCACCAGGTGAAATGAGGCTGAACCGGATGCAGAGATGAGCGAGAAGGTGAAGCGTGAATGTGGTAGCACTCCCGATTTTGGTCCTCTAGACATAAGCTGTCAGAACGTCCCAGAAATCACCCAAATGTCACCTCCCAGGCTGCACCTGACTCTGAAAGTGGCATAAATACCCCACTATCGGGTTCAGCGAAATGAGATTCCTGAAACCATATAGGTGACTGGGAAAGACAGTGATCAAACCCCTGACTAAAAGCTAAACTCACCAGGCAAGAGAACCATCAGTGAAAAGATGAGTGGAGCCTGAGGAGCGTGTGACTGTGTGACCACGTCGGACCGTGTAACTGTGTGTGCGTGCGCCCCCTGCCTCTCTCGGCTCACGGACAGGGTCGCAAGGGAAGCAAATGCATAAATAGCTGAATTCAAAGACCTAATTGTTTCCCAAACGTATATGCTGTGGTCCCAAGTGAAAGCTGTGCCAGATCGACCCCCCACTGATGGCCTGTGGCTTTGTGTGTGTCACCCACTTCTGTCGTGTCTCGGAGACGGACGGCCCGTGCGTGGAGACGGTGGACTGTTCGGGAGCCATTTCTGCATGTGTAATTAGTCACGGTGCACCTGTACCTAACTGCATTAACAATTAACACAATTACACACACAATTGTGGAATTGCCCCCACTATTTGAATAATTAGTGAGCTAACAACATGATTTGCAGGTGCAATTGAGCAATTATGTACAGTTCCAAAGTGGAATATGCATATTTAGAGGCTTGGATGAGGCCCATTACTAAATCTTGTTCCAAATGGTCAAATTAATTTTATTATTAGGAGGAATGGTACTCAGCGAGAGCGATCTAATCCTTAAGTATTCTGGCATTAGGTACCAGGGAATGGTTCATCTCATCAAGGTAGTTGGCTTGGGGCTTCAGCCAGCAAAGCACCCCTCCCAGAAGGCTGCCGGTCTGCACCCTCTCTCCCCTAGCCTCCCTGAGTCTGGGGTGTCCTTCCCAACTGGTTCTTGACTTTCCGTTTAAATTCTGCTTCAGGGGTGCCTGGGTGGCTCAGTTGGTTAAGCGTTTGACTTCAGCTGAGGTCGTTATCTCACGGTTTGTGAGTCCGGGCCCCACATCGGGCCCCGTGCTGACAGCTCAGAGCCTGGAGCCCGCTTCGGATTCTGCGTCTCCCTCTCTCTCTGCCCCTCCCCTGCTCATGCTCTCTGTCTGTCTCTCAACAATAAATAAACATTAAAAAAAATTTAAATAAAACGCTGCTTCAAATTCATTTGCTTCCTGCACTTTCCCCTCCCCCCACAGAGCCTCCTCTCTCGTATGTCTTGGGTCTGCGACCCAAATGCCCAGCACAAGGGGCCGCACAAAAACATCACCTCAGCTGTCTCCCGCAAGGAGAGGCCCAGGAACTCGGTGGCAGTAACGGGGTGCTACCCACCGCCGGGCCCCAGAAATAGACACTTACGGCTCCTAGTTCTCCTGCATTAAGTTTTCTTCAACCTACTCTGCACTCTTGTCACTCCCCGGATAAGCGAGGGTCTCTTTGACCCTCATTGAAAAGAACATTCGCTAAAGCCTCAGGTTTCAGCTGTGCACAATGGCAAAACCAACTGGGCTGTGAGGCATTTGCTCCCGTTCCTGTGGAACGCCCAGGAGGCGAGGCAGAAGCTAGATCGTGCCAGAAAGCCCCGAAGACTGCCCACACTCAGTTTACAAGGCACCCAGGGCTCGGATGTCCTGTGATCTTGCAGACCCCATTAGATAAAGCTGGAAGTGTCTGTCCAATCTGTGGGTGGCTCAGTAGTCCTGCCCAGCGTTGCACTGTCTAAAAGAAAACAGAAGAAAAAGGCACCTGTGGGTCTAATTGGAACTACTGCAGACCTTCCGAGGACCACGGCAACCCTTCCTTCCAGAAAGATAAGTCACAAGTCACACCTGAAGATGGTCATCGCATTCTAGAATGGGCTCCAGTCATGTTGCGGCATCCGTTCAGTCATTGGTAGGTGACAGGAGATACGCGTCGTTTAAGGGCAGAGGTAAGATAAAACGGGAAGGATGACCCGGAGACCATGCCGCAGGGGGACTGCCAACGTGGACTGCCATTATCCTCTGTGGAAGCACCGCGCACCACTGAGAGGGTTCGCGGCGATGTTCTGTTTTTGTCCGTGTGTTTTCCGAATGTCAGCTGGTCTCTCCTTATACCACTGAGGCGGGAAGTGTCAGCACCTTCTAACCGGTAAGATTCAAATAGGAAAACATACAGCTCAAAGATGGCAAACCACCCCCCACCCCAGGGTTATTCGCCGGTTAACCTGGTGAATTGTGTGGAAATGGTGAAAGGGTGAATTGGGGTGAATTGGGGTGAAATGGAAGGCTGGAACAAGGATCGATCCCCTTTCCTTCATGTGTACCTTGCCTAATTTTTACAGATTGGGAAAATGAGATGAGACTCCAGGAAAATTAGTATTTTGGAATACTGCATTTTTCAGCCACCTCGCTGCCATTTTTTTTTTTTTACTGTTCAGCTACATGAAAAATTACCTAACTTGTTGAAATAGATTTCTTGACCCATGTATAGCTACATGAAATGGTGTCATTTAATACAATCTACCTAAATTAGCACCAATTAGACAGGCTAAATTAAAGGGCATGCCACTAATAAATTTTATGCTAAACATATTACTGGCAATAAGCTCACTAAAATGCATAATGGAATAAAATATTCTTTTTAGCCTACTTTAGTCTAAATAATATCTCAAAGTCTTTAGTATGAAACATTCCAAGGAAAACCCTTACTTCCTTATAGGGAAATAGGAAAACAATATCCTGCCTGGATTAACCGTGGATATGATTTGCTTTTAAGTTTGTCGTTCTAATTTCTTTTTTTTTCAACGTTTATTTATTTTTGGGACAGAGAGAGACAGAGCATGAACGGGGGAGGGGCAGAGAGAGAGGGAGACACAGAATCGGAAACAGGCTCCAGGCTCTGAGCCATCAGCCCAGAGCCTGACGCGGGGCTCGAACTCACAGACCGCGAGATCGTGACCTGGCTGAAGTCGGACGCTTAACCGACTGCGCCACCCAGGCGCCCCTGTCGTTCTAATTTCTTAACAACACTTCTGAAACATTTCTCCTCGGGGGGGACTCAGTTTCCTAACCTCTAAACGGTGATCTCCAAGTTTTTTCTGGAGCAGAGATAATTAAGGTACATTTTAAGATGGTATTAGAAAGAACATGAGCTGTGGTATCGAGATACCTAGATTTCAGTCCATCTCGGTTCTGCCACTTATTGGCTGAACAAACTGTGTGAAAGACCAAATAATGGTTCTAAAAAGATATGTCCCTGTCCAATCCCTGGGATCTGTGTTAGCTTCTATGACAAAAGACGTGGTCCAGTTAAAGGTCTTGAGGAGGAATTTACCCTGGATCCTCTGGGTGGGCCCTAAAATACAATCACATGGATCCCTGTACAGGGAAGAGTTTTGAGACAGACACAGAACAGTAGACGACAGACATACACACAGAGAAGTTGATGAAAAGATGGAGGCGGAGGTGTGGAAAGGCTGAGAGAGGCAAGGCAGGGTTCTCCCACGGGGGTGTCCTGCATAAGCCTTCGGTTTGGACTTCTAGCCCCTCGAACTACTGGAGAATACATTCCTATTGTTTCTAAGCTACTCGGTTTGTATTAGCTTGTTACCGCAGCCATAGGAAACTAATCCAACCGCGGACTTCACTTTGCTTGGCTGTAACATGAGGCCAACAAAGTCTAGCTCACAGATTCCATGTGATAAACTTACGAGTAAGTACAGTTAACTCTTGAACAACACAGGTTTGAACTGTGCGGGTCCACTTGTCCATGGATTTTTTTGATAAATATTTTCTCTTTCCTATGATTTTCTTAACCACATTTTCTTTTCTCTAGCTTACTTTATTGTAAGAATACAATAGATAAAACATATACCAAATATGTGTTGACTGTTTATGTTATTGGTAAGGCTTCCAGTCAACAATAGGCTGTCAGTAGTTAAGTTTTGGTGGAGTAGTTAAGTTTGGTGGAGTTAAGTTTTGGTGGAGTTGGTAGTTAAGTTTTGGTGGAGTTTGGTGGAGTTTGGTGGAGGGTTAAGTCATACACAGATTTTCAACTGCATGGGGGATGGGCACCCTTAACCCTCCTGTTGTTAAAGGGTTAACCTGTTGTTAAAGGGTTAAAGGTTAGTGCTTACATAGCGCTTAGCATGTGCTCTCGAGGATACCGACTACATGTACATGAACGAAGAGGACGACACTATCCTGTAGAGCATTTCGCTAAGGGTGGATCCATTTGCATGAATAATCGTTCAAAATAAGGATTTGCTGATTGTGCATAATTATAATGAATCAAGTAGAAGAGCTGAGCTACCCAACTGATAAAAATTCCTCTGCACGTTCCAGTCCAATAAAGTCCGACTTGCTCTTTCTGATCATGCAAAAGGCACCCAAAGTTCATTCCATGACAAGACACTTTCTGATTTTTTTTTTTCCTGCCATGTGGCCTACGAACCTGGAACGGTGCTGGGCAATTGCCTGCACAGAGTGGCCTGTCCATCTAGTTGTGAACTTCACTCCCAACTTGCTGGTCTTGAGGCCAAAGAAACGAAATCCCCATAAATACGAGGGAGAAGGAATCGGGGCGGGGGGGGGGGGTGGGCAGATTCTAAAATTGCACATTTGCTCTTAGGATGATGATTATATCTAAGGTTTCCAGTATGTCTTCACCTTCTTCCCCTAAATATTTTTTTTTATCACTTTGAAACATTATTTGAATTGCCTTTGCCAATATTCATTTTAATTTTTCGCCTGCCTTGATGCATTTTGGAGAAAAACCGGGTCATAAACCAATAACGGTAGGTGAGTTAAAAAAACAACAGGATAGAGGCAGTCATCCTGACTTGCCATTTCTGACCAGTATGTGCTGCTGGTTGTATCTGCAATAACTAAACATGAGACCTACATCTCCATTCGAACAGGAAATTCTTGGAAATGGAGGGTTTCTCCCAAAACCTCAAGACCTGACAATGTTTTTTTCGAACAGCAGCTTTACATCTCTGAAGCATACTCATCATTGGCATTTGTCATTCTGATTAATTCTCTCCCCAGTTTTGCACATTTCCAGAGCGAATCTCATTTCCGACTCACAGGCTACCCTCTTCACAAGTGCTTATAAAACTGCCCTGGCCTTCAATTTGGTTATAAGAGCTAGAAACAGCCTTCATCGGAGGGGTACTGTCTCCTCTTCAAGATTTGAAAAAAAAAAATAACCACATTCAAATGTATACTATTACTTTCATAGTTCCCCACGCGAATCACTTCTTTTTATAGAGATACATAATTTTATAACAAAAAAGGGCACGGTATTTATATAAAATGTAGGCAATACAGTGAATGAAACCCTCCCCCCCCCCACCTAGAAATTACTAGAGATAACATCTTGGTGTATGGTCTTCTAGTGTTTTGTTTTTCACATACATAAGCTTTCTTAAAAAAAACAAAATAGATTATACCATACATAACCAATTGCTTCTTGATCAATGGACGAATGACTTGTTATCATTGTATTTTGTCTTCTTATCTTATGCTGGTTTTGATTCCGCAGTACTCTAACTCCACGGCAAATACAAAATGTCAAATAAAATGTCTAAGGCATCTGCTTTCTCAGTCCCACTTCTAAGCCGAAATATCCCTTATTTCTTCATTGCTTTCAATTATCTGGAAATTCCTAATAAAGAAATCATCACACAGCTTTCATCAGAGTATAAAATGATACATGCCCAAACAGACTTTTGGAAAGGTTCTGAGGGAAATTTTAAAGTAACCAAGTGGTACACCTGCAATTCATAGGGGCAGAAAAAATAAACCAAAGCTTGGAAAGCATAAACCACTCTTCTATCATAATCACATGGTATTTTATACACCCAGTGTTAAACTCATAAAACATCATTTTGCCATTCTTTCCTCTTGGATTCTAAATTTCAAACATCCAAGCTGCTTTCAGATGCCTCTGTAATCCTTTCTTCATGGCTACACACTGAGATGCATAAAGGATGAGAAATCAAAGTTGTCAGCCATCTGAGAATTTTTAATGTATCAAACATTGCCTTCCAAATACATTTCTATTTCATTTCAAAAACAAAACATGAGTGATTTAGTTTAAAAAAGTCAGTCTGGTTCATTAACCTATAACTGTACCAAAGCAAGAGTCAATTACATTGCCACATCAGATGTGTGCTGAGATAATTACCCTGAAAAGAAGATGTAAGGATGCCCATAAAGGCAGTGAAATGTGACCTATTAAATCAGGCTGTAACCTATTATGGGTCAAAAAACACATTTGTAGGGCCAACGGTCTCCTGCCTACATCCAGTCTTGCATGAATTCTGCAGGTGTCTTTTGCAAGTAAACTTTAGATCTGTCCTTTCATTTCAAAGTGGGGTCTTGTCTTCCTACCTTGGCTATCTGGGATGCATGCATGCACTTCACAGAACTAATTGCCTACTTAAAATTATGTCCCTTGAAATCTATTGGCAAAACCCGACGTAACAACAGGCCAAGATCATGCTGTATTAAATAAGCAGGGAGTCATTTGGGTTCACTTTCCTGTAAGTTCTCCTCCTGTTAATACTTTGTAACATTGATTTCCATCTCCAAATGCAACATCTGTTACAGCAAGGGAGCAAATGAGTCAGCAATCAGATCGACTGAGGATCACCTGGTGTGAGAGGAGAAAAAATATTTACTACTGTCTTTACTTGGATGACTGCCAGTCACAACACAGACAAGACGGCGATGGGGCTCAAAGATGGCTTCTATTCTGGGAATGAAATAGGTTGGAGGGAATGTTTATTACCAGGCAGTACAATATGGAAATCAGGGGCCATCTCCTTGCAATTACAGATGGAAAAGACCAGGAGGAAGTGGTTACAAGGAGGAAATGCAGGGCTTGGTTCTGTTGGTGGCAATTACTGCATTTGCCAACCGATATTCGGAGAACTCACGGGACTCGGCATACAGTTAGAGTCACAGCTACGGTTTCTGACAGTGAAAGGACACGTGACAATATCGTGAGGGGAAAAAGACACAGGTGGTGTCTTGGAGGCTTCCTTATGTTCTCTCCCCGCCGGGAAGGGCCACGCAGAGTGCATTCTGCCCCAACGGTGACAATGGAGTCCCGTGCGTGTGATGCTTCTACCCAGGGCGGCCCGTTACAGACTCAGCGCTCAAGGTTTGCATTTGGGGCTGGCCATGTGGGCGCTCTCTACCTAGCGTATCCCAAAACTCCAGACTCGCAGAAAGGGATCAGGTGTTCAGCACGAACCACACTGCCTGTAGCAACAGCCTAGGCACGGTGAGGCAGCTTTTGCAGTTAAGGAACATTTTCTTTTTTTTTTTTTTTTAACTGTTCATGTATTTATTTTTGAGAGGGGGGCAGAGAAAGAGGGGGACAGAGGATCTGAAGCAGGCTCTGTGCTGAAAGCAGAGAGCCTGATGTGGGGCTCAAACTCACAAACTGCGGGATCATGACCTGAGCCAAAGTCGGATGCTTCATCGACTGAGCCACCTAGGCACCCCAGGGAATGTTTTCAAAGCCAAGTTCTGACACCAGAGGCCAACCTTGCAGGCATACTCTTCTAAAGATCACGGTTTTAGTACGGCACAAATACACTTGCAGTGAAATGCATTGATGCTATATGAAACTACAAATAATTTGTGTGCATCTGAACCCTGAAAAGTCATCATAAGCAGGTCAAGGGAGCCTCTGTCTTAAAATCTTTTTTTCCAATCAATCCTCATGAAGGAATGAGGAACCCCATTCAGGTTCTTCAATGTTCTATCCAAGCCTTCCGGGAGACATTTCCGGGCCAGAGGAGCCATGGTCATCCCTTCTAGTTCTCAAAGGATCAGGGACTGCCTGCAATATCACCTGTTATGCAATTTAAATCTACAGGACATTTCACCCATTTGTCCGCGTGTGTGTTACACTTCCGGCACTTTTAAAAAAATTTTTTTAAAACGTTTATTTATTCTTGAGAGAGAGAGACAGAGTGTGAATGGGGGAGGGGCCGAGCCAGGGAGAGACACAGAATCCGAAGCAGGCTCCAGGCCCTGAACTGTCAGCACAGAGCCCGACGCAGGGCTCGAACCCACGAACAGCGAGGTCACGACCCAAGCCGAAGTCGGACGTTTAACGGACTGAGCCACCCGGGCGCCCCTACAGTTCCGCCACTTGTAATGCCTCCTGCCCTGGCAACCACACACCTCCCCCAACTCCACAATGACAAATCCCACTGACATTTCAAAGCTCAGATCAAATATCATTGCCTGCTTCCGAAGCCTTCCCCAGTAACCCTGGCGGACTTAATCCGTACCTCTCACGGTAGTTTCTACCTTCAAGTATGGTTATTTGTGCCCACACCTTGCTGCATGCAGATTTCCCCTTCTACCTGCAAAAGCTGCATGGAGGCAGTGTCCAGACCAATCAGGATCAATTTCTGTACCCTTCAGCCCTTCCCCACGACAAACCACTAAATGTCTAACAGTACTCGCACCCAGTAGGCACTGAACAAATGTATGTCGGATGGGTGGATGGCTGAATAATCTGAAAGGGCTCTGAATCGGCCCATATGAATTGTGCTGATAACCGGACTTCTAAAGAAGGCACGTGTTCCCAAAGAAAGCTCTGCCTACAGCGGCAGGAATCACAATGCTATAGAACCATTTTTTACTTGAATGCAAAATGTACTTCTTTGAAATGAATTTCCCATTTGGACAGCTGGAAATCTGTGGATCTTTCCTGGGAAACAGCCCAACATTTAATATCAGGGCAGTGAGAAGGGGTCTGGGTTTGGAATCTGTTCAATTAATTTGGAGCCCTCAGTCTGAGGAACAGCAGTTTCCATATTACTCCAACAACTCTGGCTCTCTCCCAAATCTTTCAGAGAACGTCTGTTCTGGACTCCCGCAGAAACTACGGCCCCCAGAGGGAGACAGGAGCCAAGTCCAGGATGGAGGGGCAGGGCCGAAGTCTTTGTCCCCAGTGTACTAAGAAATGGCTCTACATTTCCGACCCAGGTAGCCAGTGACACCGTTGCGCCTAAATACAATGCATTTAAGAACTGTTGAACAGTTTATCAATAGGGAACAAAAACACATCACCGTTGGCACTGCCTGCTACCCCGTCACCTTAGTTTCTTCTGTCGGCAGCTTTCGTGCTGCTCTAACTGCCTCTTCTCCAGTGTATTCAAACTAGCCCCTTCGTAAGGCAGGTGCATGTGGCTTTCCAGAAAGCAAGTCCAATTGTAAAGATTTTTATAGTAAGCCATCTATTTTGTAATACTGTTTGTCCCCTATCAAGTTTCCCTCAGGACAGAGACGGGCAAGCTCCCTGGCCTCCTGAATATCAACCTTCATACCTGGAAATGGGAGAGAACAGCACCTACTTCAAGGGGCCGCTGGGGTTATTCAATGACAAAGGCTGGGATTAAAAAAAAAAAAAAAAAGTGAGGTGATGCACAATCGGACTGCCAAGTCCACGTAGCCCAGGAAGAACCACATGGACAGGCTGTACGACCAACAGACCAGCACACGAAATAATACCCCAGAACTTTCTGCCAAACCAAAACCATTTTGGTCAGTGTACCCAAAATGCTGCTTCTGTCCCTCGTGATCTCTACCCGAGAAGGCAACTTTTCTTTTGAATTTATTCTCCATGTGATGTCTATGGGAAGGCTTTATCTGTAGCCTAAACCGCTAGCGGCCCCCAAAACTTAAAGGTCCTACAGAGCACAGTGGCTTACAAATGTGTACACGTGCTCATTTTTGTTCCACTTTGAAAGAGAATCCCAAACATACTCTAGAAAACTGCCAGTAAGGGCAGCGGGGTGGTAACAGCAGGCTTGCACCTCTAAAGACCTGGACGCACAGGTCTATAAGGAGGTGTGAACTGCATTTAATTAAAGCGTGTTTATCTCGGCTCCCAGTTCCTGCAGGTAACCGGGACACAAGTCTCAGATGCAGGGGCCACAGGGGTTCACAAGATTAGTCCGGGAAGCGTATGTGACAAGATCACTGTAATCAGACTGATAGACACTCTAATAGCCTAGAAAAGAGCAGGGTGGGATCCCGGAAGGCAGGGACCAAAGGCTGGGGGCGGGGCTGGGAAGAGAGCAGAGGAAATGACAGAAGGGAGACCAGGGGAGGCTCTTGTGGGATGAGAAAGAGTTCACCAGGCAGGGGAAGCGGAGGAAGCCCAAAATTCCAAGCAGAAGGCAGGGTGTGGAGGAGGCACGTGGCCTGCGGTGGGCACCCGGCAGCCACATTTCGAGCCAGTGTCCCAGGGGCCCCGGACATCAGCACACACGAGCGTTCTGATTATGTTGTTGTCATTCTTTCTATACAACCCGGCCTACTTCACGGAAGGCTTAGGAGGGGAACAAAATACAATTGACTTCAATGATATCTGCAAATGTAAAACGCTATCTAGCTGTGTAGTGTTGCTCATTAAAAAAACATTAAATATCCTTCACCTCCATTACAAGCCAAGTTGGGAAAATAAAGCTGTCTTATTTCATTACGAAGAACCAACTGAGCCGGCAATGCCAATAATCACCCTCTATCAAGATGGCAGCAATTTGTTTGTCAGCCCTTTCAAGTTCATAGCAAATTAGTTTGTTCAGCGAGTGGCTGCGAGGAGATTATGAAATCACAAGCTCTGGAAGGCCTTTCTCCCGTAAGACTGTGCTAAGGTTGCAGGAGGCCTTCATGAGCCGATCCTGCCATCAAGCCGCCCGCGTGTCTTTGTCTCTCGAGTGAAAACTCTTCTGCGCCTATCCGTGCAGGGGCTCTGTTTGCTTCTTAACAGAAAGCTTCCTGGGATGGTCACATAACTTCTTTGTTCATGCTTAGCTTTTACAACCATCTTTTAATCGCCTGCGATACTTAACCTACATCATCTAACTACATTAATAACACAAATTGAACCTTACGATAAATGATCGGTTTTTGTATCTTGGCGTTGAGAATCCTCTTTCCTTTCCAACTGCCTTTCTTGAACACAATGCACAGTACAGGAACCATTTCTGTAATTCGTGTTGGCAAGGATGATATCACCTGTACAACAGTCTGAGAAGTTCAATTCAGATGGCATTTTGCATATCATAGGACTGTGCTCCCCCAAATCAGATACCAGCTACCCTCTCCTTCGCCCTTTGCCCTTGGACCAAAACCGAACAAAAACACGATCCTAACAAAAATGGGAAGGCCAAAGAAAGATGCCGCTAACCTATAATCAAGGGAGAATCCACACTTCAGCACTGCTGGCCTTTCTGAGCACCGGGGAATGCTGACCGAACATGAAGCGAAGAAGAAAGCAGACAGCGATCAGGTCGTAGAACTAGACAAACCTCAGGCTGCATCACCCTAAATAATCCCTAACAGATCAGAATCCTTGCTCATGAAGACCTTTTTGGGAAGGAAATCTACATCACTTAGATGGTAAGGCATTCACTGTTACCCTAAATAGAAATCCTCTATGCTATGCAGAAAGGGGTTCCATAAACCCCGATTCATCTATTTTCAGAAAGCAGCTAAGGCATACTTTGTTTATGCATAGATAAAACCCTTTACCCCCAGTCAAGAAGTAAGGGGCTTTAAAATAATAGTCCGTTGGTGTGTTTGGGTCCGTCTCCCTCACCAGAAACCCGTCCGTTACCCACGAAGATGGAATTAGGAGACTGCCAATCCACCATCATGGGCATCGCCATGTGACAGAAAGGGTCCAATGGAAAAGGATGCAATTACCCCCAAAGGTCCCTGGAGGCCGATGAGCCAGCGAGGCCCACGGCTGCCACTGAAGAACCCAGAAGCTTCACCTCGAAAGAAGGAAAAGGAAGTAAGTAAAGAGAAACAGGACAAGGGATTGGGAAAAGCAGAGAGTACAGACTGCTAATTCCTTTCCTGGGTGACACCTTGCATGTGTGTACCATAGGGTAATGGCTTCCGGGGCCCCATCTGAAGCCCCAGAATGCTGGCCAACCCCTTCCCCTGCGTCTCTAAACCGCCAGGATCACTGCAAATGCCCCGCAGTCAAAGAGATTGATTCTGGCACGGAATTCAGGGACAAGTGTTTCGAAAGGATCTGTCAATGAGAAGCAAATTTTCCCTTTGAGTACAATCATTCAGGAATAGCAAGTCTATTCAACTTCAAGATGAAATAATGGGACTGTATCACAAAGCCTTTTGACGTCTTCATTTGTGAAATGTCACAAACAGTTTCACATCACAAATGTGTGCATGCCAAGTAAACAAGTGGACCTTCTGTTTTTATCAGGCACGCGGAGATATGTAGGTACACGTGCAAAAAAGAGAGACTTTGCAAAAGGAAACAAAATGCAGGTTTCAAGAATAAAATCAGATTCTCAGAAACAAACCAACACAAAGCCAACACAATTACAATATGCCATTGACAAAAGAAATTAACATAATTCCTATTATTGCTACTATGAAAGTGGTATTCTTAAACTAGCTTCCTGTTCTGATCTTGAACAAACAGGCCAATAAATTTGCATGTCCATAGTCCAATTATTTAAACAACTTACTTTATAGCAAAACCTAGAATTCATCAAAACTGGCATCTTTTAATGCTAATTCTAATTAGAACAAGCATTGCATTTTGTATGCTTTCCAATTACGCACGAGAAAAGTCAGCATAAGTGTCCTCTCTTATCATAATTATCTGTTTCTAATTTCAATTTTGGCTATGACTTTGCACTCAGTGATGTAAATGTAACTGTTCCTGTCAGATTAAGATTAATTTGATTTAAGCCCTCTTTGTTCTAATTATATATTCTATTTCTGCTCACGATGCAAGTTCCTTTCTAAGCCACATCTGTATTTTATCACAACAATGGGGAATTTCTTTGGTATTTAAAAGGCAACCATAAGATTTCTTTTTGGCACTGTTAGGACAATTTTCCTCAAGCCTGTGCCAAAGCATTTAATATTTCAGCTGACTAATCTACAGATTAATGTAATTATTATTTGAATATTAAAACCTGAACTTTTCTGAAATGAAGTCTCTAAAAGTTATTGCTCGAATTACTCCCTCTGCTCCCAGGAAAACCTTCTGGTTGTTGGTTTATTCCCTGGGCAAATTCCTTTCCTGGGTGACACCTTGCATGCTATGCTCCCAACGGGAACCACCACCAAGGCAGTGGTCAAAATCAAAATGAAGTACTTGGGAATCAAAGCTGTCTGTCTGAAGGTCCAGACCCTGAGCATCTGCGCATTCATCCTCAGTGTCTCTTACTAATTTCCGACCTTGCTATTTCATAAAGATAATCAGGTGAAAAGAAGTGGAAAATACCAAATTAACCGTGGAGTAAGGTCTTCTCCTTCATTCAAAGATGCAAAGCAGAAAGTGTTTGGGAAACGGCATCATGAAATACCAATTCCAGGGGCGCCCGGGGGGCTCAGTCGGTTAAGCATCCGACTTCGGCTCAGGTCATGATCTCGCGGTTCGTGGGTTCGAGCCCCGTGTCAGGATCCGTGCTGACAGCTTGGAGCCTGGAACCTGCTTCAGATTCCGTGTCTCCCTCTCTCTCTGCCCCCCTCCTGCTGGTTCTCTCTCTCTCCCTCTCTCTCAAAAATAAATAAATATTAAAAGAAATTTTTTAAATTTATAAAATACTGATTCTAAAATCCAGTGCTAAAAGCCAGCCTGAGGTTTAACACATGTCTTAGGGACCAAGATTTGGGTTTTGGTTTTTACTCTCCAGGTGAAATATGCAGGCTAATTCAATTCAGCAAACATTTTTTGAGTGTCCAGCACAATGCCAAGTACTAGAAAAGTTTTTACCAGGAGAATATGGCTAAGTCTAGACGCCTTTAGCCTACTAAATGCTTTGAGATTCTCAATCCTAAAAACAGATTTTAAAAAAAATCAATATTTGTTGTTTTGAGAAGGGCCATGGTACATTTATTTGAAAATATAAAGTAATTCAGCAAAGCACACCCAGAGTTCAAGAAGTAAGCTATCCAGAAAAAGCCTCATCAGCCTAGGCTGTGAAGGTCAGTGACCTCACATCACATTCACTTTTATATTTTCCAAGTTCAATCCTGGCCTGTCACAAAATAGGTGTGAGGCAGCCTGTGAGATAAACTTAATACAATGATATAAAAAATGGAAGGAATAAGGACAGTGGAATAAGGCCAAGATTCAGTAGCCCAAAGGCTTCTATTAGAGCCCAGATACTTAGGGTCAAAAAGGGTCAAAAAGGAGCTGGTTCCTGGTGGCCAGAGCAAAGAGGGGGCCCTGAGAAGTCAGGAGATGCAGAGGGCACATGAAATGAGAAGGGGCCAACTACATGCTAAGGAGAGCCCTTTCTTGGATGGAGATCTGAGAAAACTTGCTTTCCTGGATCTTCACAAGAAGATGCTCAATGACACAATGGATCATGCCCAAGCAGCGTTCTGATATTGTAAGTACCATATGGGGAGGGTCATAATTGTCAGAGAAAGGTGCTTGGAGCTAACGAAGTCTAAACCTGCAGAACACCGTATCACACGCTTTCTCTGTCATACGCTAATTCACTCGGTGGTTCATCACATATTCACAAACATCGCTAAGTCCTACTGGGCAGCTGACGCCACGCTGGGCATCGGGGCAACGGCAGTGAGGACAGGGACGCTGTCCACTGTGTTCACTGCTACATTCCCAGCACCTCGCCCGGTGCCTGCCTGGCATGGGGTCAGGGCTCCGTAAACGTCTGTTGAATAAATCAGTGAATGAGTTTGCAGTGTAGAGAGCTAGTGAATCAGAGGGGGTTGACTTAACAGGACTTGAACCGAACAGGAAGTAGAGACACACTAGAGAGTGAATGCTTTCAGTTGAGGAGATAAAGAGACCGTGGGACTTGATTTTGAAAGGCAGCTCAGTGACATGCCATCGCAACCATTCACTTTTTTTTTTAATCATTCTATGTTTTTCTCGGTTTATTTATTTATTTTGAGAGAGTGAGAGTGACACAGGCGGGGGAGGGGCAGAGAGAGAAGGAGAGACCAAGAATGCCAAGCAGGCTCCGCGTGGTCGACACAGAGTTCAACACGGTTCGAACCCACGAAACGTGAGATCGTGACCCGAGCCAAAGTCATGAGTCGGACACTCCCCCAACTGAGCCAGTCAGGCGCCCCTATCATTCTGTGTTTTCGTGTCTCCCTTCCTTCGGCATATACACACAGAACTGAGCTATAGGTTGACTTTTTCCTCAAACTATACAGTATCAGAAAGTACTTTACAAGAATAGATTTAAACAATAAAAAATACTACAATCTCTAAAATTCTCCAAGTAGTTGAATATTTCAAGTGCAGTTGGAGCTATAACTCCACAACCAATCCATGAAGTGATAGGAAGAGAGAAAGTCGCTTCGCCTATAAGGAAATGGAGCCCAGAACACATAGGAACCGTGTTACCAAAATTTAAGACCACGCTTTCCATTTTCCTCCTAAGGCTACATAGGTGCGTGCAGTAACATGGAGAGAGCCCAAAGGAGAAGAGTTCCCCTTATATCCTCTCTTGGCTTATGGGGTGTTGAGGGGCCATAACTGTAGGCTCGGGACTGAACGTGAGCTTAATACAGGCGCATTTTAAAATCCTGCATATTTATGTTCCGAAGAGGTGACGTCAAACTGTAATAAGAGTTGCGTGTGATTTTATTTTACTTTACTGTAGTGACCACCCACCCAACCAACAACGCCTTGCTTAAGGCACTTTGAAAATGCTCTAAGTGGTCCAGAAGATGAAGGATATAAAGTCCAGGTGTGCACTTCTAGATTTCAGAGTATTTCACTCTTGTACACACAGACACTTTCCAGTTTCTTCTCAGTGATGGCACTTCTTCCCAATGACAAACAGCTCGCTCCGCCACGGTCCGGGAATCCAGGGAGTCGGCCCGATCGTGAGGGTGCAGTTGGCACTATAATTCTTATGGCCTCTCTCCCGGTAGCTATTGGACAACGTCTGAGGGCCATCTCTCTTCCTGAGGAGGCGCCGAGAGAGACACCGTTGAGAGCCCGAGGAAATTTTTGTGAATTCTGCCAGGAAAGAAGGAAGAAAGGGACATCCCTCGCGCACCCTTTACACTGCTTTCTGTCATCAGGGAGCACGGGGAGGAAGTCGAATCCTTTGGAAGGAGACCCACAGAAAACTCCACTTTGGCTTTTTAAGCAGCTCCAGTCGATGCTGCCTCACAGACTTCGAGAGGTGTGCCGCTGTCCCCATTGTAAATCCTGGTCTGGCCAGGTCTGACGCTTCGGTGAGCCGACCGGGGACACCCGGCCCCAGCTGGGGAGTGCCTTAGTTTCCAACCCAACGACAATGTCAGCTAGGACACGTGGCAACAAAGAAGAGAACACGGGCCTGGCTTCAGTGTTTTGGTTTTCACTTTACGATGCTATTCATTGTTATGAGAAGAGAGAAAACTTGGCTCTGGGGCAGATGCATTGCTTGAGAAATGGGTGAGCTCTGCCAGCTGAATTTTCCCCTCTATGGTCTCCACCTGTGGCTCAAAACACAAGCGTCAAGAAAAGCTTTTCTAATAAATGCGGGGGGTGGGTTCGCAACTACTGCCGGTCAGCTGCTTCACAGGTTTCTCACACAACGTGCCTAAGAAGTTGATGACGTGACCGGATTCGCTTGGTGGGACGACGATTCTCATCCCAGCCGGAAGGTGGCTCGGGTTTGTTACAAGTGGAGACGGATGCAGGCTCGGTGGCCCTGATGCCATCTGAGTCTATTAACGATGGATGGAGGGAAGATCAGAGGCATTTCCACTAACAAAACTATCCCTAGGACAACATAATGATCCTTCCGTCCTCAAAAGATAATGAAAAATGTCTCCACCCTCCATTTCCCCTAGCGTGATCTGGAATCAACACCATCTGCACACAGCGCGTTCTGGAGTTACCATAATGTCAGTTGAGAACTGTGTCAGAAAATGTCATTTTCAGAACCGCTTTGCTTCTCCGAATACATTGTGCCCTCATCGTCACGCCACATTCATACCTTCTTATCGCAGTAACAATCCTTGAACTCATTTCACAGTATTTCTTGAGGAGCAAAACCCCTTCAGTCTTTCTGGTTTGGGTTTAAATGTGGTTTTTTCCATAGTTCAAGAGAAAGAAGATAGGCCCCAGGACCCGTAAAGTCACGCGAATAATCAAGTCCAGTACCAAAACGTTTCAAAGCTTCCAAAGTAGAATGGCTTATGATTTTGTAAACATCTTCAGGGATCATGCGAACCAAAGGAGAGATTCTTTCACAGAAATGCAGCTTTCTGTAAGGACTCCGTCATGTTACAAATCCCCTGTCTGACATTTCCAGGATTCAAGTCCTATGTCCACGTGACACCAAGCAAAATTGAGTGAGCATTTATCTCGGTTTGTCCAGGACTGCCCAGTTGAGCATTGAAAGTGCAGGACAGTAGGGGGCTCAGTCGGTTGAGCATCCAACTTCGGCTCAGGTCATGACCTCACAGTTTGTGAGATTGAGCCCCACATTGGGCTCGCCACTATCAGCCTGTCAGCCCATAGCCCACTTCAGATCCTCTGTCCCCCTCTCTCTGCCCTCCCCTGCTTGTGCTCTCCCAAAAATAAATTTAAAAAAGAAGAAAGAAAGAAAGAAAGAAAGAAAGAAAGAAAGAAAGAAAGAGAGAGAGAGGGAGACAGAGAGAAAGAAAGAAAGAAAGAAAGAAAGAAAGAAAGAAAGAAAGGAAAGAAAGAGACGAACGAACAGGACGGTTGGTCTGCCTACCTAGAGCACGCTCTTTCCCTGGCAGCAGGCCCTGAACTATTGCCTGGGCCTGGGCCTGGGCTTGGGCAGCAAGGAGAAAGAGAGATGGATGGCCTTCCTACTTTGAGAGGCATCTCTTCCCGCAAAGCCTCCTGAATGGCAAAGACTCAGCCTTACGCGCCAGAACATCTCCGAATGCTCCAACAACAGCAGATGGAGAGGTAAGGGGAAGTATTTTGTTAGCATACATTTAAAAGGATACATTTCAACTTTCACAAGAGCATAATGTTCAAAGGGATGCCGCCTAGTGCTGTCAATCAGGGAGGAGTAGCGGATTTCAGCATTCTCTCGTGCTGGACGACATCCGGCAACAAATATCAACGGCCTTAAAAATGTACGTACCCAGTAATTCCACTTCTGGGATCCTATCGTCAGGGAAAAGAGCCTGACACACATGGAATGACTCAGGTATAATACTATGTCCTGAAGTTCTATTTACTGTGCCGAAGAATGGAGAGTCTAACTGTTCAACACAGGGGGAGTGGTTAAACCAAATACGACCTAATCATATGCTCTAACTTTATATTATCAGTCCCTAAAATAAAGTTTTAAAAATTAATGATAAGTAAGAATGCTCAAAAAAGGACGACAGACGGTTGTATACACAGTACGGTTCTGTCTGGAGGAGATAAATAACCGAATGAAGAGACAGCTATCCCCGAGATGTCTACAGTGGTCATTGATAGTTAGCGAGATGATGAGCGTTTTTCATTCCATTCCTTACACTTTACTGCAGTTTCCCACTTTTCCACAGTTAACTTCCATTACTTTTATTAAAACGAGTTATTGCAGGGGCACCTAGGTGGCTCAGTCGGTGACGCGTCCGACTTCGGCTCAGGTCATGATCTCACAGTTTGTGAGTTGGAGCCCCGCGTCGGGCTCTGTGCAGACAGCTCAGAGCCTCAGCCTGCTTCGGATTCTGTGTCTCCTCCTCTCTCTGCCCCTCCCCTGCTTTCTCTCTCTCTCTCTCTCTCTCTCTCTCTCTCTCTCAGAAATAAACATTAAAAAAAATTTAAAAAAACAAAAACAAGTTATTGCAGATGTCTGCCAAAGAATCATCCCCAAAACCAAACAAAACCACAAAAATGTCTATCAAGTATTTGAGGAGTATTTCTATTCCTTAAGAATCTATGAATAAGTCTCATATATTGGGTACCTAACGCAGCCAAGTAGCATGCTAGGAGCATGGCATGGTAATCTATTATTTTCTAATAAATACGTACACATGGTACTCTAAAATTTATATGTGTATACACATTTTATGCATATTACGTCACACACATGCACACAAGGCAGCACATTTTCCCCGTAAGGAACCATACAGTATATATTTTCAGCTTGGCACAAAAGCAATCACAGACAAGAAGTAAACAAATGGGCACGGTTGTGTGCTGATAAAACTTTATTTGCAAAAACAGCTGTCTGCAGTTCGTAAACCCCTGCTCTCTCCCAAATGAAATTTGATAGAGTACCAGCCACAACCAGAAAGCTATATACCCTGAGGCAAGACTGTCATAGAACAAAATTTCCTAAATATATCAGAATGAAACTCCACCGGATCGACTTACATAGTTCAACCTCCTCATGGGGTTTTCCCCTTTGGAGGACAAGAATTCACATCTTCTGACCCTTTTGTTGGATTCCATGTCCTTGCGTTATGCGGTCGCTCCCTGTACAGCCACCCCGCCCAGGGGTCAATGGGTCAAATCTAGGGACTTGAGAAAGGACACACACGTGCACCGCCTAAACCTAATCACCCAGAGAGCGAGGAAGTTATCGCCGCGAAGCCTCGGTTTTATTTATTTTATTTTTAAAATTCAAAACTACTACTTTTGGTTACAGTGAGTGAAGACTCCAATTTAGCAATATGGAGACAACAGAGAGAAATGAGTCATTCTTGAGCTGCCTTTTTTATGTCAAATAAATAAGTTGATTATTTATGAATTACAAAGGATGCCAGTAACCACTATCAAACGAAGTATTCGCATCTCAAAGGCATAAAATTCCGAATTCTCATACTTCACCCACAAAGAAGAAAGCGCAGTTAACTCTTTCACTGGAGATGATGCCGGGGCAAGGTATGAAAAGTGCCTGTATTGCCATATTCGACTGCTAACTGTTCTTGCCTTCTGCCGACCCCAGCCAGCTCTGTTTTTACACCAAGACAGCTCTATTTAAATGTTAGCGCACATACAACATAGCTAACCTTTTGTGCTGAGCACTTTGCCAGTTTTAATTCACGTGATCCTTGCTGACCCTGTAAGGTAGGCACTATTATTATCCGCATTTTAAAGACAATGAAAATGAGACTTGGGGCAGTTCAGTATCTTGCCAGGCTAGTATGAGATAGCTCCTGGATGTAAATGCAGGCTGCTGCCTTCTAAAGACTAGACTGATACAGGCCCACTCTCTTTCCACGCATTGCTGGTCAAGCTCGGTCCACGAAACTTGTAAATAATCACTAATCATAAACATTAAAACTCGCCAATGTTTCCACGTCAGCTGTTCTGCTTCAACGATTTTTTTTTTTTTTTGAAGGAGCAAAGGGCTCAGATGACCAACAGCATGTTTGTTTCCAGAAAGGTGTTCAGGAGTTCCAAGCAGAAACTAGGAAACATCTCGTAAGATGGCATGGTAGACCGAAGCAGGCAGATATCTTTATTGAATATCTTTATGAAAATACCTATGTGTTTAATCATGTATGACACATACACGAATATAAATACATACACAGGTAGTTCACTGCACAGTCGTTTTCATGATGTTTGGGTATTTGGGGTTGTGTTAGAAAATTCTATATGCTTCCCTTATGAAAGAATAAGATGCTGTCACCATGGTGCTGTGATCTCATTTCAGACGATCTGCACATGTGCGGTGACCTCCTCTTTTTGTCTCTGTGTCGAAATCTGGCCCATACAGGCAAAAATCAAACAAGGCGCGATTCCACCTTACTGCACAACCTGTCACCCCTCATCAGTTTGCGATTTAGTGTAACCCGAGCAGGAAGCCCCCTGCTATTTTGTTGCAGAGCAAATACAACATGATCCAGAGCTGGGAAGTCAGACCAAAGGCTTTGATTAAGGTAGACTGGGAAAAACGGAAACATTTTTCTGTAACTAAATATCATAATTAAGTACAGACAAAGCACTGGACTGCCTTAGCATCACCATGATTGGAAAACAAAAGTGACAAATGCAGTTTCAGTCATGATCAAGATAGGGCTAAATATATGGTATGGAAAGAATTGATTGAACACGGGAGTTTCTGGTTTGAGTGCATGTAAAACGATAACCTGATGGCAAGATGGAAAGCAATCAGGAAGTTTCGAATATTAATCTATCCCCTTAACTCCCAAACTCGCTCTGACAATCGCAAGGACGTAATCACCACTACAGCCAACATGAAAAACTCCATCTATGAGACAGTAAACGCAATGAGCATGTTCATGCCTCCATCCGATTTATACGCGTAGCTCAGAAAGATGCTGTTAATGATCAGCCCTGTTACCGATTTCACTACACTACTTTGTATATTTCTCTTAGCCCTCCTAATTACGAACTTCTGGAGGGCAGGGGATTCATATTATTGCATATTATTCCTTAACAGTGCATTGAAAGTGAACAGTCTCCCAACAGGGAAGAGAGGTGTGTCTCCTGAGGAGAAGTTTCCGCTTTTCAGAACTTGCACTTGACTAAGACTTGCCCTCCTCCAACAGTGGCTCCCTGCCCCTTCAACAAGGCCTAATCAATCAATACCCAAATGCTGGATGGCTTCTCCAGCGGGGCTATCTTGCTGGTGCCCTAAAGGAAATGGGGGGGGGGGGGCCCGCAAAGCAGGAAGAAGAGGTAGGTGGTGGCTAATTTCATTAGTGGCATTAAGGTCAGACGTCTGGATCCACACAGGGAGCCCATAAACAGACCTTGCATCCTCAAGGCAAAAAAGAAATCTTCCCGTTTCGTACCTTCTTCTATCACCACAATTCGACATTTTCTGCTTTCTTGTTCCTTCAGAGATAGACCTGATTTTTTTTAGAGAGTTGTGTGTGTGTGTTGTGTGGGGTTTGTTTTTGTTTGTTTGTTTGTTTGTTTGTTTTGGGTTTTTTTTTTTTTGGAAAGGAGAGGCACAAAACTGAGAAAGGAAGAGGACCAACAGGTAGTCTGGTCCCCAGATTTTTATCGTGGAATTCCTTGTGAGGACTCTAGAGGTTTCAGTACAACAATGGCAATTTCTAAAGCATGGGTAGACACTGAACAGCAGTTCTAAGCTTAAGGCATTGATACTGATGGTCTTTCCTACTGGGAAACTCATCAAGAGGGAACAAAAGATATCGGCTCACATTTCCCAGCAAGAGACTTTTAAGAGATGTGGAAAACCAAATCAATTGCCAAAAGTTCCTTACAATTCTAAGACGCCAAACACAATTATTGGTAATTAAACGTTGAATTAATGCTTATTAGACTTAGCTTATTAGATTAATAGAGATAAAAAGTCTTTACAGTATGGTTGCTCTTGTGTGTTGCATATTATACGCGGCATAATGAGGTCTCTTGTATAATCGATGTATGTTGTACATTAGTGCTCCTAATAGGATTTGGAACGTAATTTTACTAGGTTCGGTGATTTCGGAGGCTTGCGGTTGTGCTTTCTGCTTTCCTGGTCTACCCCTGATCGGAGCCCTGATTAATCAGATGGGGAGCTCTTGATCAGAAACAAAAGGCCTGCTATCACATTGTTCCTTCACCAAAAGAAGAGCTTGCTTAAATCAGGGAAGTTGTGCAGTTCATCGTGTACCTCTTAGCTAGACACCTGTAGAAAGATCGGGAGAGGATGATCTATCCAGAAGGAGCAGGAGACAGGTTTGGAAGGCTAAGTGGCAGATCAGGTGGTGACGATGGCTTCCGCAGGATCTGAAGCTCCACCGTAACAACACGGACCCCACGGGCTTTCTTCCATCAGCGATGGGCGGGAAACTGCCAGTTCCAGGCGCTGGATAGAATCTCAGCACCCACAGGTGATCCTGGTCATAATCGACCAGGACAAGAGGCCCTTTTGCCACTTAGTAAAAGGCAGGATACACATCAGTGCTCCGAGACACCAAAACAGAGATAGTATTAGTGTCCGTCAAAAGACAAGATGTGCATGTCACAAAATCGGCTGGGCCAGATTATCGGGGGGCCGCTCCCTAAGTCCATTTGTGCTCTTGCCTCAGAAGTTTCCTCTAGCCATATATAATCACACATAAAATTTACCCCACAGTGTATCATTTTTCTGAGAAAAAAAAAAAAAGCCCACAAACTTTAAAATAGCCCCAGAACTATCGAAACAGTTACAATTCACAGATTCTTTTGAAGAATTTAAACTAGCGTTATCAACACCCAGGGGCAGCTATTTTTGTAAAACAAGAAATAAAGAACATCCTTCATGACTTCCAGGGGAAAAAAAAAAAGCAGATTATGCATACTATAAAAATGTGGACTTGAGTGATTCTGGTTTCATTTCATTTCATCCCATTTCCTCCCCCACAAACAGCTATATCATCACAACATCCCCAAGGTCTTAGAGCTGAAAAAGGAGAAGGGAGCCTTACAAATGGCTGTTCGGGCTCCCCTGACTTTGGCCTTGGCATCCGGGCCCAGGGGACGAGGTGCCCCGGGAAAGGAGGAGCATACGGTGCAACTTGACTCTGGGAGGAAAGAGGAGATTTTCATGCTGTTAAAATTTACAGTTTTAAGAAGCGGGGTTGACGCTTCAAAAATCCTCTGCTCAATGAAGAAATCATTGAGCAGCTCTTGGCAGAATGTCAAACACTGCATTTAAGAAGACAATTAAAACAGTATAATGCAAAAGCTATAATTAGAAACATATCTGCACAAGTAACATGCTATTTTTCTTCTATGCAGTTAAAAGAAAAACATGAATTTCTGCCAATGTTCATTAGGGTCTTCACCAGATAATACCGCTTTATTTAGGAGATGGTTTCAGCTGCCACAAAGGTTAAATTAAAAACAGCAAATGCCCCAAAAGGGAGATGTTCTTACATCACTACTTAGATTTTCACATAACATAATTAAATCAGGGACGTGCTCTGGCTCGTTCAATACTAATGTGACCATGACATTCTCTCACTTGAAATCCAATTTTTTTTAATTGGGATGCTATTCAGGAATAAAACTAGTTGCGCAAACTCCATAGTCGGATTATTAATGAGTTGCTCGGTTCCCCAGTGGTTTGACTAAATTGCCCCCCTGCGCTCGTGTCCCTCTCCATCCCCCTCCCTCCCTTATTCTCCTCCTTCCTTCTGTCTGGAAACGTTGAGGGAGCTCATCCTAGGTTCAAGACATTGTGCTGAGTACTGGACGTACAGGGGTAGGTGGACACCCTAACAACAGAAAACAGACAAGGACTCACAAAGTTCACAGAGTCATCTGCTGGCATCCAAGAGGCCTGGTTAAGAAAGGCTGAGGGGTGTCAATCCTATAGTAATTTAAACACCTGACCTTTGGCCACCCGAGACAACATGGATCCTGTACTCAGAAGCTCCCGATATCCACTGGTATACACACACACACACACACACACACACACACACACATGCATAGACACTCAGGGCAGACCTGCCTGGAACAGGAGCCCTGTCCTCTGGACCCTGCTCAGCAGGAAAGCCAAGCGGCCGGCCGGGTGCTCTCGGCCACTGTCAGTGGGGCATCTCAGAGGCATGCGTACCTGCTCAGGAATCTAGGAATCCTGAAATGCTCTGGAAGTACCACGCCCCCCTCATTCCCAAGGCAACTCCCGCTCAGGGAAAGCAACACAGTAACAGAGAGGGAAGGATCTGGCCCTCACGTACAGCGGAATGAGGCAAATGAACTTGAACTTGGTTTGCGTAGCACTTCCGATCCAGCATCGTGACCTGGCTGCAGCTGTGCAAAGCCAGTCAGGAAGCCCATCATACATGGTGGTGAAACTATCAGTTTCTCTCCACAGACTGGCTCCTTCCTTAAAATATTAGACAATATTGGTAGCACAGAATTATTAGCTCTGTGTCATAACTGTGGCATCCTCACGGGGTTTCAGTTACAGCCTGCAAACACTGGAGGATTTGGAAATAAGCATCAATTGTTGTGCGCAGCTCACAGAATAAAGATGAACTACTGTAAATGGTTGCCACCAAAAGCGGAGTCAAGGGTCTGTCTTTTTATTGAGCTACATTGATATATATCTATAGCTCAAGTAGTTCCCAGTCTCTCAGGGAGACAAGACATGACCATTGAAAATGACAAGCGAGGCAGGGGGTGACACGTGACCAAAGAAAACCGAGGCTTACACACGTTCACTGACTGCCCCGAGGTTACACAGCAAGTACTCTGTAGGATCTGGATTGAAATCCGAATCTGGTGCGAGGATGGAGAGGAGGGAATCTGGGAGGGACGGCCCTGGTAGGAATGATGTCCCCAGGCTGGGGCATGGAAGGGAAAGACATCAGATGACAGACGAGCACATGTCGTAGAAAGAGTTTCGGAGAGAAGGGTGGTGCACCGTGGGCTCCCCCTCAAAGCGTAAACTCAACAAAAACGAGGTGTGTGGGAGGGTCCCTGCTTAGGGAGCTCTGGAGGAGTATCAGGGGTGCAGGCATTTAGCCCCAAGGTGGGGTGCGAGGAAGGGCTGAAGGGAGGAAATGGAGAGACCTTGACTCAAATTCCACATCAGCCCCTTAACTGCCATCCTCTTAATCACTTAACGTTCCTGAGCCTCAGGCTCCTCATCTGTAAAATGGGCTTCAGGCCAGCTACCTTGCCGGAGCACTTTGGATCTGGGGTCCGTGCACGCACGGCTACAGTGTCGGCTTGGTCACTTGTAACCTAGTGGCTTCGGGCCACGCCTCGGGTGCCCCGGCACTGACCTCCGGTGATTGTGACCAGCACTACAAAGTGACCAGCCTGGCCCCAGGTAGGTGCTCAACATGTAGCAGGCGTAGGCATCATCATTAATGAAATTTAGAATCAGGCGACTGAACTGAAGTCTACTCTAAAAAAGAGAAAAGGTCAGTGAAATACGCAATAAAAAAGAGACTATCTAGTCAGGCAACATAAATTGCACGAGGCTGAATAATTGTCAAGCAGCGAAATGACTACATGGTGTGTGATTTCAAACCCGGAAAGCCAAGACGGATGCAATTCTATTTAGGGTAACAAGGAGACGAAGATGTGCTAGGGTTTCCCCCGTTAAAATTCTATGAAGGGCAGCTTTTACGGTTGCTCGGAACATCAGAACAAAAATGGGAGAAACTTTCCCCCAAGCCTATGGGATATTATTCTTGGCAATAAAGAAGCATGAAATTAATGGGCTGTCTACTAAAGATCTACCATCAAGAATGGATACGAGAAAACCAGTGTGGGCAAACTCCATCCCCTCAATCTGTAAACGCTATCCTGGGAGTTAACTCAGCGTTTGCGAAAGTTCCAGGAACTCTCACAAACCACCGCCACCTAAGTCAGCCGTGAAAGGGGCATTTGTTCCCCCCTTCTTGTCCCCAACAGCGGCCGCCAAGAGGGAGCGTGCTTTTCCAGGAAAGCCCACCGTGGTGCCCAGACGAGGCTCTGAGTGCCCCCATGTGCCAAGTGGGGTGCCCCCCGGGCCCCCGGCCCTGGCAGCCCCCCCTCCGTCCACGAAGCACAGCACCGTCCCCCACAGAGGGCGGATAAGGGGCCATTAGTAGGCCACGCCAAGCGCTTATATTGGAAAATGAGGAAATGCTAATGAAATTGCTTTTGCGGGCTGACATTCATGGATGGCAGAAAGGGACATCAGCGAAGGAGCCCAGTATTTGCTCTTCGGGAGGCTTCCAGGGCCCAGCCAGAGCTCGGTGGCCAAACGCACATGGGGGCACACCGGCTGACGCCGCCTGGAAAGGTCGCCGAGCGCTTGTTCACCTTGAAGGGGAAAGAAAAACCGCAGTATTTTCCCCCAACAACACTCCCAGCCTCTTGTAAATCATATTCATATTCATACACTTAGGCATTAATTTACATACTTAATTTCTGACAGGCTGACAACCGCGGCCCTTCTCCCCTCTCGGTGTAAAGTAAGAAGTCAATTGTTATTCAGTGTATCCGTTACAGTGGTAGTGCCACTAACTGTATTTTATATAATGTGCTATCTGCAGAAAGGCAGATAAGAATTTGATTTAACATCCAATTAAAAGCCGTCATTGAAAAATTACTTCAAATAAGCCTTTTATTTTCTTTAATCAGTCTTCAATTCAAGCCTTCCTTGGACCTACTGAACCAAGCATCAGGACTCATGAATTTTGATTAAAAAATTTGAGCCCATTTCTAACTTAAGCAGATTTTTTTTGTTGCACTGTTTGATAGAAATTTAATAAATCTATGAATCCTAGCCAGCATCATTTATCATCTTTTTTTCCGCAAGACTGGCCTATTATACCTAGGCAGTAAATTATGAGGGAACCGGCAAACCAAAACTTTGCAGCCCGTTACTGAAGAAGAGATATAATCACTTGCATTGAACCATATAATTATAGTAGAATATGAAGCGCTGAAACATTAGGTCCTGTTTTGAATATGTAATCCCCACGCTTTGAGAGCCTAAAAGATTTCTAGCTGATCTAATATAGCTCAGTTTAGCATCACATCGGAGTATTTGTTGTTGATGAAAATAACAGCAAGGCGGGGGGGGGGGGGGGGGGGGGGCGCCAGGGGCCGGAGGCTTGTAAACAACAAGAGAGTCCCGGGCAGGAATATTTGGGAAGCGACCCTGGACTATGAAAGGCAATGGAAAAACAAACAGGGTCGCTTCCCAAATATTCCTGCCCAGGACTCTCTTGTTGTTTACAAGCCCCCACCCCCCCCCTCCCGCCTTGCTGTTATTTTCATCGACAAATACTTCATTTGCTCTTTAGGCCAAAAGGTTTTCGTTTTTTTTTTTCCCCGCATATACACTCAAAGTTGTACCTGTATCCTTGGTAGGATTTTAGTGAACTCAATGCGTATTCTTTAGTACCTCCGAAAATTACTTCCTGAGACGTAGCAGGGAGCAAGAGAGGCAGGGCAGACTCGTGCAGAAGCCAGGCGGTTTTAAAAAGCAATACCCATCACGCATGCTAAGTGCTATGTGAGTGTACCAGCAGTGGGGGGATCAAGACAGACTTCCTTGCGAAAGAGCCATTTCAGCTAGGTCTTCAAGTGTGACCAGGAGTTTGTGAGGACTGGTCTGTTACTGCCAACAGTAACTTTTATTGACAGCTGTGTCTCTGCACGGGTGAGTCAGGAAAACTTCACGTAGCAGTCGGAAGGTCCCGGGGGAAAATGCACTTGAAAAAGATTTGTGTCTTTCTAAGAGAAAGAATCAAACGTCTAACGCTTCTCTTGTGTCTGGGAACCCTGTCCCTAGATCATCTGCGTCTCTGCCACCAACCCTATGGCCACAGAGGCTGAATTTCCTTCTTCCCAAACTTAGCCAGACCCTTTCCCATTTCTGTGCTTTGGTACAATCTGTTTCTACCTGATGGGCTGCCATTCGCAACCGATTCCTACCAGTGCACTGGCCCTCAGGTTTCAAAAAAGTAAATCCACTCTGAGAAATCTTCCCTGATGGCACCGGGTCCCTCCCTGCTTCAGTCCCCAGCATCCTGCCCATGCTTCGTCTCTTGTGCAAGACACAAAGTAGAAGATAATGCAGAATGAATGAATGAATGAATGAACGAACGAATGAATAAATCGATAAAATGTTCTTAACCTCTTACTACGCTGATTTCTATGGCTGTGGTAATTCCTTTCTAGAAGAGAAAACACTAGCCTAAATCCTTTAGTCAGGGGTTTAATGTGCTCCAACAGATAAACGGCATTGATCCCTTTAGAAAAACCAACACTCTGATTGATACGATAAAAGTAAGAGGAGGGATTCCGCCTGGCTTTGCAACCTGTGTTCTCTCATTCGTAGTTTCCCAAACACTCCGGGTATAAAGGAAGGCAAATGATGCTATGAATTCATTCATTTTCTAAACGCTTCAGACACAAAAGGTTAGGCTGTAGCTAGGAGAAAACTAAGTAGTATCTTACAAACAAGGGCCAACATCCGGAGGCAGAAGGCAGAATTTTCAAAGAGAACCCTGTCGGGGATTCAAGATTAAATAAGAACAGGCATAAGTAGAAGACTATTTCTCCTTGTCTGCCTATAACATCATCACACACTACTAATCAAGTAGCCATTTCGACTCGTTTCAGCCTGTGCTACTATTTTTTTTTAATTTTTAATGATTTATTTATTTTAAGTGGAGGGGGAGAGAAAGAGAGCGAGCAGGGGAGGGGCAGAGAGAGAGGGAGAGAGAGAGAATCCCAAGCAGGCTCTGCCCTGTCGGCGCAGAGTGCGACGCAGGGCTTGAATCTCATGGACCGTGAGGTCACGACCTGAGCTGAAATCAAGAGTCGGATGCTTGACCGACTGGGCCATCGAGGTGCCCCCGGTTACTATTTTTTTTTTTTTTTAATTAACAAGCTACACAGCGTATTATCATTCCAAGAATACGGTCTGAGTGTCAGCTTGCACCTACTGGTTCTTTGGTGCACAGATAATTGTGATGGACACTGCAGGCCTCGGGATTTAAAGGAAAGGGAACAATAACCGTCACATTCGTATAAAGGCACGGGCCCAGCAAGTCTGGGTTATGTTTCGAAATGCTTTTAAAACATTTGCCCGAGTCCTTTTTGTTTGTTTCATTTTTAAACCAATGGATACTTCGAGGAAAATAGAGTCCATATGTTGCTGATCCACTTTAAATTAACACATCAAAACACTGGTTTGCAAGAAGCCAAGAAGTACTTGCCTCCTAAAAGAAATCGTGAAGCGGGGAAGGGATTAATGGAAACCGCCTATGGCCCTGCATTACGGGGCTCCCGTCTGGTCATCTACTCGCCGTCCGGAATATGACAGTCATATACCACGTTTTGAAGCTGTAGGCATGCACAGATCAGCTGGTCCACACTTTGGCGAGCCTAACATGTTAGAGATGAAGCCACAGACAGGAAACCTAGCAGCGCCGATGACCAGTTGATTCACAAAAGGATACTGGCCACAGCAATAATCCCCTGACAGGTCCATTTCCTAAGTAAGGAAATAAGGGAGTCGGGCACCAAGGTCACCCTCCACGACGCCACGGCAGACACGGCTTGGGAAGTGCTGGCTTATCCTTTATTTCCTCAGCCACAGTCCTACCTGTTAAGGGATCCTGAATCTTCACCGAATCCTCCCGTCCCTGGTGAGGGGCACGCCGACTTTATAGATAAGAAATAAGGGACAGCCCATGACAATCATCATAGGGGTAAGAAGTGAAGCAAAATCAGCTTAAAAACCTGACAGCTGGCTGTACAGGCCTGTCTCTCTCTCTCTATGCCTTCCTTCTTTGGAACTGATGCAAACCAACAAACAGACCAAAAACAACAACAAAAAAACAGAGACAAAAACACATTTTTTTCTTCCTGACCCTAATGTGATGCTTCCGTACCACAATACCGTCATAAATATTCGAAGGCTCTTAGAATATCAGAATATGTCATGTTTCCATTTTGGGCATTGTCACCTTGAAAAGGGGCAGCATAAGCCAGGAGAAAGGCTTTGAAAGTTTAAAATTTCAATCCTGCGTACTATGTAATGACACGGGAAAATGCTCGTAACGTTACATCAAGAGGAGTCAAACCAGGTGCAAAACTCTGACTGTGAGGACCATCTGAATTCTTGTCATCTATATGCACATACACACATAAATAAGCCAACACGGTCGATGTTATGCCTCGACTTTGTTTTCTTCTTTACATTTTTGCATACATGCAAACTTCTTAACGTTACACAACATTAGAATTTGATAGTGAAAAATAGCGCGCTCGCTGAGAAGTCAGGTTTGAGCCCCAGCCCCGCCACTCACGGGGCCACTTAACCTGGCTGAGCCCCACGATAACCATCCTCAGAGGGGCTCCTTCTGCACACAGCTGTTTCGAACAGTGAAAGACAGGATGCAGAAAGCGGCGATTAGAAAAGTGTAAGGTAATCGTCCTGGGTTCTTAGCACCGGTACTTACTCCTTTCTTTGGACACGTAAGATGTAAACAATTAGGAATAGGTTTTCCTATGCTGTTTCTATACAGAAATCCCAACACAGTGAAAAGAAGAATAATACAAGCACACATTTACACATTTCTTTCTATATATTTCTTATATATACATTCATTTATGCTTCGAAACCCTCTTCTAAAAGCCTTCCAACCAAATTCATTCTGTGGTTGGCAGGTTTTTTTTTCTTCCATTGCCAGTACGCCACACCCCATAATCGCATAGGAATCCATGACAGAAGCCATTAAGGACTTCATTTTTAATCAACTAACTAGTATGTCTTACTCTGAGCCTCAAACAGAGTCCTCTTTATAGATCACACTACAGCTCTGGCCTTTTCTATCCAGGTACATCCTTAGTCAATGTTTTAGTGTATGTTGTTGGGTGAGTAGTCACAGTTAAGAGAATAAAGAATTCGGGGCCCTCCATTAAAATGAAAAGAGGAGAAAGAGGACAAACTAGGAAATTCATCCTGCACACCCGCGCCCCCCCCCCGCCCCCCCCGCCCCGCCCATGATATAGGCACGTGCAAACATTGACAAATACCCCACCCTTCACCCAGAATGCAAAGGCTCATTATTAAATGTCAGCTTTTATTGTTTAGCAAGGCATGAAAAAAAAAAAAAAATCCATACACTGAAAGAGTATCTGTGTGTTTGTGTATTCCTACAAAGGAGTTCCTCCGCTATATTTAAACACTTGCAGCAACTGCTATTTTCGGATTCATTTTAAAAAAAAAAAAAAACATATAAACTTTGATCAATAAAACTTTCACTTTTCACCTATTCTTACTATTCGAAGGACACCGAATGCTTTCTGTTATTCAAAACGGAGTAATGCATGCTGGAGAAATACTGTCACACTCATTGAGAAAACACCTCTTTCACACAAAAGTCGCTCGCATTAGATCATTATAGTATTATGCCATTATACCTCAGGTCCGTAAGGCAATAGTATCACAAAAGCTTCATGGGGAAAATCAACTGTAAACTGAAAACAAAATGAAAGTTTTAAAGTCAGATTAGAGAAACTGAATGTCTGGGCAGGAGGAAGCAGCTAGAGTTGTAAATAGATGAACAGTAAATGATTTACCTCTGCCAATAAACACAAAATAGTAGCGAAACACAAAAAGAAGAGAAAAGGAACAGTATAAAAAGAAGTAAGCTTTGGATAAATCAAGAATATATAGGCTAGAACAGAATCGAAATAAAATTTCTGAAGCCAAGAGAAGAAATCTAGAGAAAAGTTACAGGCCTCTTGAGTGTCAACGGGGAGATGGAGTGATACGAGTTCATGAAGGAAATGGAAAGTCCAGAACAGAGAATATGAACCACTAGGGTTTAGTGTGAAAATTAATAAAAAGAAACCTCATTCAAAATGGAGCCAGGAGGCCAGTAGGGGGATCTCTCATGCCCTACCAGTCCAAAATGGCAGACCAAACAGAAAGAGCCATACCTCCCGAGTCCATACTACTTTAGGTACTACTTGACTACTCCAGCAGAAGGAAGATTTTCTCCTTGCCCAGCAACACCCTGGCCAATGAGAGACTGTCACAACTCGGCCAACGAGAAGCCTCTACACTACCAACTCCCAGCTTGCTCCAGTGGACTTTGTGTTTATCATAGCCCCTCCCAACTCTCCCTCTACCTCTATCAAAGAGCTCTCCTCTCCTTTGTTCGCAGAACCTTCCCCGGGGTTTTGCCAGAGCTTACACATCCCAAATGGCAATTCTCTGCTATTCCCGAATAAACCCATTTTCTGCTGACAAAATCATGGACAGTTTTATTTTTGAAGGTTAATGTTAAGATGCAGTCATCCTATTCCTGTGGTAAAACCATACTCAAAACACACTTGGTTCTGCAGTAAACCTAGTTCGTAATTTTCCTACCTGCAAACTAGATAGCAGTTCACCAAGCACTTGATGTTAGAATCTTAGGAACCTTAATGATAATTTAAGTTCCATTTTGATTTTAAAGACAGAAACACAGAAGTCCACTGCGTTCTGACTCTGATGCAGTGACTCCACTGTTACACACTACAAACTGAAAATAAAATGCTTACATTAACTTTGGAGCTCTTAATTATCCTCTTTAAACTCGAAACTGATCATTTCTAACACTTCCCACAAACCCATACACAATGGAATTATTGAACCAAGAGTTTGACTCTCTCCTTCCTGAAAGTCCAAGTTTTCAGGGGACATGGTGAATCAAGCATACTTTTTATCCAGAAACCAATATACATTTGTTGCAGAAAGCTGTCTGGTGAACGTTGCTGAACATTAATTTGTATTTGAATCCGTAAAAGACTGAAAACAGAAGTCTGAATATTAACAGATTGAAACATACAGAGCTACCATCTTGATTTTAACTCACGTGCACCAAGATAAATTTATCTGCTCTGTAAAAGAGTCTGCAATGACTTGCATTCGTTTCTTTAAATATTCCAATATGTACCAATCAGTTGGCCTGTTTAAAACTTATAAACTATACGGTAGAGCCACTCTTCATCCCTGCTCCACCCCCAATGGAGCCTTTAATGTGCCCGACCAAAATGCGCCTGGGTGGCTCAGTAGGTTAAGCATCCGACTCTTGATTTTGGCTGTGGTCATGATCTCACAGTAGTGCGATGGAGCCCCACGTTGGGCTCGCACGGAGCCTTCTTAGGATTCTCTCTCTCCCTCTCTCTCTGTCCCTGCCCCCCTCATGCCCATTCTCTTTCTCTCTTCTCTCTCTGTCTCTCTCAAAAAAATAAACAAAAAACAAAATGCGAAACAAAGCAAAAAACACAGATTATGTTTAAATTCCAAAGAGCTAAATGTAGGATTGAAAGAATTAGTAAAGGAAAAATGGGTACGTATATAAGGATACACACATCTTCAAAGAGAGCTGTAAATCAAAAAATCTGAGACAGTGTTTTTGTACCCATTCTCCAAGGAATAATTATTTTCCTAGATCTCTGGTTTTTCTATCATCAAAGATAACGTGCGGTTTCTTGATTTAATGCCTAAAATGCACGTGCTTTCCATGCACTTGTAGGTACCTGTCAAGCCACTGCAAAACCTAAGAGTCTTTTCCTATCTGAACTGCTACCTAATGGGTCTGGGTGATCTAACTTACAGCTACAGGCACAGTGGCAGTTTCTTCAGGGTTAAGTTCTGGTGCTGCCACTAGCTTGCTGTGTAACTTTGGAAGAAATAAGAGTCTCCTCTGGACCCAAGTTTAGTCATCTGTCAAACATGCGAGATGATCACGGAGGGTTCTTTTCAGTTCTCACACCTGTGACTCTGTATATATTCAAATGGTTGAAGGCACACAAAAAATACAAAGGCACAAAACATAAGGAAAACCAGGTTGACGATGGACTATTCTGGTAGATGGGTTTCACTGCCCACATTACTTGGTGGGAATGGTGGGGAGGGGGGCAATGCACTGGGAAACACTGAGCTGGACTTTTAAAATCTTCTAAAGTCCTGAAATGGCTTGAGTGAGTATCTTCAAAATTATGGCACTGGCTAGTGTAAGCCACCCAAGAAAATGGCCCGTCTTCAGTCCCTATCATCTGTCATTTCCAGATTCAAGAAGCAAAGACGGAGAGGGAATCAGTGTCGTATAGCAAAAAGAGCACAGCGTGGGGAGTCTATGTGAACTTGGGTTTGAATCCTGACTCCATACATACTATATGGCTTTGGAAAGGCTGGATGATCACTAATGGGGATAAAACACTAGCTCCTACCCCCGAGGATACTGGGAGGTTCAAATGGGATGGCATGTATAAAGGCCCAGCAGAGTCCCAAGCACATATATATACTTAATAACTTTAATCCTTTGCTTTTCCTTTCTCCCTGGCTCGTCTCACAGCACTGCCATCCCCATAATCCCCTCCTCCAAAGTTGGGCCAAATTCTTGAGCTGAGATTAGGTAAGATCTCAAGGTCAAGAGCCAAAGAAGGGCCTATTGAAGGATAGGGATCCATAGACAACAATTGGAGGCAGAGAATGTACAGAGGAAACACTTCACCACCTCCCTGTGTAAGGCCAATAGGGCTCGGGAGGTCCCCACTGGGTGGACAGAGGGCCAGGACACACGTGTTCTGTCCCCAGGCTTCCAGTCCCACACTACTATACTTCCATACGATGAGGCTTTGCAAGGATATTTAATAGTCTTACTGAGAATGGTACTATTGTTGGAAGTGAGGCCATCACATGGAAATAGCTGACTAGGTTTTGATCTCCTTCCACTTAGATTACAGACCACATACACGTAGCTACATAACTGGCTAGTTTTTTCTCCCCAAACGATTAGCATTTGGTCAGGCCCACTGTCAAATTGAGACATTTTCCTGTGCTTGGTGAGACTGAAAGCCACAATTTCCAAGCATTAATTATATATGCTGGTGGGCTGTACATCTACTGATATGTTAACCCAATGGCAGTGCTCCAAAGGAGGAGAAAAAAAAAAAAAAAAAAAAAAAAAAAAACAACAAAAGACCCTAGAGGCAGAAAAACACAAATCATGGAGTTTCAGGAAGTGTGGCTTTTGCTTTAATAAAATTATAGTTTGGCTCATGTGCTGTGTTTTAAAATGTTTTCATTTTCATGAAAATCCCTTTAGAGACTCCTCCGTGCGAGGCATCATAGATACGCCTACTGAACCCCGCCTCCAGAGTATAGTAGCCCCATTTCAGAGAAAGAACAAGGGTTCATTCTAATATTTATCAAGTAGAGGAATGAATGCGCAAAAGACAGAAAAGCAGACGAGGCTTAAGAGACATGATGGTTTCTGGCAAAACAAAAATCCTACATTATTTAGTACCTAAGGTGACAGTGCTCTGGAGGCATGAGTGTTGCGCCACAAATATTTTAATGAATAAATTCATGACAATATCACTCAGCCACGATCAAATGTCCCTAAGAGATAACATAAAACCTGTGGGAACTATGTTGCATGAGTGGCCAAAAGAAACTAACATTTGATTACTTTATTCCCACCAGTTCGCTGATGGGAAAAACAGTTAACCCCACCTCCGGCCAAAACCTTGCAGGGAAAAGAATAATTATTATAATTGTTTGGGGTCAACCGCAGTCATTGATGGCCAGTGAACGGCATCTCTAAATCAGAGTCAGTGATAACCTCTTGACCAAAGATCAAATCACTTCTAAGCTAGTGCTATTTAGATACAAGGAAAAAGGAAGTTACAAACCTGTCGTTCAGCATTTCGTGAATATGAGTGGTCTGCCGGGCTACTGGATTCTTCCTGCCTCTATTGACAGGTAATTAACCTGACAATCACAGGCCCCTCGCTCATAATACATTCCTCACCCCAAACAGAAACCTCCAAATGAACAGCCCTCGACAGTTTTCCAAGAATGACAATATGGAACATCTTCTGTGGCCCCCTAACAAAATGCCGAGAGGCCAGTGGAGCAGGTCGTAGATGTTTCGTTTCTATATGAGAAGAGACAAGTGGTCAGAATGCTGACGTGACCGAACCCCAACCACGTTAATAAAAACCATCGGCAGAACTTCTTGTACCTCGGGCCTTTTGAATCTGCAGCCAATGCTTTTTAAACTCTTCCTTTCTAAAAATAAACAGGGCTCTCTATTTTGTTCAAAAGTAAGTGCTGTGTCCCAAGATGCCTCCTTTCTTCAGTTACCTCTATGACAAGGTAAAGGCTGTACTCTGAAGGAAAATGCTGCTTTTTAGATGCTCGGGGGTGTGGTATAAAAAGTGAGTCAGTAGCCCGATATAAAGTCAGGGCCAGCCCCACAGTCTCGCAGGCTAAATCTTCCCGTTCCTACTAAAGCAAACCATTTAGGGGCACCTGGGTGGCTCAGTTGGTGAAGCGTCTGACTCTTGGTTTCGGCTCAGGTCGTGATTTCCCAGTTCATGAGTTCCAGTCCCATATCGGGTTCTGCGCTGATAGTACAGGGCCTGCTTGGCATTCTCCCTCTTCTCTCTCTGCCCCTCCCTTCCTCTCTCTCTCTCTCTCTCTCTCTCTCCTCTCTCTCTCTCTCTCTCAAAAGAAATAAATGAACTTTAAAATAATAATTAAAAAAATAGCAAACAACTTAGATGGATTAAAATGTTGCTACCTTGGGGGTGCCTGAGAGGCTTAGTCGGTTAAGCATGTGACTTCAGCTCAGGTCATGATCTCACAGTTTGTGGGTTCGAGCCCGGTGTTAGGCTCTGTGCTGACAGCTCAGAGCCTGGAGGCTGCTTCAGATTCTGTCTCTCTCTCTCTCAAAATAAATAAACATTAAAAAAATAAAGCTGTCAAATGTTGCTATCATGGGTAAGATTCTTTGGGACTGGCCTCTCACCAAAACCACCTGGGAAAGGACGTGTAGCATGGCTCTACGCTTGCCGAGTCCTGAAGAATGCACTCATGCAAAGGAACACTTTTCTAGAAGCTGGTCTGAGGCACCTGGAGAAGCACAGGGGTGAACCCTTTGGGAATGTGAACACTAGTAAAACATTACTCTCATTTCCAATGGAGTCAGGAAGCTAAAAGGAGACCACTCTCCTGCCCTACCAGTTGAAGACCCCAGCAGAGAAAGACATACATTCCCAACAACAGGAAGAAGCCACTGCTTTGTTACCCCAGCAGGAGGCAAGATGATCTTCTCCTTGCCCAGCAACAGCCCAGTCAATGAGAGACTGTCACAACTCAGCCAATGAGAAGCAGGTAAGAGGAGCATGGGGGGTGGAGGCCACTTAAGGAACTGGATGCCATTCCTTGAAGCGGTCGTCTCTGTGAAGTGACTTGTCAGAAAGAGTCGACCTCTGAGAGTGGCCTCTGGGATCTTTGCCCAGACGTGTGCTTGGAGTCCTCGTGGCTGCTAAACCCCTCATGAACATGCACTTTTGTCTTATTTGTTTTGAGGGGGATGGTGGAGGTTGGCTTCCTGAGAGAAAATGCCATCTAAAGCCCCCCTTAATTCAAGCCATTTTATTTCCTTAACACTCTACAATAGCCAGAAGTGAGTTAGCAAAGGCATTTTTTTTTAAAGTTTCCATCACCATTTTGAAACATAAAAAAGCATCTTTCTGTCACTGGGCCCTTGGGCCACAGGCAAAGGAGTCCGTCAAACTCTGAGGCACCATGGCATTTCAACTGTCACCCAGAGACAGACAGGCACACTCTAGGAGCTTGGAGCCTTGTCTGAGCTGCTGGAAGGGGGCCTCCAATGTGTGGCAAAAACCCTAGGAAGGTTCTCCTGACAACTTTGGATGTTGCATTTGTTTGACAAAATGAAGCTCTGTGAATTCAATGAAAATGGATCAGAGAGGATTTGCGAATGAAAGGAAAGCCATCAGGGATTATTGCTTAAGGAAATGGTGTCAGCCTTTTATTACTTCCCAATGTTTCCTCCTAGTTCAAATATTTAGTATTTGGGGGCGGTGACTTTTCTGAAGATCCTGAAGCACGTTAGCAGAAGTATTAGGAATGTTATTAATGATCATTTCATGCCAAGAATATGCTAGCCATCACACAAATGCATGGAACATTCCTATGAGGCCGTTACCATTGGTGGTAAGAATTATTATCCCTATTTTCCAGCTGGCGAAAAGGAAACCTAGAGACGCTAGCAATTTGTCCGAAGGATACAAGAGCTGGGACAAAGGCAAAGCGATGTGGAGAGTTGAGACCATCATCTGGCCAAGTCAAACCAATAAAAACAAGTGATTGAGAGTAAAGTGCCTCCCTCTGCCCCCACTCTCACCCCCAGATTAGCCGGATCACACTCCGCACGGATTGAATTCCCTGGATAATTGTTCTAATGCCTCTCTCAAGCCCCCATCATCCTCCCCTGAACTACCACACCAGCTCCTAACTGGTCAGCCTCCTAGTCCCATCTCCTGCCCCTCCGATCGATTCTCCACCACAATTAAGACGAAGCCTGAATACGTGAGTCCCCTTTTCACAAACATCTGCAGAAAAGAGAAGAAACTTTGCACTGTGTGACATTTAGACCTTCCGTTATCTGCTCCCTCTAGCCTCATTTCCTTCAGTCACAATGTCCACCAGGCTCTGGGCTTGCTCAAGATATCCCTCAAACCTCTATCTGACACCCACATCATTCTGGCTTGTTCACATGTCTGTTCTCACCCCAGTTCTGATGCACCCCACAGGGCTATAAATTCCTGGCAGGCCAAAACAATGCCTTCCGCTTCAGCCTAGTGTCGCACCCACATCCCAGCGGCGAGCGGGGAGCCTAGAACACGGGGAACACACCAGAGGAGGTATCCCCATTAATGAGACACAAAGCCAAGTATACTCAGCATAACCCAAACCTTCCCAAGTCATCGGATCCCACTTCCTTCGAAAAGCTTAGAACTGCTCAGTGAATGAAATCTGTATTTATTTTGTCAGTCTTAGCTCAAAGGAAAAAAAATGCTGTAACTTACATATTGAATTTTACAATATTTGCACATTCCCCAAATCATTGATTTATTCAACTAGTGGATATTTTTTCCATTTATCAGCTTTCTAGACCTGCACGGAACTAGCCTTAAAGGCACTTTGGAATAAAGTGCTTATACGTTACTGTCAAAAAGGATTTCACAATTGGATCTGTAGGCACACTATTAAAATATGCTTTAACGTGACCAGAACATTTTCAAACAGCTGGCATATTCATCTGAAAAAATAATTAGTTTCCAATAAAAGTTGCGTTTTATTACTCAAGAAAAGTTCTCTGGTGACTTTTAAGGATCTGCCAAGTGAAATTTCAAAATGAAAATAGAGTCTCCCTGCTGGCCAGGGGCCAAGCGGAATGAAATGCACACGAATTCGTGCCAAGTCCTAGACGAGTCCCACCGAGGCAAAGTAGGTAAGTGCCCGCCTGGGTTTAATGTTACATAAACCCGCCCATCGTCCTCTCCTCCAGCTCTGCACCAAACTGTCCACTTGGGGCCTGCGGCCCACGGATCGCGCCAGCCTTACCCCTTCTCTTTGCTGGCAGGAAATGAACATGGGTTCGGGGAGACGGTGGAGATTCCTTGAGCAACAAGCCAGGCCCGGGGAAGGCTGAAGCCTAGAGGTTTGCTTCCATCCTTAGCTGCCTCTGCACAAATGACCGAGGGAGGGAGGTGATGACTTAGCCACAGCGGCGGCGTGTCTGACTCAAGAGGCTTTTAGGTGACCACCTCTGTGGGCAGGACAGTTCACCAGCCCAAAGCTCCTCCAGCCCGTGTGACATCCGGAGCTTAGGCCGTATTGTATTTGCTGAGTCTCTGCGGGTTTGTGTCTTGCAGCGGCTTCCCTGCGCCCAGGGTCCTTCTACAGCAGGCATCCACCCAGGCCGTCACCACCACCCGCTGCCCCAAACAGGCGGAATACAACCTCTTCCTACAGGAACCCTGTGATTCCTCGAATGGAAAAAGCGAGGAATGTTGGCAAGCGAAACTTCAGCCTCGAGGCACTAGGAGGCTATCAAAGAATGTTCTCTCTACTGTGAGCTATTTCCTGGCTGAAGCCAGGTGAGGGCGGAGTGTTCAGAGCCTGCGGCGAGTGAGGAGTATAGAGGTGGGAGTCGGAATCTCCACGTTTGAATCCCCGCTTTGTCATCTGTATGTTCAGAGTGATTTTTAGCAGGTTCCAACCTCCATTTTTCTTGACCTATGAAGTGGGAAGGAAAGTGCCCATCTCAGAGGACAGTTGTGAGAATCAATGGGGACACGATTTTGTAAACCACCAAGTGCTGTGTCATTACCGACCCCTTTGTCACCCTCTCCATCTTCATTTCCAAATGTTCTAATAGGAAAGCCACTTTCTCATTTAAGAGACTACGATTTAGCTTCTCCAAAGCATTAATGGTTGGAAATACAATACACACCAACTGGCAAACACAGGCTTATCTGGAACTTCTGACCTGATTCCCAGGTGTTGAGAGGGTCATTTTTATAGGACCATTTGTCTACTGATGGAGTCCTGCTGCTAAATGGATCCTAAAGTATATTAAAAAAAAAAAAAAGGATCCTAAAGTTTGCTACGTATTTGTGTGTGAAGTTGAGGGCAAAACAGCTCAATTCCTATCAGTCAGATTTAATAAAATAGGAAAAAAGTGCTTCTTTCTCCATCTCAGTTTACAAAGTATTAGCAGTTAGGTAATTCCAGCCAGATCATTCTATGGAGAAAGTAGCAGGTCTCCATATTATGATGCTTAAATTGGCTTCAGTAGATTATTAATTTTATTTCATTCTATTATTTTTTAATGTTTATTTTTGAGAGACAGAAAGAGAGAGAGCAAGCACGAGTGGGGGGTGGGGGGCAGCAGAGAGAAAGGGAGACATAGAATCCGAAGCAGGCTCCAGGCTCTGAGCTATCAGCACAGAGCCTGATGCGGGGCTGGAACCCACGGACCGCGAGATCATGACCTGAGCCGAAGTTGGACGCTTAACCGACTGAGCCACCCAGGTGCCCCAAGATCATTGTTAATTTTAAATAAGGAAGTAAATAGATAAGCAAACATCTAAATTCAACCATAAAGCAGTATTCCTACCTTTCAGACCCAGCACTTCCTCTTTGAGGGGAAGGTCAGTCACACCAGGGGCTCTGTTAGCCTGTACTACTTGGGGTGCCTACTCCTCGTGAACTCTATTTGCAGGGGACCACATGTGCCCTCAGGGATCACACATCGTGTGTGTGCCCCAGGCCAGGTTGAAAAGGTCCATATGGAAACATATGAAGGAAGCCACCTAGCTTTCTAAGATGGACTGTTGTATCTCCCTACACGGATACGGGACTTTCCCTAAGTGCAAATGTAAAGCTGTTGTACCTGCCTGGGTCACTGATGACTCTCATATTCTTGAAATCTGGACATTTGGTAGTGGCTAGGCAGAGTGGGCCCATGTGACCAGACCCCAGTAAAAAACGTGGACACGAAGCCTCAAATGCGATGACCTGGGCAGAAACATCTCACACAGGTTGCTGCATTTTTGCTACTTGGGGTTAGAGCATTCAGTGTGGCCCCTCGTGGGAGAGAGAGAGAGCACTGGAAGCCTGCACATGGATCCCCCCAGACTCTTCTTGATGGATCTTTTCCCTTAGTGATCCAGCTACATATCCCTGCTGTTGTCTCTATAATAAATCTGAGCCATCAGTAAGACTGTACATTAAGTCCTATGAGCCTTTCTAGCAAATCAGTGAACCCTGGGTGATCTTAAAAACCCCTGAAACCATCCCCACATGGCCATCACTGATGGCCTGTTACCCTTCAGATACTATATTAAATTTACATAAAATCCCTCCAAAAATACATGTGCTCAACAGAGTCTAGAGGATACCCTTGGCCATCTTGAAAAGTCAGGAAGGAAAACGAAAATGACCCAGATATTCTGTCCACAAAGGTCACAATATTACAAGTAAAGTAATTCTGAGTGGCTTAAGTTCTTATAGCTAATTGCCTTTTGGGAAAAAAAAATCAATTAGAGATCACAGATGTCTAGACTAATTCCATTAAATATCACAAAGAGAAAGGAATGTGGAAGTGGAGTAAGCGGTCATTTGTGTTGAATGAGAAAAAAAATGTACAAACGAACAAAGCAGGAAAGGGAGACGTGTTCCGAAAGTTTATCAAAGATGTGAATTATGTCAGAAAAGTGAAATGGTCTCAAGACACCAGCCACCTCGTAGTGAGCCAAATTTCCTTAGGACCCAAGCTTCATCTCGACTCGCCCACAGACTTGGAGGGGATATCTTTTAAGACACTGTGTTAAGTCTTTGAGGCTTTCTCAGAGGTCACTAGATTTGCTTCATGATTTATGGAAGGGGGGAGAGCCTCTTAATGGAATACACATTTCAGACCCAGGACCGATACCCCCAAATCCTGAGGAGAGAACCCCAGCAGACACCTACTACAGCTCTACCTCTAGGGAAACCATAATGCATGGAGGACAACATCCCTGAATCTATGGGGCTCCTGAGGGACGATTGAACTATTAGTGAGTGAGGCTGGAGGGGCTCCTTTTAGGCATTCTGGAAGAGTCTAACGCCACTCCAAGGCTCAGAAACTGGAGTAGGCTGGTGTCTCCTCCTGACTCAAGCAATTGGGTGCCAGCCATCCCCATCTCCCCACCTGCTTCATGAAAACCCACCACAGCGCCTAACTATTATCAAAGGCCAGGACTGTAACATTTCGCCATAACCCACTGGAGAGAAAACGTGGCTGCCGATAATAGCAAAATTGTAAATGATGTATTAATTAGGACCACTGCCATTGCCTCTGTGCCTCGTTACTATTCCATTACTAGTAACCAGCCCAGTCTAGGGCCATTACTGCTCCTTCTGACATTTCTCAAGCACTTGTCTCTTCAACTACGCGGAACGGAAATTAGTAGCCTTCTTTTCCATTCTTGCCCGTCCTTCTTCCTAAGATTTGGAGAACTGTGGTCAAATCTGGGTGGCATCACTCAGTAATTCTGAGCCCCTGAGGAAGCCATCCAGTCTCTCTGTTGCTGAGTCCCTTCATTTTAAAGTGGGGTAATAATATCTCTCAGGCACGGTTGTTGGGAAGATGAGGAATCACGTCGGAAAAGTAATCCAGGGCTCTCTTCCAATGAGAGTGGAGGCGGATACTGTTGTTGATGTTACTCTTATTTTTCAAAACTGTTATTGCTGCTCCTCTTATAACGATGTTGTGGTTCAAGCCAAAATTTCATTCTTGGTCATCGCCTCCGGAGTGTGAGTGCCAGCGACCCCCTCAGAGGAGAAGCAAACTAGCAGGCCTTTGGGCACTAGACCATGGGCTCGTTCATTGCCGTGATGTGAACATGGAAGAGCCGAGCTCCGAAGCCTGCCACGGGACAGAAGCAGAGCAGGCTTTCTAAGCAGGGCTCACCTAATCAAACGACGCGCTAGATGCTGATGCTGTGTATCCAGCCCCGTGGAAATCACAAGTATGTGGGATATTCTCATTTGCCTTTGTCTGTGTCCCAGGATGGTTTCCAGGGAGTCTTTTGTTTCCTGGGAATGGGGTGGGAAGAAGCGGCCATCCTTGGTAGTGACTCGCCCCACCCTCCTCAGGCACATGCTAGGCAATTAGCATGGCTGTGAAATTCACATGAGCCACACGGTCCTCTCCCCACACTCGACGCCTCCCCTCCTCACCCCCCCACCGCCACCATCACCGAAATGGTCTTCACACCTGAATACAATTTTGGTTACAGAACAATAAAGGACAGGTGACAGGCCCAGCTGGAAGGCCTCTTTTTCATTTTCCTGTGGCCACAAATCAGACATCTTGGGCTCCCAGCAGGACACAGGCTCCACTGGCAGTAATTGGCACCATCTGTAGCTGTCACAGCACTGGCTGGCATTCCAGCATTCCATCTTTCCAGTCAAGGCATTCATCACTCGTCCAAAACTCAGCCAGCTGACACTGAAAGATTAACTTGCGTTGATTTGCTTGGCTAAACTCGCCCGAGCTTCAGTTGGTACTGAGCGTTCCTGTTTAATAGCCATCCCCATCACAAGATGTTTACAAGGTGATTGTCTACTGAAGTTTTTTCTGCACTCCCCATCTTCTGCCTAATGTTCTCTCAATAATTAGACTTTGGGAAATGGTGGATTAAAACAGAGAAAAGTGAGTGCTGCATATGGTCCCCGCCAAATGACAGGGCCCGTGGGCTGTATAATTAGAAAGTTTCTCCCCTTATCTCTCAGTTGCATTAAATTCCTCTTTGGTTACAGTGTTTGTAGGTCATGGAGATGCTTCTACCTGCATTTGTGCCAGAAGACATCAGGGGGTCAGTCATCTCAGGGGTAACTCAAAGGCCGCGAGGTTGGACTCCCTCTGCCCTTTCAAGCTCCAGCTCTTGAACCTCTCCCGGAAGCCTTCCCTGGGCCACACCCACCATCAGGCCTGGGGGCTACAGAGGCATGAGCCACAGGCCCTTCTCAAGCACGCACTGTGTGGGCAGAGAAGTGACAACAGCTCTGTACTCAGGAAGCATGAAAAGAAGGAGCACCTGTCGCAGACCAGAAAGGGGGTCAGGAAAGGCTTCCTGGAGGAGATGACGCTCGAGTATTCAATTCAAGGCTCAGAAAGAACTAACAAGACCGTGAACCGGGAGAAAGGAAGAGGGCATTCCCCAGGGTAACAGGATGTAAAGAAGGCAATGCGCAGGACACAGCGCGGGGTAGTTGAAGTGCTCCAGGTGGGAGTTCAGTGTGATACGAACGAAGAGTCCTTCTGGGGAAATGGGGTCTAGTAGTGAAGGAGTATGTACATTCGGCCTCTGTGCTAAAGGAAGGAGTTTGACTTTTATCATGTGAGTGTTGGAGAACTATTGAAGGGATTTCTGACAGGAGCTTGGGACGATGAGGTCTGTGGCCATATGTGAGATCAACTAGGCAGAAGAACTGTAGGCAGAGGAAGAAGCAAGAAAGAAACGTAGCCGTGTCTCAGGCAATAAGGGTGTGGGGAGAGGTCAGCCTGACAGTCCGTAATGACTGAACAAAGAGGGGCATGCGGAGGTGGGAAGAGGTAGGAAGTCTAGGACACCATGCAGGTTTGCTGCCCGTGAGACTGAGTGGAGGGAAGGGTCAGTCCCCAAGTTGGGCGTCAAGGCAAAAGGGGCCAGTGTGATTCCACACATCAGAAGGCCTGGTCATATGTGACACCGCCCACCTTCCCTGCAACTCCTCCCCCACGCTCATGAGGAAACTTGCGCTCTGACAAGCACATCAATATGTTCCTTTCTGGACAAAATGGTGCTTTTCTTCTCCCGAACCTTAACTCACGTGATGTCCCTCACTTACAAGCCCTCCTTCCTCGGCCCCACCTGCCAATCCTTCCTAGTTAAGATTGGCACCCAGCACGGAGCAGGACCTTAATACATACTGGCCGTTATAGGCTGAGCTGTGTGCATCCAAAAAAGATAGGCTGAACTCCTGATCCCCGGGACCTGTGAACATGACCCACCTTGTTTGGGAATGGGTCCTTTCAGATGCAATTGGTGAGGTTAAGATGAAGTCATACTACAGTAAGACGGGTCCTTGATCCAGTATGACTGATGTCTTCATAGGAAGAGAGAAATCTCTTCGTACGAATCCGACAGAAATCTCTTCGTAGGAAGAGAGAACTCTCTTCGTGGGAAGAAAGAACACAAAGCAGGCCACGTGACCAAGAAGGTAGAGACTGAAGTGCGCAGCTATGAGCCAAGGAACATCTAGGGCCACCAGGAGCTGGGAGAAGTAAGGGAGGCCCCTTCCCTGGAGCCTTCAGAGTGACTGTGGTTCTGCCATCACCCTGATGTTGGACTTCTAGCCTTCAGAACTGTGACACAATACATTTCTGCCATTTATGCCACCTGCTTTTTTTTACAGCAGCCCTAGGAAACCAATACACTTGTGAATTGAAAACAATCAGATAAAATCATGGCTCCTCCATGAAGCTTACCCTGTCTCTTCAAGCCTGAAATTATCTGTCCCTAAAAGTCAGAAAACAATCTTCAGCCCACAATCCTTCCCTGCCCTCCACTGCTAGCCCTAGGTGGATGGTACCATCCTAATGAGGGGCTGACACAGATAATCCATCTACTAGGACAATAATAACAGCTCTCATTTAGTAAGTGATTCCATGTGATCACTTTATAAATCATATCTCGCGTTATCCTCACAAGTGATTTTAAATGCATGTTTCATTTGAGCCTAACGATGACACCACAGGGCAGGGTCTATTATCCACGTTTTACAGGTGAGCAGCAAACAGTGGCCCAGAAGGATTTTTTCCAATGTCACCAAGCAAATAAGTGGTAGAACCAGTTATGTACCACTCCAAAGCATGGGCTCTTTACTGCCATGTTCAAGTTTCCCTTTGTCCATAGGTAATTTTTTTTTGCCTGGCCCCATTTTGTTCAGTTCTGTGCCACCTCCTGCATGTAAAAGTTTCCTTCACACTGGGACCATCTTGCTTTGACTGTGAAACATACACGCAAAAGAAAGTTGCCCTCCACCAAGTGCAATGAATTTTCTATGCATGGGTTTTAAGCCTCTAATGTCAAGATGCAGTCAGACACGTAAACCCTGGTGGATTGGAATCACCTCGGCCTCCTGAGGTGGCCAAAAGAAACCCAGGATGCAGAGGGAAGGTATATATGAATATACATATAAATATGGGTATAAATACGGGGTGCCTGGGTGGCTCAGTCGGTTAAGCATCCGACCTCGGCTCAGGTCATGACCTCAGAGTTCATGGGTTCGAACCCTGCGTTGGGCTCTGTGCTGACAGCTCAGAGCCTGGAGCCTGCTTCAATTTCTGTGTCTTCCTCTCTCTCTCTGCCCCTCCCCCACTCACATTCTGTCTCTCTCTCAAAAAGAAAACAAAACATAAAATATATATATTTATATATTTATTTATATATATAATTTAATATATTACTATATATAATACAAATATATAAATAAATATAAATATAAATATTCATTTATATATAATATATATTATATATATATTATACACACACACACACACACAGATACGTTTTTTCCTTCTAAGCATAATTGAAAACCTACATTTCCAAAGAATGGTTCTAGATCCATTTGTGGGGGGGGGGAGGGGCAGGGGGAAGCAACTTCCAGGACTTGCCTTGGAAAGTGAAGCGAGTGATACACTGCAAGTCTCAGTCAAGCTGCCACCGTCTTACTTGACAATGTAAATAAAATGTTCTTCTGTGAATGAAAGTGTGGGAGTCCGAATAGCATGACAAAAAGGTTTATATAGTTATCATCAAAATATCACTAACCAATATGCTTCCAGCATCTTTTGGGGAGTAATGGATGGCAACATGAATGTTTACTTTGGTACATGAGATAAAAAGTACCAAATGTGTTGCTCTCTCTACCACTATTATCACTGTGACTCAAGAATTTATGGAACATTGGCTGTAGATACTTATTAAACCCCAAAGGGAAAAAACAATGGAGAATTGACCAGATTTACAGGCAAAAGATTAAAGGTATGTACATGTGCGTGTATGGAGAGAGGACTGGTGTGAGACATGGAGAAGGGAGAGGATGAGGAAGGAGACAGTGGCCATGTCTGGCTTTAAATCTGGGTTGTCAGTAACCTTGTACTGGGGCTGTCGTATATTCCGGCTCATGGTGAAGATGCTTCCCGAACACAGCGTTGCACACAGTAGGCACGCCACGGTCGCTGAATCCATTCGACGGAACTGGGCTAAACTGGCAGTGTTTTTACAGCTGACGCGGCCGTGCCCAAGCAACAAAAATAAACACGACAACCCGGATCAGACTTGAGTGTTAAGAGTTTTCTATCTTAAAAAAATAAACATCATAAACTGAACCCATAAAGTAGAAGTGCAAATATTAGTCTGAGCTGGAAGCCAAAATCTACGGGAGCCTGCTGTAAATAATTAGGGAGCAATTATACATAAAGACGCACACTCTGGACATTACTTTAAAAAAATTAGTGGTCCATATATTTTATCTTCCTAGTACCACTGCAATTAATCAAAAGTTTATATATTTCTTCAATCCAGATACAACATGTCAACAACTGCAGTTAAATGCATCATAGAAATGGAACGCTCCTGCAGAAGGTTTCATTAAGTCTAACATGATTTACAGGACTTAAGACACATGGCTGGGAGATTTCTATATCACGGCAGCAAGTACTCCAGGGATGTCTTGACCCACTTGAAATTGTTTTAGCTCCACTATTACCTGGGTCACAACTGATGGCAGCATAGATCAATTACATTGTAGTCATTTAAAACCTGTTTCCATGCATCTGGTCACCCAAAGATTCACTTTGCATTTTCATACCCTGAAAGAGCCCTTATAATAACAGAACTTCTTGAGCAGACTAAGATGAACTCATCTACCTAAATAGGGCCCCTGCAAGACAGGCTGTGAGGAAATACGCCCCCCTTAAGACTGCAAACATCCGCTTTTCCTGCATTTCTGAAGAGGCTAATTTTTCAAGCCTCTTCTTACATTCTCCTCAGCCTCTTCTATTTGAGAACTGACTACCTCACATTGATTTTGAGACTCAGAGTCAATAACTGGGCAGACTTTTCAAGTTTATTTCTGCCAATGGATAGAGGGGATTGTTTAGATGCCTATAATTAGGCTGACTGCTAGTGGTTTTGGAATGTAATTTATTGTCGGAAATTCTGCGTGCTGGGTGGAATGGGAAACTCTGCAAATTCTATACTAGAGCCATTTCCTGGGAAATCTATTGCTAATTATTTAAGATCAGGGCAAACTGTGCATCCTTCAGAGCAAGGCTGACCTCCCCCGCGCTGAAGGTGCCAGTCCCAGCAGACTTCTTACCAAACTTGATGTTACATACCAAGGAAAAGGATGCAATTTGATGCATTAAAATTTTTTTTAATGTTTATTTATTTTGAAAGAGAGAGAGAAAAAAAAGCATGAGTGGGGGAAGGGCAGACACACACACACACACACACACACACACACACACACACACACACACAGAATCCGAAGTAGGCTCCAGGCTCTGAGCTGTCGGCACAGAGCCTGACTTGGGGCTCGATCTCATGAACTGCAAGATCATGACCTGAGCTGAAGTCGGATGCTCAACCAACTGAGCCATCCAGGCGCCCCAATGCATTTTTTTTATTGGCCAAAATGCCACACAAGCATGCCTAGTTCATACTGCTCCAAAGGCTCCATGTTACTCAGAGAAAAATCCAGGGCCCTTACAAATGGCCTACAAGGTGCTCTGTGACCTGCTGGCCACTCACCACAAATCCAACTGCCAGCTCCCTGCCCCACCTCCTAGCTTTCTCCCCATCGCATGCTCTGCTCCAGCCTCAGTGGCCTGCTTTGTATTTCTCAGACATACTTTTGTTTGGAAGGTTCTTCCCACACAGAAACCCATGGCTTCCTCCCTCACCTCCTTCAAGTCTGTTCCCAAATGTCATCTTCTCAACAAGCCTCTCTTAACGACTCTTAAAAACTTGAGCCCTTGTGGGGGCGCCTGGGTGGCTCTGTCAGTCGAGCATCCAACAGGATCATGACCTGAACCCCATGAGTTCAAGCCCCACATCAGGCTCTCTGCTGTCAAATGCGGAGCCTGCTTTGGATCCTCTGTGTCCCTCTCTCTCTCTGTCCCTCCCCAGCTTGTGCACTCTTTCTCTCTCAAAAATAAACAAACATTAAAAAAAAAAAAAACTTGAGCCCCTGTAACCCATGCCCCAACCCCCTCCCTGCTCAACTGCTCTCCTCAGCACTATCATCATCCCGCACGATCTGTATTCCAGTCTATATTTATTTTGTGTATTTTCTGTCCCCCGTCCGCCACCCCTCTGTGGAACAGACGGTGAATGAGGGCAGGGACTTGGCTTTACCATTAATGTCCCTAGTGCCTCGAAAAGTGGCTGGCTCATAGTAGGTACACAACACACATTGTTGAACGAATGACCAGGTATGGGTGTGCAACAGCTCCTCTCCAACTGAGACGAGTAATTAGATGCTGAATTTCTGGTTCTACTCATGGAAAAAACTCTACTGCATAGCCAATTTTCTTTCTTTTTCAGTTTTTGGAGGAGGGGGTTGCCCATTCCTTTCTGATCAACATTCACCTCTCAGGGAAGGATTCCATTCCAGAGAGCCTGTCTAGACACAGGCACGTGTGTGCCATGTAATCTTTCAACTTTTGTGTTGTCCCCGTCCCTAGGAAACACAGCCTTGAGGAGGAGTGAACTCCAGATATTTTTCAGAATAGGGGCTTCTACTTAAAAACTTTTCAAATGCAGTACCATCGTGTGCTTTCAGAATCGGAGTTATTTTTGTGAACTTGATCTTTAGATGTAACTCCACGGGTTTGGCATATGGCAACATTCCCACATCACAGCGATTCCTGGGCTTAACGATAAACACAGATTCTGTGCTTCCAAATCCTAGGATTACCTCTTACTTCTGCAAGTTGAAAAGAATGGAAACTAGAATAAAATCCCTGGTGATGTAATCTGATCCCACTCTTGTAGGTGAGGGTGGAGGCAAGTGGGACCGAGCGCTCGAAACCACTGCTTTTATTCACGTGTCTTTATTCAGTGTAGAGCTCGGCGACCACCTCCGCCACGGGTATCCACAGGTGTAGACAGGGCATGGAGGGAGTGAGGGGAGAATGGCAGATAAAAGACCAAAGGGCAGAGGGTTCTTGAACCACTACCACACAAGACATCCAGAAGGCAATACGGAGAGCGTCCGTCTAGCCAAGAGGCGTATGGGAAATGACACAAAATGGGCCTGGCACTCGCGACCCTTTAAGCAGTAGTAGTGGCTCAATACAATTGATGAAGTGCTTCCATTTAAAGTTATTAATTGCGATAATGGCTTGAACTCAATAAAAGGGCTATATTGGATAAAAAGGAAAGCCGAACAATATTGTCTTCATTAGCATAAAATCTTCCAGGTCCTCCACTACACTTTCCAAGAGGAATAGAGAGATGCCTCAATTTTAACCAAATTTTTATGGTTTTACAGCAGCCGTGGTTATGCATGAATTTCAGAATACATTTACTCGAAAATTCATTATATGAAACATTTATCCCATGAATAAATTAGAGACTCTGAAATACAGTGCAATAAAACTTTTGCTGCTAGAAGAATTTTTATGGGTGAAATAATGTGAAAATTAGTAACATCAAATATGATTCCCCTTAACCCAGACCAGTCCCCCACACAATTATTTTGACATGGTCTGTCATACATAATAATGTAGATTTTCAAATAATGCTATAGAAGAGACTTGTAACAATTCTTATCAGAATTTAGAAATACATGATGAATCACTGGGTATGGAAAATGGCAGTTTATCCATTTTGCAAAATGATTTTTTTTTCCCAGAGCCAAATTGGATTGAAGACTTTGTTCTCTCTTAGCAATTGTTAAACTATGATATATTCAAGCAAGGGGAAAGCTAGTCTACCTAGGGCCAATGCCTTCACCCCTTGTTCACTCAGTTGGTCTTGGCAATGTGGTCTAAACTTGGTATGCTAAGCATTTCCATGATCATATTGGACCACGGCTGGCACATTTAAACGCGCTAACGCTAGTAACTTCATCAGGTGTGATTCAGTATCAAAAAGAGAGGTGTCTAAATAATTAAACAACATGTAAAAACAGCAATCAGCGTGAAGAATACTAAAATTAGCCCTGTCGTTATTTTCAAGAGACACAATGATGACAGGTCAGCCAAACGACCTAAAACCAGTGCCTCCTCCCATCCCACAGCACTGTTGAGATTCCCAGATGCAAAACTGTGAAAATTGCCTCAGAGGGATACGGCATATACCTAGAAGATAAAACCAATTGTTTCAGTTGAATTCAACAGGAGAAAAACACGTGAAATAAACCCACTTATGTATGTGGAGATAATGCGCCACCCCAACACAATTTTCCAAAAATCAAGATCTATTTTATTTTCCAAAACGCTATGTGCCTCTGTTCTGGATAATGAAAGTTTTGGCAACCGAGAGCAGTGTGGTAACACCTCATTGCAAACGTACTTCATGCCACGGAATCGTACATCAACAAAAATGGCTAAAATGGTAAACTTGAGGTTCTATCTATTCCACTACGATAACAAAATTTAAATGCTATGTTATTCATAAAGTCATAAGGATTTCAATGCTTTCATTTGTCGAAGCAGGAAGATGGAACAGAACCCTAGAAAAATTATAAATGTTGCTCTCAGATCTATATTGCCTATATGATGGATGGACATCGCTATCAAGGGAGGCAGAGAGGAAGGGTACAGGGAATCATCCATTTTCAAAGAGATCCATTTTATCACTGCATACGTTTTAAGAGCCTTATTTGTCTTCGGTTCTGTTGTGCCATTTTTTCACCCAAGTCAGTGATGCAATAAGAATTAGCTTGATCAAGCTCATCACCAGCTGAACACCTAATTGCTAATTGAGAATCTTCCCCTTAGTAACAGTAACTGGCTTTGGAGTATTTACCTTATTTTTAACTGGGGCTCCATTTCCGAATCTGTTGTGTGAGGAAGTCTTTCAGTTCAATTAATCTAACACCATTCCCGAGTCTCCGATCATCACCACGATGACAACTTTCAGATTATGACAACTTTCAGATTAAGTATTTGCTTTAATGTTTATTTATTTTTGAGAGAGAGAAGCACAGAGTGTGAGCCGAGAAGGGGCAGAGAGAGAGGGAGACACAGAATCCGAAGCAGGCTCCAGGCTCTGAGCTGTCAGCACAGAGCCCGACACGGGGCTCGAACCCACGAACCATGAGACCATGACCTGAGCCAAAGTCTGGCACTCAACTGACTGAGCCAGCCAGGGGCCCCCAGATTAAGTATTTATACATCACAAATCTATTCTCATATCAGGCTTTCGCAGTTTATGTTAAGCTTAGCATTGGCTCATGTCCATTAAGTATTGTAGAAAAGTCCTCTGGAGAGGTTTTGTCTCAAGACCTTGCCTTTAAGCCGTTCAATATTAGAATTCCCATTTTACAGGCATGACAATTGAAGCAAGATAAGTAACGATGCTTTCCTGGGGTCAGAGAAAATGCACACTGTGGAATGAGGGTCAGAAATCAGTACTCCTGGCCACTAGTATGTCACCCTCTCTACTATGCCACACCGTGTGTGCACACACGTGCATATGTGTGTGTCTCAAACTCGGTTCCAACAGCAAAGTCATTGTGAGAAGCCATTACTATATAATTTATGCTCCAATATTTATTAAGTGATCACAATATGCCACGTACTATTCAAGGGACTTTACATGATTAAATAATTTTATCCTTATACCAACTCTATGACATAATTGTCATTATAATTTTGCAGAGGTGGTCCATAGTACATTGTGTTTTTCCCGAGTGCTTATGTTAAAGACACTAACTCATACATTCAAAATACACACTTATTTAGTGCCTACCATTTACTGAGTTCCAGGCACTGGTCTAGGTGTCAAGGACACATGAAGACATATTCTGAAAATTGTCACTGTACTCAGTCGAATCCTATCTTTTCACATTCAAGTTAACAGTAGGTCAAGAAGCAGTTACATGACTTCAGCACATCTGGCTAAGGCGGTCAACTTAGTCTAGGATGTGATTAGCCTACACCTTAACTGTAAAAGTTGACCCATGAAATCTTGGTCCGAAGTGGTCCATGTTGTATCTTATTACCCTATTTCTAGATTTCTTTTTCTGACCACAGTAGACGAAAGGCAAAAAGTTAACCTGCTGGAGATTTCTTTATTGCTTGTGCATTTCCAACTGAGTTGAGTTGATCAAAGAATACAAGAAAAAAGTTATTACTTGTAAAACTCACTTTTCATTTAGACTACAACGGTACCTGTGAGTAGTTGTCTCTACTCATGAGGCAACATGAATCTTTGATTTAACTCCTTTTTATTCCATGGCATAACTTTATAGGATGCTCTAAATATCTCTATATGGTGGTTGAAATACACAGTTCAGGCTCTAATCCATGCAAATTTACAGACAAGCTCATCTATATATAGTATACTGAATTTTTTTTTTTTTCAAGATCTAATTACCAGAACATTTCGGAACAACAAGTGAGCATGCAGTTTTTAAAAACCCGAAATTCAGGAGTGGTAACAATGGCAAGCCAACAAATGTAATGATAAGTTAGTAGAGCTTAAAAGATGGGGAGAAGGGGGCTGCATGGTAATTCTGACATGGTTTATCCTTTCTATTTTATGAGCATATTTTATATTTTCAGCCATTGGAAACCCCAGCTCCCTGACACCAAAAACACTAAAATTTGAGAGGCCATCCTTTCTGCATCTCTTTCTATCTTAGCTTTCCTTGGAATAAAGGACAGGCATTGCAAAGTTGTTTTATTTTTAAATGTTTACTTATTTATTTTCAGAAAGAGAGAGAGAGAGAGAGAGAGAGAGCGAGAGCAGGGAGAGGGTCAAAGAGAGATGACACAGAGAATCCCAAGCAGGCTCTGTGCTGTCAGTGCGGAGCCCCACACGAGGCTCGATCTCATGAACCGTGAGAGTCGGTGCTTAGCCAACTGAGCCACCCAGGCACCCCAGGCATTGCAAAGTTCTAATGGTGACACTGGATCAATATTAAAACCACCGCTAATGTAAAACACTTGTAGTGGCCACAAGCCCAACCAAATGGATACACTGTTGTATAAAGAAACATCAGTTTAGGGCGCCTGGGTGGCGCAGTCGGTTAAGCATCCGACTTCAGCCAGGTCACGATCTCGCGGTCCGTGAGTTCGAGCCCCGCGTCAGGCTCTGGGCTGATGGCTCAGAGCCTGGAGCCTGTTTCCCATTCTGTGTCTCCCTCTCTCTCTGCCCCTCCCCCGTTCATGCTCTGTTTCTCTCTGTCCCAAAAATAAATAAACGTTGAAAAAAAAATTAAAAAAAAAAAAAAAAAGAAACATCAGTTTAGAAACTGGATAGATTTGTGTTCAAATCCTTTATTCTGTGCCTTCGGTCCAGACACTTGAGTCCCTTGCAGCCTCCGTTTCAACGTTAATAGAACTGGGAGGATGACAGCTCCTGCTTCAAGGAACTGCAGAAATGAAATGAAACGATGCATACAAAAACCTATCACACTTGTTGGCACTTATGGGATACTCAATAAATGCCACTTCTATTCCTCTCCCCAAATGACCAAAAAGAAAAAGAAAAAAAAAAAACATCTAGGATTTTAAATTCTGTAACAGGATATACTCTTTACAAAGCAATAAATATGCCTAATTATGTGATAGAATTTTCAAACACAGAAGTGCCAAAGAGATCCTAGTTGGGATAATTAAAACAGATGAATATGTTAAGGATTACAATGCACAGATTCTAGTCTCTACAATGAGTAGATAAAACTTTAATAAAAGATATCCTTGTACAAATACAGCCAGCAGAGCATTTCAACTCCTCAAAGAGAGGTATTGAGAGGAATATCAGAGGTCATCTTATTATTATCCCTAGAAATGAAAATGAAATGGTCTCTCTGTATATTCATATTGCTTTTTGAGATTCTTCTAACAGTCCAGGTTCTCCCAATTTGTGCATCAGACCTATTGTTAGGAAACCAACACTGAATTAAAAGCTAGAACAGATCAAAACTTTTCAAATTAAATTAAAACCATTCACTCCAGCCAATGGCTCCAAAGCCACTACTGTGGGTGCGAGCGGCTCTGACAGGCCCTGTGGACACAAAGAAAGACAAGACATAATCTCTGCCCTCAAGGAGATGACAGGCCACCGAGAGAGGCGGCTTGGTTCTAAAACCCGACACATGAAAGAATCTTCTCTCTCCTAAAATAAGAATCTTCTGTTTAAGCATAAATCAGGCAACACATTTGTAGACAGTGTTTAAAATGGCTGATGATTTTTTTCCCACTACACTCAAAAGTGACTTTCGCTCCTAGACTATGGAATAATGTAGTAAATGGTCAGTGAGGCAGAAACCGAAACACAGAAAGCCATATGCTTTTCAAAAGAGCTCTCCCATTTAATGTTTCTATGCCTTAAAGAAAGAGCATCCTTGGGCTCCAGGCTAGATATGACATCGACATACCCCATGGTCCTACCCTGAACATTCTCGGTCTGGAAAAGGAAACACACAGGTATTTAAACACAGGTATCTAGGACAACTCAGTTATAAGTGCAGGCATTGTAGTACTGGGAGTTCTTCTCGTCTCGTGTGTACCATTCATGTATGGGTTTTCTCGAAGTTTCCAATAGCCGAGCTTATGTGACATGTAGCTTTTATGCTAAGGGTAATGCCGGTAGGTTCCATGGTGGGAGATCCCTTTCAGAAACTATGAACAGTACCTTCTGGCGTACAATTCCACCGCTCCATACGCCAAGGTTAAGCACTTGTTTCCTTGTTGGATGGACGGTGTCCAAAATGCCATCCTGTCCATATGGCTTCCTAGGAAGAACTATAGCTAGCACAACCACAAGAATGCAGGGCAGGGCTCCGAGAAAGAAGGTTCCAAAGATAACTGGAGGGCACAGGTGCTTTTTACACTGAAGAAAGTGACAACAGAAGCTAGAGAAATAAACCAGTCAAGGGGCTTCAGATACGCAGTTGCTTGATAGAGGATGAAAATGTACCTGGACAACTTGAGTCCATATATATTGTATGAAATGAGGAGATCCCTTCCCCCCCCCCCCCCCGCAACGTATAGAACCACAGGATTGTAGGGCTGGAAGGACCATTTAGTTGTGGTCATCTAGTTGAAATTCTCATTTGGTACGTCCCTCCCCCACGCAGCTTCTCGCCCATACTTTCTGTGACAGGGAACCCGTACTTCCTCAGCCTCAGGATGAGACATGCATTATCGAACACTCAGCTAAAACTGGCCTCCCTGAAAGCTTTCGTACAGTGATTGGGACTCCATCCCTTAGCGCCACAAAGAACAAGCTTAATTCTGCTTTCCTTCCATTTGACAGATTGTGAGATGCATAATGAAAGGTCTTCTGTTCCCCTAAGTTCACTGCTTCTGCTTCATGTGATAAAGCTTAGAGCCCTCCCCTCCCCTTCTCATTCACTCCAGCTTACGGGTGGCACCCAGCCCTCAGTGAAACTCTCATGTCATAGTCCTAAGAGTTCAAAGTCAACTGCAATGATCACTGTCCTTTTGCAAAACACTACACTTCCTCCTGGCCGACTAAGAGCCTATTTGCTGTTTTGATCACAGTAAAAAATGACATCCCGCGATAACCTCTAGGCAGCATACTGCCTCTGCCATCAAATCATGCCTGGTGTACCCTCACCTTCTGCTACTTACGTGGACCCCATTTGGTTCTGGGAGATTTAATTCACAAACATTTATAAAATGCCTACTGAGTGAAAATCCCATGTTAGGAATTAAGGATACCATGATGAATACAACAACAAAAAAACCTACTCAGGGAACAACACTGTAGGAGGAAAGACAGAGATGATATAATAAAAATTAAAGTGTCATATATGTTATGACTAAAATATTCAAAAAGGTCCACAGAGGAAGGCATCATAAATTCTGCTTAGGAGAGGTGGGAACACTAGAAATAGCCCAGAAGGAGGAACTTTTGTGGATGACTTTACAAAACGAATGGGATTTTGACAGGAAGGAAGATTATTCCACCTCAAAGTAGTCTCTGCCAAAGCACAGAGGTGAAAGCATCTGGTGTGTATGAGGACACCACAGGCTGTCCACACCTCAGGCTAGAGCACAAGGCTCATGGGGCCAGATGGAGTTATGGAGGGGAAATGGGAGATGGGCTCAGGGCTAAGGGTCTGGACGAGTGTGGACTTTGTTCTTCAGGAAACACCATACTATCCAGGTTTTTGAGCAAAGAAGCGAATGGTGAGGAATGTTTTTTTGAAAACTCAATCAATCAAAGAATACAGAAAATGAGTGACATGGAAGACAAAGTCGGAATTGCTAGCAGGACCAGCAGCCGGACAGGCTCCTGCAGTCATTCCGACAGGAGACGAAGAGGGGCCTGAGGAGGAAGGTGGCGGTGGGCAAAGCCACAGTGGTCAGTCAACAGGCGGTAAATGACTGGATGTTGGGGGGCAGGGTTTGAGCCTGGGTGCCTGTGTGGATGATGGTCTTTGAGCAGACAAAAATGAAAAATATTCTGTTGTAAAAGAATGTAGAGCTATGTCTTTCAGAGTTACGCAAGGTTCCATTAATAATTATAACTCAATATAAGTGTAACACTTAAGAATAAAAGAGTTGGTCTTTTATTATGTGCAGAGCATCTAGGTAAAAAATGTAATATGCGGTTGGAAATGTGATTGTGGACAGGTGATATGAGTTGGGTGTCATCAACATGGGTGGCAGAGTGAGGGTGCAGAAGAAAGGTGAGAACCACACAGCGAACCCTGTTAAATTCTATTGCCTTAGAGTCAACTACTGACATACTGCCCCTCCCACTGGGTCAGTCATTACAAAGCAAGGGATTTACCCTCAAACAGCTATAAAACAAACACTAAGTTTCAAAATCCACGACCCACCTATAATAAACCTACTGTTTTACTTTCTCTTTTTTTAAGTTTATTTTTATTTCGAGAGAGGGAGCTGGGGAAGGGCAGAGAGAGAGGGAGAGAGAGAAACCCAAGTGGGCTCCGTGCTGTCAGCACAGAGCCCAACGTCGGGCTTGAACTCATGAACCATGAGATCATGACCTGAGCTGAAATCAAGAGTCAATGCTCAGTGGACTGAGCCACCCAGGCACCTCTACTGTTTTACCTTCCAAGTTGAATGCACTTTGGGGGTTATATCCGAGTCATGAGAATCATTTTCTCTGGCATAAGCATCCAGGCGCAATATGGGAACCAGATATGATTTTAAAGGAAGCATTTAGCATGACACGGGTTTTCTGTTTATGAGTGTTCATGTTTAATGATGACTGAGGGCAGAAAAACAAAAACAAAAACCCTTATCGGAGTCTGAACTACTGGTAGAAGCTTGGCATTGCTTTGTCTTCATGACCCTGAGATATCAAAAGAACTTTGGTATATGATTTGCTCCCGAACTAGAAGACCACAGTAATATTAGAGTAGAAAAATGGCACATTGTTAAAGGCAACAAGAAACGCAGACAGTGGGATAGAGAGGTCTAGACGCCTTGACACCACACCTTGATTAAATAGTTTTATATATACTTTTTTGTTTGTTCTGGTCCCTCAAAGTCTCTGTCTCCCCCTGACTGGTTTTACTATAAGATAAAACAACCGAATCAAATACTGTGTATAAATATTGGCAGCTTTCAGCCTCGCTTTTCATCCGGAGCCTAATAGGCAAAGAGCTTCAGTGAGTTTGCTGGCTTTTCCAAGTGAGTCTAGAGGGGCTCGTTTCCCTAGATCGAATCTTGGGCAAACAGTTCGCTATCGCTCTACAAACAAGCGAAAATTATGACCTTATGCTATTGTTTCTCAGCAATCCCAAGCTTTGATGCAGACCGTGTGGCCTTTCCAACATAATTGGATATGAAGCCACTTTTGTTTAAAACACCCGAGGAAGATTCATCGTTAAAATCGTGTGGGTTTGGGCTGCAACATTAGGTAATTCTACTGTTTAAGGTTTCACTAAGTGTGGGAGTGACTTACAAGAATCCTCTGCAAGGGAATTGATCCATCAGCCTGGTCTGGAGATATCAGGAAGGGTTTTCATGTGACCCTCCTGACGGTGCTAAATATTCCTTCACCGGGTGAAGCGTCCCTACTGAAGCATTGAAGAGACAGAGAAAGCATTAAGATTGGGGTGGGGGGGGGGCGGACAAAGGATGGATTGATAAGGCAGCATTTAACAGTACAGAAAAACTGACTTAGAAATGGTGTTTGTGTGTTTTTCCCTCACCAACGTCACCTTTAACGTCTTTTCCGTTGCTGTGTCACTGTGCCCCGTTGTCCACAGCGCACACCACTCTACTGGAGCAGCTGTTACTCCGTAGTTCTGACAAGGACCAAGGAAAATTTGCTATTTCTAAGCCATGTAGTTCAACAGTTTAAGTATGAGAAAATTTAGTTAGGAGGTTTGGATTTTTAAAAATGAACTGTAGTTATGATAGAGTCCATTAACCAATTCTGAATTAAAGTGGAATGGAAATAAAATTATAGGAGAACATGTATAAAAGAACATGTGACATCCACATGGATACCAAATGAATCCATTATACTAAGTACTTTTCCAGTAATAGCGAAATGAATTCATAATGATGGCACACTTAAGATCAAATGAAACCTAAAAATATAAATGTCAAAATATCTGTACATGGTTCGCTCTCATAATTTACCTTTTCACTGCACACCAAATACAAAGTCAAAATGCTTCCACATTGAGGATTTTCGTTTTAACACTTTTCACTCGTGAGTTGGGTTTGATGGTTGTAAATGGAGTTTTATGTAAATCAGAAAGACAGATGATAAATTTCATGGGTTGGTCATGGCAAAGATGGCAAATTTCACAGTAAGTCACAGACTAATGTACAGACACACAGCCGCAAATAAAATCAATTTAACTGCTAAGTAAATTACTCTTCAGGGTTAAAAATGAGAGCATGAGTGTGCCACAAGATGTTTCCATAGGATGCACTGAAAACTACATTCTAAAGCAACAAGTCTAGAAAAATTCTTCTTCAGGAAAACCGTGCTCTTCTATGTTAGTATTCAAATAATTTCAACATATTGTTGCTATTTTTGGAAATCAAAAATCACGGAAAATCGTTGCAATTGATCAATGTGTTGTATTTGAAATGCAGAGTCTCTTTGGGTGTGTTGTCATCATTTGGACTTTATATGAATTCCCTCGAAGTTTTGGCATTTATCATGGCAATAAATAGTTAAACAATGAACACATTGTTCTTATCCATGAAGGAAGGGAAATCAGAACAGAGAGAGGGCCTTCTACAGGTTTTTAATGTCTCCTGAAATAAAAAAAAAAAAAAAAGAAAGCACGTTGAATGTTAAAAGTGGCCAGTGTTTGACCAGGTTTTGAGAGACAGGTCAAACATTTTCCACACATAAGCTCATGCTCATCAAAATGCTTATAAGCACATCGCTTAGAACACAATTTTGTCTGCCCATTCAAACACCGCTTTTTCTAAATCTGGGAGGTCTATTTCAATATTATGGACATGATATAATTGCTCCTGCCAGCATTACAGATTTTTGCACAGCTGAGTGGAATCCACCAAGGCAATTTACTATAATGGTGTGGGCACATGTGCACATGGGCACCACGCGCGCGCACACACACACACACACACACACACACACACTATCATCATACCTACGAAAGAAAGGTTTTCACCGAATACAAAGGACAAAGGCCCTACACGACAAGCTAAATTTTTATTTGGGGAATTCTAGTTAATTTTGAGCCTTATAATCTTTAAGAGCTAGAAAGATCTCCAGCCACAGAAAGCATTTTGACAGGACACTTGCTTGCCAATTAAATCCTCAGAAGTACAGCAACAGACTGGGCTAAATACAGATAATATAATTTGGCCTGTTGTCTGCACAGCAGTAAATTAGAATCCTGAAAAATAGTGGCTGCAGATGTTCTTTCTAAACAACAACAACAACAACAACAACAACAACAACAACAATTTTTAATGCTTTTCTGGAGTTATATTCCAAAACATCCCTTATGAGCTTCTTCTTCCCGAAAGCATCAGCAACAGGGCCAAGGTCAGAATAGCTTCCTGGGAAGAATGCATTAGAGGAGGGGAGTCTGTGGAGGCTGGGGGGTCGGCTTCAGTGTCAACACTGGGGCTTGTTCAGGAACACGGTGGGCGCTAAACACGGCACCTCCCCACGTCCACGGCACGTGTCTCTTTGGTTCAATATGGGGCTCAAGTACTCCCGTGGGTAACCCCATCACTTCGGGGGTCTGGTACATTTAATTAAGCTAAGTAGAACGAGAGCCTACCCTGGGAGTCAGCCTGCTCGCCCGGCCCTGTGGCAGACAAGGCTGCTTTGAACAGAGCATCAGGAAGTAGGGGTTTGGCAATTTTTCAGTTCATCTGTTCAATAAAAGTGGCCAAGGTAGATTATTTTTTGTCTGAATTATCAACTTTGGCTGTCTATGTTGATGAAATGACCCAGATAATTGCCAAATCTCCATTTCACCAGTCTCCACAACCCAGATATGCCAGCAGTCTTTTGAGGATAGCATTACTTACCCTGACGGTTTCCCCATTTGCTAATAAGATGAACAGTACCTGACATCACATCTCATTTAGAAAGCAATACGTAACCTTCAGGTGAGATGCAGAAAATATACAATGACAAACACCAATACAAATAAAATTTGATATGAAAATCTTGGGATTACATTGGATACACTTAGTCTTTATTTGGTCCTTCCTCTGGATTACTGTCTGATTTTTAAGCCCTCTTAGTGAGTATGTTGCTTTCCAAAGGGAACATATGGCAAGGGAAAATTCAAAGGCAGAGACCCTCCAGTTTTCTAGCTGTAGTGTCTTTTCTGGCAACCTGTCGAAGGGCAAATTGCGGCTTTCACTGCACTAAATTTCAAGAAACTAATCCCCCCCCCGCCCCCGTCGAAAGACTTAAACACAGACCCAGTATGAAAGTTCATCACTCTCTACCAAGAGTCGTGACTTCCCCTATCACTTGGACTTTCTTCTGACTTTGTTATGATAGCATTTGGCCTCTACATTGGTTCATTCCCAGTTCTTCCAAGTATCAGCACCACCCAGATGGCATTATGGATGCCTTTTTCAAATCCCACCCCTACATTTTCCTTGACTGCTCTACACACTATTAGTCATTATTGTGGCAGCTTACTCTAAGCCAAAGGATATAAATGTGTCTGCAATCTGACTGGCAGGGGTGTCATAAAAACAGTGCAGCTTGAGTGTGTACACGTACGTGTATGCGTGTGTGCGTGCGCACGTATGCAAAAATGCATGCACGCATACGCATAACTCACATATGCACGTGCGCACCCACTGCCTATACACAAATGCACTAGCTTGCTTTGTAACTCTCTCGAGGGGGAAGCAGAAATATATTTTTCTCATGAAAAAAAGCTAGGATTGAGTCCCATCAATCAAGTCCCGTCTCCCCCCGCCCCGCCCCCACCGCCCCATCCACCTCTGTCCACGGCATAGCCAGTTACTACACAAGAACCAGCCGGCAAACTCCTGACATGTTTACTCAGATTACAGCATGGCCACTCCATCAGAATCACGAGCATTGCATTGATTTGAATAGTGGCATCTCAAAAGTTGAGACCCTTATAATAGTACGCATTCTAAAATAACCCAGGTGAAAGATTTTCTCGCTCTCGTCAATTGCTGTCAATTGATCTCTCTCATCGCACAACAAACTGCAAGACATCATCAGACACATATCTGTATTAAAGAAATCCGGTCCTCTATCAGGTAGGTATAGAATCTAAGCTGACGTACCATGCGGGGAAAAAAAAAAAAAAAAAAAAAAAAAAAAAACTGCTAGAACCTCAGAGGACATCCCACTGCTTCGGCTGCACATTTCGTTTTATTTATATCCTAAGAGGGAGAACACATCTGTAAACATTTTCAAAGTTTAAAGCACAATGCAGAGGGACTGCCTACGTTATTATCTATGCAGAGCACGCAGTTTAACATTTGTTTATGCAAACCATATAATTGGAAACTCTGTCCATTTTCTGCTTGTGCTAAGTATTCTGTGTATAAATACTTTTTCATAGTAGATAAATAGGGTTTTTATTTAGGTCTTATCACCTTCATATTACATATTCATTGATTTCTAAACTGCCTTAAACAGCTCTGTAGCTGGGAAACATTATGAATTCAGCTTTGGCACCTTGGTATTAAATTTGCATAGCAGGTCACACGTCGCTTGAGATACATGCAAAATTGCACTGCGGCTATTTTATTACAAGCCACAAAAGATATTCAGAAACTGCACACAGCATCAAAAATAAATTAAAATGGATCAAAGACCCAATAGGAAGCCACATTTTTTTTATTGTTTTGCGATGCCTAAAGCCATTTAGATGTTCTAGTCAATAAACAAAAGTTAGACTAACAATTTTTAGTCCTCCTGGTTTTATATTCTAATTACCAAAGGTTAACACAATTTTTCTTTATCACACCAGGACTGACTTTAGTTGTAGTTAAGAGTTAAATATGAAATCCCCTGTACTATGATGCCTGCAATTACATGTATACTCCAGATACACGCGTGTGCGTTTGCTGCCGTAATAAAATTATGTTTTGTCACAACGCATTCAGCGTTTGCACTTCTGAGGAGATTTGGCATTTATTCAAAGTGTATCGGCATCCCATTACAAATCACCCGCCCGCATATTTTATGTTCAAATACATTAGCAAAACATTTTTCTGGGCTACCCTACTATGACCCGTGTCAGGAACCAGAAGCTCTGGTCCTACCATTTCTGGATACAACAGAAATAATTTTCAGTGGACAAGGCTGGACTCTGTCACATCCCATATACAACACCCCCACCAGGTCCTTGTGGACCCATCCAGGTCCAAGGGACCCAACCCTTGTGAGTCTCTGAGGCTCAGGAATGGAGCCTATTCATCGAATTGCCCAAGTTCAGAACTGTACATTTGCCTAAATTGGCTCCTTTTAAAAGAGAACCAGAGAGAAGATAAATGTCTCCTGTTGGCAAGGAAGGGGGGACACTAGAAAAATGGCAAGGGAAAAATGGTATGAACAATGGCACAGAGAGAAATGTGCATGAGAAGTTTGGGGGTCAGTGAAGAGCCCAATCTGGCAACGGAAGAAGATATAGCGGCAAGATCTAAACACAAGACCCATAAAGCCCAACTTTGCTTATTCATCTGGGACAGTAACTCTCAGCCTAGAATTACTCTAGAGTTAAAGAAGCTATTTCAAATGGACTTGATTACAACCCATAGTTGGTCACTGAATGAAAGGATTTTGTTCACATGGGGTATTGCCACATTTGGTGCCTCAAAAACCATACTATAACTTCACCTATAAAACTGTGAATTCATTCATAAATCTTTTATCTTAAACATTTACTTCTTTTAATGTTTATTTATTTTTGAGAGAGAGACAGAGCACGAGTGGGGGAGGGGCAGAGAGAGAGGGAGACACAGAATCCGAAGAAGGCTCCAGGCTCCAAGCTGTCTGCACAGAGCCCCACACAGGGCTCGAACTCACAAACCGTGAGATCATGGCCTGAGTCGAAGTCAGATGCTCAACCGACTGAGCCACCCATGCATCCCTCATTCATAAATCTTTTAATCCAAAGCCAAAGTCCTTGAGTTCTACAATATACTTCTCACATAAAACACACCTCTAGCGCATCCTCTAGGACTTGTTGGAGATTCCTGCGAGAAGACTAGGAACTTAAGACACTTAAGAAGTAATCTGAGTGCAGAATCTTTTAGATTTGTATAATTTCTTCCTCCATCTTTAACAGTTGTCTTATCAACACTTATTTTGATTACATTTTTAATCAACTGAACTTTACTGATGGAACAGGTTGAGACTTGCGGGTATGTCGGGGTGGGCATGAATCTTGGCGGCCCAGAGATTGGATGCTAGTAGAGAAAATAATGCCCCCCAAAAGATGCCCATATTCCAATCCACAGGACCTTTAAATATGCTCCCTTCTGTGGCAAAAAGGACTTAGGGTGTGTGATTAGGTTAAGGGTCTTGGGATGAGGAGACTGCGTTGGACTATCACAGGGCAACAAAATTATAAGAGTCCACAAAGGTGGAAGAGGGAAACAGTACAGTCAGTGTCAGAGAGGGCGATGTGACAATGAACGCCGGGGCACAAGAGGCTATGTGATGATGGGAGTGGAGATCAGAGAGAGAAGGATTTGAAGATGACACACTGCTGGCTTTGAAGATGGAGGAAGGGGTTATAAGCCAAGGAACGCAGGTAGCTTCCAGAAGCTAAAGAAGACGAGAACCAATCTTTTCCCTAAAACCTCCAGAAGGAACACAGGCACATTGATTTTTACCTAGAATTCCCATTTCAGATTTCTAATCTCTCGAAGCATAAGAGAATAAGTTTGTGTTGTTGTAAGCCTCTGAGTCTGTGGTAATATGTTGTAGCAACGATAGGAAACTAACAGAACTGAGTTCTGTCAAAACATTCAACCTCATGTCATCGGAGAAACAATTTCCTTTTCTTCACACCCATTTTTCTTTGGTTGACGCCATTCCGAATTAAATCACATAATTACGATACTAAATACAACCAGCATTAGCAGGACTGGGGGCAAACAGCTACCCTTCCCCCCCCCCCCCCCCGCTAGCCATACAACTGAACTGGTGGGAGCGGAAGGAACAGGTGTACCTGAAAGTTGTCTCTGGCCATCAGTACAGACGTCACACTCTGCAGCCAGGAGATGACCCCCATGCCTTGCACTGTTCTTAAAAACACAACGTCGCCATAGGACATGAATGTCCTTTGCATAGTAAGTGAATTTTTAAAACTACATTTTGTTTCCACTTCCATTCAGATCATTGGAAGTGCTTGGTGGCATCGTGACGGATTCTCTAGCCTGGCTGCAGATCACTTCTAGAACACTGTACGTTTCAGGCATTAACGGAGTGGTGCATATGAAGATATATGGGGAACGCAGGTCAACAGCTCATTTGAAAATATTTACAAGTCCTAGTACCTGGGTCCCCGGGCAGAAACAGAGGTAAGGATCATTCCACCATTCCAAAATTATGTGGATGTTTTCTGGAGTCTGTTCTTATGAGACGTGGTTAAAGATTTGGCATATGTAACCCCGATAAGCCACACCTGAAGCACCTGGTCAAGAAAGCATCACTGAGTCTCAGAAAGAGACCTGTTTCTTTGTCTTATGAAACATGTCTTTCTCTGAATCTCATGAAGGTGCTTACGTTAGGAACCTCCTGCGTGATCAAGTAACGCCACAATGTTAGACTTAGCTCTTGTTCTGTGTTAGAAAGACTCTAGTTTTAAGTAAATTCTACCAGCTGATAGGATGGCTTATCTCTGGCCTTGCCCTGGCTTCTCTGTCTGACAGCTCACCCAAGATGATGATTCCTAACCTGAACTACTTTCTCTGGAGTACACTTTTTTAAAAAAAAGAACAATTTAGTTCAAAGCCTTATTACAGACCACCGAGTGAAATTCCCACATTCTTAGCGGTTTGAAAAATGTTTAATTTATGTTTATGTATTCTTATTCAAAATGTTAGTTAACAGCCTGTAGGGACCCAGTAATAGGACCTTTTTTTCTTTTTTATGTTTATTAGCTACATTAATGACTGTTTCTGCAATTCCACTGCAAAGACTTTCGTTAATGAATGCCAATTAATTCTGAAATGATTTTAAACAAAGGGTGATGAAAATAACCAATCAACCGTGACACTAAATTTCCTGCGTTGATTATTTGCTGTCAGAGGGTATTGTTATTCATCGGGCCTGTCTTCAGCTTCTACATACGTGCGTTAGACTACAGTGTCGTTATCTCAGACATAGTTGGGGCACTGTCTCCGATGGCACAGATTCCATCATGACCAGGTGTCAGCACCATCCAAATGCACAGCCTCGCTACCTGTCACCAGATGGGGTCTTAGGATACAAATACCGTTTTCTACTTAGTAGGCACTCAGTAGATATTTGTGAAGTTACAGTGAGGCTTGAAATAAAACCTAGTCCACACAAATGGTAACTGAGTGGACAGGTTGTATGGCAGTTAATAAATAGTATACTTTAGGATACCCCACACATAGTTTGAAACAGACGGTCTATTTTCAGATTTCAAAACTAAACACAGAATCTCAAAACCCTTACTAGAAATGGTTAATCAAGGAATTCTCCTAAACTCATTCATTAGAATTAAATGACAATCGCAGCATGAATGCAAATGCTTCTGTGAATGTATCTGTCTGGAGTTAGAGCATCCAAACATTCCAACAAACCCCAGGTAACGTAAGACCAACAAAGCCAGAATTGTCTTTTAAAATCTGAAAGTACGTAAACATGTTGCTCACAGGCCGCTTTGGAACTTTGTGAACTTCACTGCCCCCTTCTCTGCCCTCTACCGGGCAAGGGTGATGGACACTAGATTGGACGCGATGGTCCCTTTAAGTTTAAAAAGAGTAGTGCCCTAGAGTACGCGCCTTTGAGCTGAGGGTCTTTTCCAGCTAACAGAGCTTTGCTCATAATACACCATCAGTAGGCTCGTCCTAGCCAGTGGCACAGCGTCCAGTCCTTGGGTGTCTCATTCTTAAATAGGACTCTGATTTTTACTTCCATTTTGAAGCAGTGGTGTGAGGATAGGGGTTTAAGTCCAATGTAAGTCCACACCAAACAACGGCTTATTGGCAGGCAGGTGAGGCCAGAAACAGTCATTCAATTGAAACGATGGCTTCCTCTCCTTTGGCAGGCACAGCCAATGGGCTCAGGCACTCGCATGTATACAAAAGAAAGAATTATGTCAGTTTATAGCAAATGATAGCCTTTCCTCAAGTGGCTTGGTCCAGGGGGCTAGAAACACACACTGGGTTAAGTTGACTAGAGACAATGTAAGGAGAAGACACATATATCAATCAGTCCAGAGAGGACTAGTGGGAACATTAAAGATAGGCATGAAAAGTCATAAGCCAAATATCTGTTAAGTGTGCCACCACCAATGGAAAGACCACTTTCCATCAGATGCAAAGAATATGCATCTTTGTGTAAATGCATGGGTCCATGCAGTGTCCCCAGTGTCCCAGACTCCCACCCGTGCTCCAGACAGACACAGTCATTCCTCCAGCAGCTAGGAGAGTCGGGTGCTGACTGCTCTCAACTGAGTACCTTCCCAGAGATTGCCCTTAGCCTAAGAGAGCCCCTCACCCAAAGTCACACCCACTCCCTGGGGACCGCACGTGTCCAGTAACTGGGTGACACAGGGGTTTACAGACCCGGGATGTGATGTCAATTCAGGACAATGGGTCATTTCAGTTTCTTTACTCCTTCGTAAGTGTTGACCCTAAAAGCACTCCCCAAAAAGCTTCCCACAGACAAAAATAAATCTCCATCTCAGAGTTGGCTTCCTGGAAAAACTGACCTGTGAGAGCATCATTATATGTTGATAACATCCATTATCTCTGCATATGTAACACAAGAAATTAAATAGAATATGCAACTATATCTTAAGTTTTATATGTTTATATATATATATGTTTATAGATATAAATAGATACAGATAGCACTAAAAGAAATGTGACTTCATCTTGCCAGAAATTAATAATTCAAGATTCTTAGGAATTAGACAAAACTCACCAAAACCAAAAGTGGCCAGTTAAGTTTGATTTACCTTAACAGCAACCTCTTCTATTGTGAACAAAGGCACAAGTATTAAAACAGCACACAGAAAAGTGGGTCAGGTTTTCCAGAATATCATGTGCAGCCCATGGGCCCTATGATACCAATTGGTACTGCTGACCAGTATACTGCATTCTAAAGGCTTCCCTTATTACGGTAGAGGGTAACCTCGGGTGTTTTGTTTTGTTTGGATTTGTGAAGAAAATCATTTATTCCTTACAGAAAAAGCAAACATACTGAGATGAATCATTCTTCGAACTTCCTAATGCTGAGTTTTTGGCCAAGATACCCATGGCCACGATACGATGGTGTTATTTGAACGCTTCGTCGTACTTTAAGAATGGTACACGTTCAGACAAACATGCGGGGCCAATTTTATCTTTTGCTTTATTCAGGAAACCCTTGTAACCAAATTGTTGAATCGGATCTCAATCCTGCCCTTCTGAAGAACATTTCTATCACATCTACAAATCAGGCAAGGAAGCCAAAAGATTATAGTTTTAGACTACTATTCCAAGACTAATCGTTTTAGGAACAACAAGTGTTTCTGACCTCGTTTTGTTCATTGATGACTGCCATCGCCTACAGAGGGGAGAGGCCAAGCAGAGGCGATGAGAACTAGTTCTTCGGAGTTAAGTGGCTCCCTGGCCATCTCTTCTATTTCATCCACTTATAATCCTGTATCGCCCCTCCAAACTAGGAGTTTCTTGAGGTGACAGATGGCAACCACCATGATACAAAATAAACCTTTGCTGAATAAATGAATGAAAGGAGAAAAAGGTATGTACGTTTTAGAAGTCTGGGTTTCATCCACCAGGGTGCTAGGCCCAAAAGATATTTCTGGTGCCAGCCAACTAATTAAGAAAGAAAGTTTTATTCAATAATAGCTCACGGGACCAGAAGCGCAAACCGAGCACAATCCTACCCTTTGTTCGTTATTTGTACCTTTTGTGGGCATTATCCAGGACTGTCTCTTTAAACGTAGCATGTTTCTGCCCCTCAGAACCCTCTGTTCAATGTGTTTCAAATTATATTGATCCATGTGGAACAGTCTCATTGAACAAAGTATTTTGGATTGTGTCTTGTCAGTTTGTGAATTAAAGATCTTTTGGAAATGAGGAATGTGTGCTATTGCTGTGTTTACACAGTCAACCAGGAAACAGCTTCAAAACTACTGTGAAGCTAACCTTCCAGAATATTAGGTAAGGCTTCCTGCAGGCTTACCACATACTAGGGACTGCTCTCAGCACTCGAGAGGAGTCCATTCGTTTAATTCCCACACCTTTCTGGAACAGGACCTATTATCATTCCTATTTTGTAGTTTAAAGAACTAAAACCTTCAGTCACGCTTCTGGGCTGAATTGTATTCCCCCAAATTCACACATTAATGTCTTAAACCCCAGTACCTCAAATGGACTGTATTTGGAAATAAGGCCTTTGAAGAAGTAATTAAGGTAAAATGAGGTCACTGGGGTGGGCCCCAATCCAATATCAATGGTGTCCTTCTAAAAGGAGGGGATTAGGACGTAGAGGCACAGAGAGGGACGACCACGTGAGGACGCCAGGAGGAAACTGCCACCTGCGAGCCCGGGAACCCTCAGAAGACAGCAACCATGCCCACACCTTGACCTTAAACGTCCAGCCTCCAGAACTGTAAGGAAGTAAACTTGTGTCGTTTAAGCCATCCAGAATACCCTGCTGAAGGCCACAGAATATGAGATTCAGATCCGGGCAGTTTGCTTCTGGAGTGCATGCTCTTTTTTTTTTTTTTTTTAATTTATTGTCAACTTGGTTTCCATCTAACACCTAGTGCTCCTCCCAACAGGTGCCCTCCTCCATGCCCATCACCCACTCTCCCCTCTCCCCCACCCCATCAACCCTTAGTTTGTTCTCAGTATTTAAGAGTCTCTTATGAGTTGGCTCCCTCCCTCTCTGTAACCTTTCTTTCCCCCCCCTTCCCCTCCCCCCTGGTCTTCTGTTGAGTTTCTCAGGATCCACATAAGAATGAAAACATATGGTATCTGTCTTTCTCGGTATGACTTGTTTCACTTAGCGTAACACTCTCCAGTTCCATCCACGTTGCTACAAAAGGTCAGATTTCATTCTTTCTCATTGCCACATAGTATTCCATTATATATATAAACCACATCTTCTTTATCCATTCATCCATCGATGGACATTTAGGCTCTTTCCATACTTTGGCTATTGTTGAAAGCGCTGCTAGAAACTTTGGGGTTCAAGTGCCCCTCTGCATCAGCCCTCCTGGATCCCTTGGGTCGATTCCTAGCAGTGCTCTTGCTGGGTCATACACTCTTAACCGCTAAGCCCTACTGCCCTCAACCGAGACAGTCAGCCACGGCCCCTCTGAATGGTGAGGTCTCATCACCCTGGTAGGATGAGGAAAGAACGATGGACTGAGGGGCAGGAGATCTAAATCCTGCTCCCTGCCGTGTCACTCGCACAACACACTGTCCCAAGCAACACGTTGCCTCCTATCATTGGGCTTCATTTCCCCCACATGTCTAAATGAGAGGTTTGGATTAGATGATCTCTCTGCACCCTTCCCTGCATTCTCTGTAGTTCAACGAGCCTCTGGTCCACATGGCCAGAGAGCTGGCAGTAATGGTTGATCTAAGGGAAAACAAAAAGCTTTTCCCCAGGTTACTGAGTCATCTTTGACTTGCCATCGAATGATCATACAGCTGACCCTTGAACAACACAGGTTTGAACTGCACGGGTCCACATATACATAGATTTTTTTCTTTTTTATAAATACAGTACAATACTGTAAATCAATTTTCTCTTATGATTTTCTGAACACTATTTCCTTTTCTCTAACTTACTTTAGTATAAGCATACACTATTTAATACACATAACATACAAAATATGTGTCTACTTACTGTTTATGTTATCAGTAAGGCTTCCGGTCAACAGCAGACTATTAATAGTTAAATTGGGGGCGGGGGGAGTCAAAAGTTACACACGGATTTGTGAGTGCATGGGGGTTGCCCTCCCAACCTCAGCATTGTTCAAGAGTCAACTGTATATGCTGACAGTTTGAGGCATTCTCTTTCTCAAATATTTGATCACTAATGCTAAATTGATCAAGTTCCCTCTGGCTGACAATCCCTCACTGCAAACTGCAGCCCTCTCCCTTTGGAAGATCTATGCTCCTACACACTTCCCCTCCTCTGACCAGAGAAGGCTGGGTCTGATGACGTCAGGGGTCCATTGATTCAAACAGGCCTTCCATGAGATGAACTGTCAGGCCTGGCTGAGAAAGCCCGAGTCTTTCAGTAACATTTTAATTTCATATTTGGACTGCACACGAGTCTGGAATCTTGTATACACCAAGAATACTTTGGAGACTGCAAATGGTGCCTGTCAATCAAACACGCCAGAGAGAGAATAGGCTATTGGTAATGTGTATGTTTCCGAATGAACAAATAACTAGTAGCTTCCATTCATCTATAAGGTGATGGACCTACCGAGGCCAGGCAACTGCTTTCTGAGTACCCAAGTTTGCTTTGCAGCAGGAAATCAACCCAGAGGAGCTAAGGGTAAAGTTTTTCAGATATGCTTGCAAAAGCAAACGATTAGATGTGATCGCATCAACGTGGCGGTCTGCTAACGGACACATATTCAACAGTTACAACAGCGTTGGGTGCTGAGAGTGAGGGCAAAGCCCTTGGGATCAGGCAGTACAGCCAACATCATCACAGGGCATCCGTTCCCCTCTGCTCTACAGAACAGCCTGTTGGCAGTGCTGCGCAAGCAATCAGGTCAACAAAATCCATGAACTAGAAGAAGATACACTCTCTGCTCAGCAGGGGTCTGGGCAGCGCACATACTTAAAACCTGGGGGCTCCCCAACACCCCAGATGCCCACGGCGAGAATCACACTCCCAACGTGTGCTGCCATAAATAGTAAGAGAGGCCTTAGGCAGGACAATTGCCCCCTAGACTGCCAGTATCAGGAAAGCAAGTGTTCTGGGCTGAACTGTCCGCTCAAACTTCATATGTGGAAGCCCTAAGGCCCAGTACCTAGGGCCTCAGAGTGTGACTGTGTCTGGAGACAGGGCCTTTCAAAAGGTAATTAAGTTGAAACAAAATCATTTGGGTCTAATCGAATGAGTGCTGTCCTTCTAAGAAGAAGAGAGCAGAACACAGAGACATATACGGGAGACCACGTGAAGACACAGGGAGGAGAGGGCATCTACAAGCCAGGGAGAGAAGCCCCAAAAGAAATCAACCCTGCCGACACCTTGACCTCGGACTTGTAGCCTCAAGAAGTGCAAAACAACAACTGTCTTGTTTAAGCCACCCACTCTGGCAAGTGCAGCAAGGGTCAGGTCAAAAGGGGGTTCCAAGGGCTTCACCTCTACCTCTAAGCAATGGGAGGCCCTCAAAGGTCAGCCTGGCAGGAAGGTGGAGAAGGCATGGGGGGGGTGGGGGGAAGGACAAGACCAGAGGCGAGAAACTCAGGTACAGAAATCAGGTGAGACATGACAATCACCTGGTGTAAGGTGATGGCCCAAGCCTCGGAGCTACAGTTTCAAAGCAAATGAAGGTAGGGCGTCAAGACTGATCGGCAACAGAGCAAGAGGGACGGGAAGGAATCTTAGCGGACTCCACGGTTGTGCCATCAACCGTTCAGTGTTAGTTGAGTACGGGGTGCCTGTGGGAACACCTGACTCTGGATGTCTAGGAGGCAGCTGTGTATGCATATCTGATGTCTAGAGCATAGCAGGTATTCAGAACAGAAGGAAAGCAAAAGGAGAGGTGGAGAAAGGGAGAAGGCAATGAGATTTATCATAGGTAAGTCCAAATTCTTTACTCAGCTGGTCTCCTTTAACAACGTTAACTGTTTAAGCATCAGTGTGGATGAAACCCTTTGGCACGCCTCCCTACATCCTGGGTTGTGCCACAAAGGAAAAACACTGTAAAGAAAGAGACCAGGAAGTTACAGACATGAGCTTTTGGTTTCACAGCAGGATCAAGCAGAAGGGAAATCAAAGTCTTAAGATAGTGAGCTCTTATCTAAGTACCAATATCATCTTAAGGAGCAAACTAAATATGTAGGAAACTCTAAATCTCATCAACTGAAATGACATTTGAAAATCTGCCTTTCAACAGTTTTTTTTCCTAGTGTGAAAGGCACTACTGAATTTTCTGCTGCTACCAAATCAACACGTTGATAAGCACCTAATTGACTTTAATTAAAAATAAAGAAACAAGGCTACCGCCATGAAAAAACTTTCAATTTTTGCAATCTCCAGAAGTTATTTTTAAGCATCTAAAAAGAAACTCAAACACATCCCCAAATGGACAAAATTACAAGTTTTAAAAAAAGCTCTTGGCAAGATTTTTTTAAAAAATAGTTGAGACTGAAACCTGATAATTTGTTCTGTTTTTTAAAAAGTGGAAACCCTGTCACACAGCGATGGTTACTTCCTTACTTTCACCCAGTTGCAATGAAAATGCCAATGCACATGTTTTATGAAATCAAAACTGATGATTCTCTTTTTTTAAGTTTATTTATTTATTTTGAGAGAGAGTGCAGGCAGCAGAGGGGCAGAGAGAGAGGGAGGGGGAGAGAGAGCGAGAGCGAGAGCGAGAGCAAGAGAATCCTAAGCAGGTTCTAGGCTGTCAGTACAGAGCCTGATGCAGGACTCAAACCCACAAACCATGAGATCATGACCTGAGCCAAACTCAGATACTTAACTGACTGAGTCACCCAAGAACCCCAAAACTGATGATTCTTATATCAGAATTTAGTTGGGAATATTCCCCTGGTCATAGTCACTGCTTGAACTTCACACTGTATTATTATTTCTACAGTTCCTAACGTATTCATCCGATACGGGTATGCTTTATTCTACCTCCCTATCTCTACCCATCTTGTTTCAAAAATATTTCTGTTGGGGCGCCTGGCTGGCTCAGTCGGTTAAGTGTCCGACTTCAGCTCAGGTCACGATCTCACGGTCCGTGAGTTCGAGCCCCACATCAGGCTCTGAGCTGATGGCTCAGAGCCTGGAGCCTGCTTCGGATTCTGTGTCTCCCTCTCTCTCTGCCCCTCCCCCATTCATGCTCTCTCTCTGTCTCAAAAATAAATAAATGTTAAAAAAAATTAAAAAATATTTCTGTTAAATCATGGTGTTCAATCAGTAACTAATTAATTAATTAATGGTTTCTTGGTAAATGCAAAGATAAATAAGGCACAGATCCAGCTCTCCAGTGAATTATGATCCAAATGACATTAGAAGACATGCTAAGTGCCATTAAGTATTATTAGACAAAAACGTACAGGATTGCAGGGGTGGGAACGCTTCCAGGGAAGAGGAGGAAATGGGACATTTTGCGGCGGGGGAGCCCACCGTGTGAACCAGGTACTTTTAGGCACCATGCACATGCCACGTGTGTATGTGGTATTCTCATCCCCAGTTGAGGAAACTGAGGCTTAGAGAGGCTAAGTCACTTGTCTACAGGTCCCTCTGCTGAGATCAACTACCCATAGCAGTGGTTCATGCCTCTTTTCGCTTTAAAAGCATCCCACTTAGGAGCACCTGGGTGGGCTCAGTCAATTGAGCATCTGACTCTTGATTTCAGCTCAGGTCATGATCCCAGGGTCAGGACATCGAGCCCCATGTCAGGCTCTGCACTGAGCATGGAACCTGCTTACGATTCTCTCCCTCTGCCCCTCTCCCCCACACTCTCTCTCTCTCCCCCTCTCTCTAAAAAAAAAAAAAAAAAGAAAGAAAGAAAGAGAGCATTCCACTCAGAACAACTCCTATTGTCGTCTGAGTCATGCCCTGTCAATATCTAGCACAGAGTAGGCGCTCAGTCACTGTGTGCTGACTGACGGCCTGAAGCACAACAGAGAAGGGGGGGTCACCACTGCTGTGAGCATTCATGTGATTTCACCTCCTTCCTCAATTTGTGAATTGCAGGTAGATATGTATAAAATACATACGTGAAATTGTCAGGAATTTGTCAGAATGGAAACAATTACAGAAACCCAACATTTTATTATCATGTGT